>NC_041384.1:324483235-324543738 GCF_002162155.2 Triticum dicoccoides
CCCCTCCTTGTTTTCCACGCCCCCAACCTGCAGCCGCCACCTCCACCTTCCAGCCGCCGCCCCCACCTCCATTTCCGCGCCGCTCCAGCCTCTGGCCACCACTTGGCGCCGTCCTAGCGGCCAGCCACCACCACGCAGACGCCCGCAGCCAACGGGAAGGCGCCACGCGTCCTCCCCGCGCCCCACTTCGCCGTGGCCCTGCCAGGCCCATCTGAGGCCCGCCCCAGGCCGATCTAGGCCCGAGGCGCCCGCGTCCTGCACCGCCGCCCGTCCCATCGCCTCCTTGCTCGCGTCGCCCAGCTCCCAAGCAGCGCCTCCCGCGCCGAGCATCACCGCCGCCTCGCCAGAACCCCGCCTCGCTGGATCCCCGCCGTCGGTGAGCAGTGCCCCGCCCTGCGCCTTCCTCTTCTTCTTCTTCTTCTCTCCCTCACCCTCTCTCTCTCTCTCCCGCGTAGGGTGCCTTCGCCGGTGAAGATCCATGCCTCCCTGTTGTTTGGCCTCGCCGCCGACCAGATCTGGTGCCTCGAGGCCAGGTCCGCCGCCCCACACCTGTTCCCGGCCTCCCCGCCGTTCCCCGCGTCACCAGAACGCTGCCGCTGGAGCTGCTTTGCCCGTCCCCGTCGATTCCTGCCGCCGTCCCGCGCCATCGGCTACGTCCAGTTCAGCGCCCACTCGTGCGCGTTGACCGCGTGTGGGCCGTGACCTTGTCAGCCCACTGCGCAGTCAGCCCAGCGCTGCCTCATCTGCCCGCCAGCCCAAGACCCGCGCCGCCCCTAGCCTGCTTCCCCTCCAACCGGGCCGAAGCCCATGGGTGAGCTGCCCCAGCGCCTGCTCTGTTCGGCCCCTATTTCAGTTTCGGCCCGAGACATGTTTTTTTTCGCAGAACGTTTTAGCTAATTTCCAGGGATTTGCAGTTTTGCAGAATAGTCCCTAAACTTCATGCATAAAATAACACATTAACCGTGCATCGGTTTAAAATGCTTTATATATGAAAAATGCTTAGAATTATGTGTAGATTAATAATATGCCACTTTCATGCATGTTTGACATGTTTAAAATGTTGTTTGTGTTTATTTTGCCTAATGACATGTTAAAATGCTTTGACTCATAACTAAATAACCGTAGCTCCATTTTAATCAAACTTTATATGTAAATGGGGTAGAAAAATGCATAGATTAACATGGTGACTTTACTTTGCATGTTTAACAACTATAAAATATGATTTAGGGCAGAACAGTACCAAACCTAAAATATGCACATGAGGAGTTTCCGGACTTGTTGTTTGTTGTTCCGGCCTCATTTAAACTTGCCTAGATAGGTAGTTTTCATATGCTTCACCTCTTGCCATGCTAACCAACATTTAATATTGTTGAGTACATAAACGGGAGAGAACTAAATAAGTCACGTGGTGTTTCGTCAATATGCAACTCGTTGCATATTGAGCTCCACTTAATTTGTAGGATTGCTTGTGTACTTTTCCAGGCCATGCTTCATTAAACCGGACATGCATCATACTTGGTTGTGCATCATGCCATGGTGATTTCATGGTTGTTTACTATGTTGTTTGCTTCTTTCCAGTGTTGCTTCTTCGGGTTAGTTCCGATAACGTCGTGTTTGTGAGGATCCGTTCGACTACGTTCGTTTGTCTTCTTCATGGACCCGTTCTTCTTCCTTGCGGGATCTCAGGCAAGATGACCATACCCTCAAAATCACTTCTATCTTTGCTTACTAGTTGCTCGCTCTACTGCTATGCCGCGATACCTACCACTTGATATATCATGCCTCCCATTTTGCCATGTCAGCCTCTAACCCAGCTTTCCTAGCAAACCGTTGTTTGGCTATGTTACCGCTTTTGCTCAGCCCCTCTTATAGCATTGTTATTTGCAGGTGAAGCTGAAGTTTGTTCCATGTTGGAACATGGTTATTGTTGGGATATCACAATATATCTTATTTATTTAATGCATCTATATACTTGGTAAAGGGTGGAAGGCTCGGCCTTATGCCTGGTGTTTTGTTCCATCTTGCCGCCCTAGTTTCCGTCATAGCAGTGTTATGTTCCTTGATTTTGTGTTCCTTACACGGCTGGGTGTTATGGGAACCCCTTGATAGTTCGCTTTGAATAAAACTCCTCCAGCAAGGCCCAACCTTGGTTTTACCATTTGCCTCACCACCACCTACCCTTCCCTCGGGTCGGCCAACCCGATGGTCATCTTTATTTTAAACCCCCCCCCCCGGGGGGCCAGTGCTTGTTTAAGTGTTGGTCCGAACCGAGTAGACTGCGGGGCCACCTCGGGGAAACTTGAGGTTTGGTTTTACTCGTAGGATGTCTCATCCGGTGTTGCCTTGAGAACGAGATATGTGCAGCTCCTATCGGGATATCGGCGCATCGGGCGGTCTTGCTAGTCTTGTTTTACCATTGTCGAAATGTCTTGTAACCGGGATTCCGAGTCTGATCGGGTCTTCCTGGGAGAAGGAATATCCTTCATTGACCGTGAGAGCTTGTGATGGGCTAAGTTGGGACACCCCTGCAGGGTTTGAACTTTCAAAAGTCGTGCCCGCGGTTATGGGCAGATGGGAATTTGTTAATGTACGGTTGTAGAGAACTTGAAACTTAACTTAATTAAAATGCATCAACTGCGTGTGTAGCCGTGATGGTCTCTTCTCGGCGGAGTCCGGGAAGTGCACACGGTTCTTGTGTTATGCTTAAACGTAAGTAATTTCAGGATCACTTCTTGATCACTTCTAGTTCACGAACGTTACATTGCTTCTCTTCTCGCTCTCTTTTGCGTAAGTTAGCCACCATATATGCTAGTGCTTGCTGCAGCTCCACCTCACTACCGTATCCTACCCATAAGCTTAAATAGTCTTGATCTCGCGGGTGTGAGATTGCTAAGTCCTCGTGACTCACAGATACTTCCAAACAGTTGCAGGTGCCGATGATACCAGTGCAGGTGACGCAACCGAGCTCAAGTGGGAGCTTGATGAAGCTCGTGTTCGTTGTGTTGTTTCGTTTCCAGTTGATCAGTAGTGGAGCCCAGTTGGGACAACTGGGGATCTAGCAATTGGGGTTGTCTTCTTTTATTTTGGTTATGTAGTCGGACCTTGATTGTATTCTGGATGATGTATGTTTAACTTGTTTTTGTGTGAAGTGGCGATTGTAAGCCAACTCTTTATCCCTTTCTTATTCAGTACATGGGATGTGTGAAGATTACCCCTCTTGCGACAAGCCTACCATGCGGCTATGCCTCTAAGTCGTGCCCCGACACGTGGGAGATATAGCCGCATTGTGGGTGTTACACTAAAAATAAGGGTGAAACTTCTAGTAAGGGTGATGCGGACCTCAAATCCATAAGTGTTCACCTCAACTTTCTCACTATCCTTAAGGAACCTTTTGCTACAAATGATTTTCTCGATTTCGTGCCTAGGAGTTTTATAATTAATAAAAATAAAGAAACTCCTAGGAGTTATAGGTGTCTTATTGAAGAATTGCCTACCAAAGATGGCAAAACCTAGATCTATCTTCGCTTTTATGCCTAGCTAGGGGCGTTAAACGATAGCGCTTGTTGGGAGGCAACCCAATTTTATTTTTGTTCCTTGCTTTTTGTTCCTGTTTAGTAATAAATAATTTATCTAGCCTGTGTTTTGGTTGTGTTTTTTGTGTTTAATTAGTGTTTGTGCCAAGTAGAACCGTTGGGAAGACTTGGGGAAAATCTTTTTGATCTTGCTGTAAAAAATAGAAACTTTAGCGCTCACGAGAATTGCTGCCATTTTTTATTGGAGAGTTCTATTTAGTTAATTATTTTTCAGATGATTAATAGATAAATTCCTCACGTCCAGCTAATTATTTTAGAATTTTGGGGGTTCTAGAAGTTTGCGTTAGTTACAGATTACTACAATGTTCTGTTTTTCATGTGTTGTTTGCTTATTTTGATGAATCTATGGCTAGTAATGGAGTTTATAAACCATAGAGAAGTTGTAATACAGTAGTTTTATCACCAATATAAATAAATAATGAGTCCATTACAGTACCTTGAACTGGTGTTTTGTTTTCTTTCGCTAACGGAGCTCACGAGATTTTCTGTTAAGTTTTGTGTTGTGAAGTTTTCAAGTTTTGGGTAAGGATTTGATGGATTATGGAACAAGGAGTGGCAAGAGCCTAAGCATGGGGATGCCCAAGGCACCCAAGGTAAAATCCAAGGACACCAAAAAGTCTAAGCTTGGGGATGCCCCGGAAGGCATCCCCTCTTTTGTCTTCGTCTATCGGTAACTTTACTTGGAGCTGTATTTTTATTCACCACATGATATGTGTTTTGCTTGGAGCGTCTTGTATGATTTGAGTCTTTGCTTTTTAGTTTACCACAATCATCTTTGCTGTACACACCTTTTGAGAGAGACACACATGAATCGGAATTTATTAGAATACTCTATGTGCTTCAATTATATCTTTTGAGCTATATAGTTTTTGCTCTAGTGCTTCACTTATATCTTTTGAGCTTTATAATTTTTGCTCTAGTGCTTCACTTATATCTTTTAGAGCACGGTGGTGGTTTCATTTTATAGAAATAATTGATCTTTCATGCTTCACTTATATTATTTTGAGAGTCCTTTAGAACATCATGGTAATTTGCCTTTGAAATTATATAGAAAAAACTTTCATATAAGTGCATTGAGTACTAAGAGAAGTTTGATACTTGATGATTGTTTTGAGATATGGAGATAGTGATATTAAAGTTATGCTAGTTGAGTAGTTGTGAATTTGAGAAATACTTGTGTTGAAGTTTGCAAGTCCCGTAGCATGCATGTATGGTAAACGTTGTGTAACAAATTTGAAACATGAGGTGTTATTTGATTCTCTTCCTTATGAGTGGCGGTCGGGGACGGGCGATGGTATTTTCCTACCAATCTATCCCTCTAGGAGCATGCGCGTAATACTTAGTTTTTGATGACTTGTAGATTTTTGCAATAAGTATGTGAGTTCTTTATGACTAATGTTGAGTCCATGGATTATACGCACTCTCACCCTTCCATCATTGCTAGCCTCTTCGGTACCGTGCATTGCCCTTTCTCACCTTGAGAGTTGGTGCAAACTTCGCCGGTGCATCCAAACGCCGTGATATGATACGCTCTATCATACATAAACCTCCTTATATCTTCCTCAAAACAGCCACCATACCTACCTATTATGGCATTTCCATAGCCATTCCGAGATATATTGCCATGCAACTTTCCACCGTTTCGTTTATTATGACACGCATCATCATTGCCATATTTCCTTGCATGCTCATGTAGTTGACGTCATATTTGTGGCAAAGCCATCATTCATAATTCTTTCATACATGTCACTCATGAGTCATTGCACATCCCGGTACACCGCCGGAGGCATTCATATAGAGTCATATCTTGTTCTAGTATTGAGTTGTAATCATTGAGTTGTAAATTAATAGAAGTGTGATGATCATCATTAATAGAGCATTGTCCACAAAAAAGGCCAAATAAAAAAGGCCCAAAAAAGGCAATGCTACTATCCTTTTTTCCACACTTGTGCTTCAAAGTAGCACCATGATCTTTATGATAGAGAGTCTCTTGTTTTGTCATTTTCATATACTAGTGGGATTTTTTCATTATAGAACTTGGCTTGTATATTCCAACAATGGGCCTCCTCAAGTGCCCTAGGTCTTCGTGAGCAAGCAAGTTGGATGCACACCCACTTAGTTTCTTTTGTTGAGCTTTCATACATTTATAGCTCTAGTGCATCCGCTGCATGACAATCCCTACTCCTTGCATTGACATCAATTGATGGGCATCTCCCTAGCCCATTGATTAGCCGCGTCAATGTGAGACTTTCTCCCTTTTTGTCTTCTCCACATAACCCCCTTCATTATATTCTATTCCACCCATAGTGCTATATCCATGGCTCACGCTCATGTATTGCGTGAAAGTTGAAAAAGTTTGAGATTACCAAAGTATGAAACAATTGCTTGGCTTGTCATCGGGGTTGTGCATGATGAGAGCATTCTTGTGTGACGAAAATGGAGCATGACCAAACTATATTATTTTGTAGGGATGAAATTTCTTTGGCCATGTTATTTTGAGAAGACATGATTGCTTAGTTAGTATGCTTGAAGCATTATTTATTTTTTGTCAATATTAAACTTTTATCTTGAATCTTTCGGATCTGAACATTCATGCCACAATAAAGAAAAATTACATTGAGAAATATGTTAGGAAGCATTCCACATCAAAAATTTTGTTTTTATCATTTACCTACTCGAGGACGAGCAGGAATTAAGCTTGGGGATGCTTGATACGTCTCCAACGTATCTATAATTTTTGATTGCTCCATGCTATTAAATATTCTATTTTGGATGTTTAATGGGCTTATTTATACACTTTTATATTATTTTTGGGACTAACCTATTAACCGGAGGCCCAGCCCAAATTGTTTTTTTGCCTATTTCAGTGTTTCGCAGAAAAAGAATATCAAACGGAGTCCAAACGGAATGAAACCTTCGAGAGCGTGATTTTTGAAACAAACATGATTCAGAGGACTTGGAGTGGACGTCAAGAAATCAACGAGGAGGCCACAAGGCAGGGGGCGCACCTACCCCCCTGGGTGCGCCCTCCACCCTCGTGGGCCCCTCGTGGCTCCACCGACCTACTTCTTCCTCCTATATATACCTACGTACCCTGAAAACGTCGGAGAGCACCACGAAAACCTAATTCCACCGCCGCAATCTTCTGTACCCAAGAGATCCCATCTTGGGGCCTTTTCCGAAGCTCCGCCGGAGGGGGCATTGATCACGGAGGGCCTCTACATCAACTCCATGGCCCCTCCGATGATGTGTGAGTAGTTTACCTCAGACCTTCGGGTCCATAGTTATTAGCTAGATGGCTTCTTCTCTCTCTCTTTGGATCTCAATACAAAGTTCTCCTCGATTCTATTGGAGATCTATTCGATGTAATCTTATTTTGCGGTGTGTTTGTCGAGATCCGATGAATTGTGGGTTTATGATCAAGATTATCTATGAACAATATTTGAATCTTCTCTGAATTCTTTTATGTATGATTGGTTATCTTTGCAAGTCTCTTCGAATTTTTAGTTTGGTTTGGCCTACTAGATTGATCTTTCTTGCAATGGGAGAAGTGCTAAGCTTTGGGTTCAATCTTGCGGTGCTCGATCCCAGTGACAGTAGGGGAAACAACACGTATTGTATTGTTGCCATCGAGGATAAAAAGATGGGTTTATATCATATTGCATGAGTTTATCCCTCTACATCATGTCATCTTGCTTAAAGTGTTACTCCGTTCTTATGAACTTAATACTCTAGATGCATGCTGGATAGCGGTCGATATGTGGAGTAATAGTAGTAGATGCAGGCAGGAGTCGGTCTACTTGTCACGGACGTGATGCCTATATACATGATCATACCTAGATATTCTCATAACTATGCTCAATTCTATCAATTGCTCGACAGTAATTTGTTCACCCACCGTAATACTTATGCTATCTTGAGAGATGCCACTAGTGAAACCTATGGTCCCCGGGTCTATTCTCCATCATATAAGTTTCCAATCTACTTTATTTTGCAATCTTTACTTTCAATTTATATCATAAAAATACCAAAAATATTTATCTTATTATTATCATCTCTATCAAATCTCACTCTTGCAAGTGGTCGTGAAGGGATTGGCAACCCCTTTATCGCGTTGGTTGCGAGGTTCTTATTTGTTTGTGTAGGTACGAGGTGACTCGCGCGTAGTCTCCTACTGTATTGATACCTTGGTTCTCAAAAACTGAGAGAAATACTTACGCTGCTTTGTTGCATCACCCTTTCCTCTTCAAAGAAAACCAACGCATGCTCAAGAGGTAGCACTCAACTCCAAAATTCTCTCGGAGCATCTTAGCCATCTCCCCTCTAAGATTAGCTAGACCATCATCCACGGTGGACGATGAAGCTTGTGGCAGTAGCATAGGAGGAGTAGGGTTAGTAGTTGCAGGTGTGATTTGTGGCATGTATGCCGAATTGTAATTCGGAGTGATCTAACAGTGTTTGCTCTTATATGTAGGGTTTGGTTCGGCGTCACCACCGAACTTGGCATACTCATGATAGGATTAATAGGTGCAACAACAATTTGATTTGTGGAGCTAGGATAAAAATTCATCGGCACAGGGGGCGCTGATGAAATAGGTAAAGTTGGACTAGGGATTTCTGCGGTAACAGGCACACCAACATTACCACTAGATGATTGAGGCATAATATTTTTAGCATTACTATTTTCCAAGAAAATTTGGTATAAAAGATTGTTGCTATCAGTAATGCAACTACCAATTTCAGCCCATACCTCAGGAGAGAAAGTATCTTACAGCGGGTTTAACCTGTTCATCATGAAGAGGAGGAAACTTGATTTCTCCAACCGGAATGATATTGCCTTGATGATCCTTTTTGAACTTAGCAAGGAACTCCTGCATCTCCTTCTCTTCACGCGCCTTCTTGTACTCCTCATAAGCTTGGCGATGTTCCTCTGATAACTCCTCAAAATTGGGCTTGATTATGTTATCGGCGTCGATTTCCAAGGGCTTGGCAATCTTGTCGTTGCCAGACATGATGGATGATGATGATGATTGATCTTTTCCCTAGCGAAGTCGCCAAAAAATATGTTCGCACACGAACACGTCACCGTGTACCCTCGACGCCGGGGGTGATGCACCGCAGCTCACGTCGAAGGAGACCTGGCCAGAAGCGCGGTACGCAGGCAATCTGGCGAGTGCTTTTGAGGACCCGAAACCCCACGCGCCCGGGAGGGACCCCGTCTGGACGTGCGGCGGCTATGGGCTGCCTTAGGTCGGCCTGACCGCCCCTAGGGCCTCGAGGTTCGCCGCCCTACAACAAGAAGAACAGACGAAGAACGAGGAAGAAGAAGAACAAAGGGAGAAGATAAAAGTAAAGGTAAAAGTGGTAGAAAGATTTGATCGATTGTGTGTTGTTATTCAATCGGCCATCACTCCTTAGATATATATGAGGCGGATGGACTTCCTGTGCAAGGAAAGGTTACAATTCACGTTCAAAACCCTAGTTTGGGTCCAACTCGGAATCAAACCTTCCAAAACGGTTCGGTTTACAACCTGGCTGCACCTTGCGGGTCATGTTTGAGGCAGTAAACGACCTCGGATGAAAACGGGTCCAAAAGCAATCTTGACCGTTTCGACGAGATGGACAACTTTTTGTGTTGAACATTTTTTGATCAGAGGTCATCTTGAAGGTCAAATCGCTCGCACACAAAACATATTATCACGCAAAACACCTGTTCCCTCGCACTACTCATACATGCGTCTGGTAGGGCGCGCCACATCTCACCTCATGACAGGGCTGCACTCCGATTGCTCTAACTTTTGCATACGAACTCGGATTTGGATGATTGTTATATCAAAATCGATCGTTTCAACGAGACGAAGACAATCCGTGTAGATCTTTTTTCCATACGAGGCGGTCTTGAGGGCGTAATGAGCCGAATAGTGTTCTGAATACAAAATCTCAGTATTTCGAACATAATTTCGGCTTGCGAGATGAGATTGGATGGCGATGGCCCAAACTTCAAGGATGTTCATATCGACAATACGAAACTTTTTTATGTAGATCACTTCTCTATTTGAGGTCATATTAATTAAATTCTTGACCGTGCCAAAATCTGGTGTCAACACTAATGAAATAGTCGGAGCACGTATGATTCTCAGAGATTATGATGGGGGCATCATCTTCGGCTCATTTCGACACTTCTCCTGCGATGATGTGTTTCCATAAAGGAAGGTCCTATGCTGACCTCACAATGAAGCAATCTTTCAATAGATGTTGAATCTGATTGTCTTGAAGCAGTGCAGAGTGGAGAAATTAATAGGTCTAAATATGCCTTTTTGGTTAAGGAGATCAAAGATAATTTGAAGGAACGTAGTTCTTGTATGTTCTTGTATTACTCATATACGTAGTCAAAATTTAAGCTAGCCATTGTATGGCCAACTTTGATAGGTCTCAAGTATGAACTGTAGTATGGCTTAGGTCTGGAGTCTGGACCGGAGGAAGTCCTTGTCATTGTCGGTCGTGATTGTAACGCTTGAGTGTTGAGTAATACAAGAATTACTTCACAAAGAAAAAAACAAATATTTACCTGTCATCGACATTAGTAATCAGTCAATTTTATTGTTGGGACAGCTGCTGGTGTCCATTCGCGGGCGATCGCTGCTGCTCGTTTCACAAAGGTAAACATTCCTGAAGAGAAGCGCCACTCTAACACGTAGCAAGGCTTGAAATGCAAGCAAATCATTCTCAGTCCATCAGGGTTCAAGTTCTGGTGCTCGTATTTATTTTTGATTTATTTCAGAATTTCCAACGAAGCACATTCAACGGGAGGAGGTTCCCGTCGACGACGAGGTGCCTACAATGACTTCGTAAATTTCAAGATGATATGCTGGCTCAGTCTTTCAGAGATGCTCGGGTGTGCGTGTGTGCGTTCATAGGGTTAAGTGTATGCGCGTGTATATGAGCGTTTGTGTCTGTACTGTGTTAAAAAAAAAGGCTTAAAATGCAACTACCTCACTCGTGACCAGCAAGGTTTTTTTGCGAGGGCGGGTGTGAATAGTTGTCGACCCAGAAACTGTCCACTTGCTACCTTCATGTACGTATATAATATGTTTGGT
The DNA here is from genome assembly GCF_002162155.2 of Triticum dicoccoides. Classification (NCBI taxonomy): domain Eukaryota; kingdom Viridiplantae; phylum Streptophyta; class Magnoliopsida; order Poales; family Poaceae; genus Triticum; species Triticum dicoccoides. Next base: position 324,493,926 of record NC_041384.1, read on the forward strand.
CTGAGATTACACCTCGTTAGTTTTGGATCGCTTAGCTAGGGAAAGCGCAGCATCCTCCTGGATACCATCTCACTACAAAGTACAAACAATGAACAAACATGTTGTTCTACATTAACTTATTCATGCTGTGACGACCGAAATCAAGCTTGGAAAATATTGTATTGATTGACAACGTTGATAATATCAGCTGGGTTCATCACCACCCTTTGCTTTGCCTCGCAACATGTCTCCAAATCCACCCCTCATTATGCGACCAAACCTCGTGTTCTCCTGCTGAGTTTGTAAGCCCACCTGGGGAGGAACAGAAGCAGCAGCAGGGTCGTGCTGCTCTCCACCCTCTTTCTTCCCAAGCAGACTGCTCTCGCCGAAGAAACTGCTGACAGAGGTCGCGATCCCAAGGTGTGCCCCCATTGCCTTGCCGATGCTCTCCAGCGTACCTCCAGACCTTTCCCGGCCTATAACTTCTAGTGCCTCCTTGTGTGCAGGGTCTAGAGCATCCACATCTTTTAACAAGTTCTGTATAGAGGGCAAAAGTAGATCACGTACACTTGAAGCAGGAAGATCTGCAAAGGAAAAAGGGAAATAGAAACGCATAAGCATACATAAAGGCTTGTTCTATTGTCGGGTACAATTTTGATATGTAGGACAAATGGGATGTGCCAGTAACCTATTACTAGCTAGATACTACAGTCCATATATGAATCCAAATGCAGTTTCTATTGCCTAGGCATTGTTCAGGTTGTGAATAATGTAGCAAATAAGTACAAAAATTATACTGAGATTATAAACAAAAGGCACAGGCAGCACTACAGATAAAGATAAGAGGCACACTCAATACAAAGTTTGCTTCTGCTATTAAATATGTGAAACACTGACAATTTCGGATAAAGGTCAACCTGTAGCATCCAAAGCACGCAGCGCTTCACAGAATACATTTGCTCTTTCACGACGCCGTTCAACATTATTTTCAGTAGGTGGGGCACTTGTAAGTCTAAATATCTTGGTTAAAAGATGTATGCAAGGTCAAAGGAAACAGAGGAACAGATTGATATGAAGATGTGTGAACACACGAGTGAGCGAATCAAACATGCAAATTTTGGTCAAAATGTATATATTAAATGTAGTGAGTAGGATATATTCACGTAGTCTATCTGTTGAATGCGGCACAGCTACTGCAAGTGCACGAATGACCGAAATAGTAGCTTCATGTGATCCATCTTCAAGAAAGGCATCCATTTGAATATGTATCTTGTCAACAACCTGGCAGTGCAGTCATGGAGTAAGGGCATTGCAAAAACTATTGTAATGTATAAAGGAATATTAGAAAATGATGCTTCAATACCATGTCACTTTTGAAATGCTGAGCAACAGCTCCTAATGCATCTATACTAGCATATTTTACAGCCGAGTTTTGATCAGAACCAAGAGTAATGAGTGCTGGCAAAACATGAGTCGATGCAACTTTCACGCCAACATAGGGTACCTGTGTGTAAAAGCAATAAATAGTACTGCAAGGAACAAAACATACCATACGCCTGATTCATTCATGTAACAGTAAACTTACAAGTGCTTTCAGTAAACCTGCAGCACTGGTTTTTAAATTGGTATCAGAGCTCACAACCATCTCCCACAGAATATGAAAGATGACTCCATGGTGCTCCTCAAATATGCTACACATGATAAGTTAAATACATGAAAATAGTGCATATTCAACAACATCATGATATTTGCTGCATGTTTAGACAAAGTACAAACCAAAGAAACCGGATCGCGTCAATGATCTCGGCAGTGTGATGCATAGAAAATGAACCATCCTTCGTGTTTTGGATAAGTAATTTCCTTAAATATTCTTCTAACTGTTGACGACTTGAAGGAGAACCCAAAATACCAGACAATAGCAATGGAAGAACACAAATGATAGCGATTTTTTCAGCAACAGAAGTTTTCGGACGGAAACCTGCAGCACAATCAATATGTCTGAACAAAAAAACTATAGCAAAGCAGACCCGCCATTTAAACACATGGATTCTTACCACGAACTTTGGACTGGATTGACAGAGGAAAATAGATAAAATCACCGCTATCAATATCACCAGCTGCTATAAGAAATACAGGTAACATAATGTGCTCGAGATAATCTTTTCCATAGCGTCCAGATACGGCCAACAGGTACTGAATTTTTCCAGGAAATAATTTATCATAAATTATACTTAAAGATGGTAGGATCGGTATAGGAGATGTTGTTGTTTGTATGTTTTACCTTTGTGATCACTGTTCTTAAGCTATCCTCTTTTGCAGGCAACAAGCAGGCAAGCTTGATCAAATCCGGCAGGCACTCAGTGTGCATCCACTCAAATGCTGACCATTCTGTCTCACCTCTGTAGTGCCCCAAGATGCAATTGATCAATAAAAGAGAAGTATTTCTTTTTGTTTATCGTAATTGGTTAGTTAAAAGACAACATCACATATGCAAACAGCTTACGTTGCATACAGCTTTAGGCTGGATTCTGAAATGTAGTTTTCTGAGGGGTCTACTGATGGACAAGTCTCTATAGCTTTCTGATGAATAAATGGTAACAACTCAGTCAGCATCCGAAGGAGCACTTCAATGGTCCATCGTTCTTGTTCTCCTAAAACACGGAGATGAGAGTCTATTGTACCTTCCACCCCTGAAACGGATGGACAACGCTGAAATATAACAGTTCTATCAGAACACGTATTACAATTCATAAAGTATAAGGTCCCCAAATTCAAAACCATGCATACCTGAGCAGATGCCAGGATATGTGACAGTAACACTCTCAATATCTGATCCAGTTTACCTCCCCATCCTACTACTGCAGGAACAAGTTCTCTGAGAGCAACATCCACCACTACCCCAGAAGGGTCACGGACCAACTGAAACAATAGCTCCTCAACCTACCAGACAAACAGAAATTTAAGCAACTTCCAGATGAGTATTATCTTTCAGTGATTTTAAGCTCTCGTAACCAAATATTAGCCAACAACAAAGCAGGCATTTAGCTAATACACTGAAATAAAATTTCCACTCCTTTACTGATTCTGAGAATTAGTGAGACTTAAACTGACCTTATAATATTTATCCATGTTCGGAAACAAAGGAAGCAGCAAGGCCAGATTATGTGTTGCAGCCTCCCTTACAACAGTTGCAGAATCTTCGACAAGTTGTTGCACAATAGATAGGATAAGGGAATCGCGTATCTCGGGACGAACATATATTGCCAGTTCTCCACAGGACTGAGCAACAAGCAACCTACGCTCCTCATACTGGTGATTTATCTAAACACCGGGCAATTTAACTAAAATAAGATCTCAAAATGAAGATGGCCAAAAGACTTATCAGAAAATTTGAAATACCTGTTCCCAACACTGTGGTAGTAATTCAGTCTCTGTTCTCATCTCCCCAACACTCGTGGCTAATTCCACGCAAGCCTGCATGGTAGCGAGCGAATAAATACAAAATGGTAATTTACATGATAAGAATAATATTAAGTGTGCACTTGTAGAACAAGTTGCAAGCCACATCATGAGAAACCCAGATTGATCCGTATCAAGCAATAGTCAAAAACATACATCCATTATGATGCGCCTCTGTTGTCCATCAGGCCGTTTTATCAGATTAAACAATGTGTGAGTCAACGAATCCCGTACGTCGCTATCTGGATGTCTTTCTATAGCACATATGATCAATGGAAGAAGCTCCTGTAACCATGTAGCAGCATGTAACACTAGTTATATTAAAATAAATATTGACACAAATTACAAAGGTTACAGATGAACCTCGCGATGGTTTATGAGCACATATGGAACTATCTTTGGAAGAGCATCTGAAACTATCTTGATAGTTTCCAAGGCCTACAGGATTGAACAAGAACAGCTCAAGTCAAGCCACTCAACAATCATATGAAAACAGAACAAATCAAGCCACTAAATACCATATGAAAACAGAACAAATCAAGCCACTAACCATCTTATATGACGATTTATGTATACTTGGACTCTCTACTATCTCAGTGTTAACTTTATCTTCCGATACATAAACTGATATGCTGCCTGAATTCCCCTGGCTGTTACCAGCTCCATGCTGAGTGCCATTAACAGATATACCTTCCGGAGAAGTATCTGTGCCAGATTCATATCCTGAAGTACCATAACCACCGCCCCCAGCAGTTGAGCAAGGAACTGGTGCTTCTGAATCTGGGGAACCTTCAATAGTACTTTCGGTATTTTTATGATCTTTCCTTGTGTCCTCAGTCAGAGCCGCTGCTGATACTAGCTTAATAGTTATAGATTCAGTTCCTTTGAGGTTTTCATGTTCATTGATCAATGCTGCTGCTTCTCCCATAGAATTAGCATTTAACTGGGTAGAAAAAACATCAGTATCTCCAACAGGCATTTGTTTACTTGATTGAGTCCCTTCAATGTGCATCTTAAGGGCTGTAATTTCAGCTCTGCAGTCATTCAGCTCCTTCCTATGGACATCCAATGATTGCTTCAAGTCTCGAACCTTTCACAAAACAACTATGTTAGAAGTTCAGACAAGTTAACATATCAATCATACGGATGATTCTTAAGAGAATTACCATTTTCTCCTTCTCTTTTATGTCCATGTGAGCAGCATCCAAAGATTTCCTTAAAGCTGCAACCTGATTATTAGCCAATTCACTGGTCTTCATCCAGGAGTCCTTTTCAGCATAAAGCCTTTCACTGTCCTTCTTTAGTGCTTCGTTTTCGCGAAGAATGGATATTTTTTCCTTCCATACGCAATATCAATGATCAAGTTAATACTACTTCGAACTTCTGGGCTTACAAGGGGAAAAAAGGATAATCCGACATGTGAAGTAACTCAGGGGGAAAAAAAATCTAAAACTCAACAGCGACACGAACATTGTTCAAGGCAAAGGTATTGCTGAATGGTAAATTTGGCTACTGATTGATTGTTCAACTGTTCTATTTGAAAATGCATGCAGTGCACCAAAACCAAATGAGTCATCTACTCATGTGGGATTGCCATCAGTGAGTCTTATCCACGGGGTGGTTAAGATTTTCAATTAAACCATAGCTAACAGACACACGGCTGATCTGGCGAAGATCACAGTGCCTTTGTGCATGGACGCTGCCTCCACAATAATGCCCGTCCAGTGCACGGAGCAATGGCTGCACTCTTTGAAACAACCTGGCATGCTGCTAAAGCTGGATATACCCAAATCACTCGACACCATCGATTGGCCATTCATTTTGGAGGTGCTGTGTGGAAGATAGGTTTTGGTTCCCACTGGATACGGGGGTTTGTAGCCTGCTCTCGACGGCCTCGAGTCGGATTCTTCTCAATAGATCGCCAGGAGATACCTTATGGAACAGATTAGACTTGGGGCAGGGCGAGCCGTTGTTGCCCATGATCTTTATTTTTTTATGGACGTTCTTCATCACCTGTTTTTCCAGGCAGCGGATCTCGGAGCTTTGTCTCGGGCTCTCCGCTAGCACGCACAGGTATGTGGCAATGGCCCTCCTGCTTTGTGGACGATGCTATGATCTTCTTGAGACACTTGGAGCTTGACATCAGTGCGTACTTGGTCATGCTGGAGGATTTTGGAATTGCATCGGGGCTGCATGTCAATCTGAATAAATGTGCTGCCCTACCGATCAGGCACCAGCTGGAGCATCTTCAGCTGATCTCCAACCATCTCTGTTGTCCGGAAGAAGCATTTCCTTGCACTTACCTGGGCCCATTACTAAGCATCCGAAAGCAGTCGGCGGCACAGCTCCAGGGGAATTAGACAAGATGACAAACAGACTGACTTCATGGAGGGCCTCTACCATGGCCAAAGGGGGGAGGCTAGTCCTTGTGAAGAGAGTTCTGTGCGCATCCCCAATCTACACCAAGATGTCGCTTGACCTAGCAGCTAAGGTGGTGGAAGGGATAAACAAAATTCCTCTGGAAAGATCATGCCGACGCCAGGGGCAGGCACTGTGGTGACCCGGCGTGCAGTTTGCGCGCCGAAGAGGGCTGGTGGTTTAGGTTTGCCTGATCTGAAATGGCTGGACATGGCCCTGCGCTCGCGCTGGCTTTGGCTGAAGCATCCCGGTGCTTCGAATCCCTGGAAGGAATTTAATCTGCAAGTGACACAGGAGTCCAGGATACTGTTTGAGGGTAGATCTGTTGTAGGCAATGGCGAGGCAACGCTTTTTTGGTTGGACCGTTGGCTGGATGGCGATAGGCTGCAGTACGAGTCTCCTAACCTTTTGTGCATCTGTTCAGCCACGCCTCAAGACGAACCACACGGTGGCGGAGACGAACGTCAGAGGCCTCTGGATTGAAGACGTTGGGTCTGACCTTAGCCCAGAGGCATTACAGGAGTTCATTTCGGTGTGGACCAGACTGCTCTTCTTCGAGCCAACTGCTGGGATCAGAGACATGCCTTGTTGGTCATGGAAGAAAAAAGGAATTTTCTCAACTAGATCGGCATATAGAGCCTTCTTTGCCGGTTTGGCAGATGTGCTGACGGCCAGGGCAATATGGAGCTTGCGCGCTTTCGCTGCCCAGAACCGGTGCTGGACTTCAGACAGGTTGGCACAGCATTGCCTCCCCCATCACCAGGCGTGCCCTTTCTGTGACCAACACAGTGAAACACTAGGCCATATGCTTCTCGGCTGTGTCTACACGTGCGCGATCTGGCACCGGGTTTTCAGTGTTTGGAGCAGGGTGGATGGGATGCCAAGGCCCAAGTATTGCTTCCTGGTAGAGAGAGCAGGCAACCAACCTATATGCATGAGGCATCTTTTTCATGAAGCTGCACCAAGTGCCAGGGTTAGGGTTCATTGGCATTAAGGAGGGGATAAAGGTAGTGGGAACGGCCAGTGACAGATCAAGTCGAAGAGCTACTGGCAGCTGCAGTTCTAGGTTGTTAGGAATATGCAACTTGTTAGGAATATATATATATATAGGACGGCTGTTTGGGACACCTAGGTGCCTAGGCTCCTTGCCTTTTCACCACTAGATTGCATTTAGATGTGTGTTGTTGTAACGGGTATGTTTGTTAACGGGTTATTCCATTGTAAATTGCTGATCAAAATAATTATGACATAATTGCTAATTTAATGCCATGAATATGGCCCTACGCATTATGAATGGCAAATAATTGGGTATGATAAGTTCACAAATAATTGGGTATGATAAGTTCTAGGAGTCCTAAAAAATAAAAGGACAGGTATTTCTAAATCAATACGCTTCCTTTTATTGATTTCTATGTCTCATACCTTTCCTTGTGGAATTTTAGATAATGTATGAAATACTGTGAGTATGCACATACCTAAAAAATATATTAAGTAATTTCAATTCCACATATCCATAAATATTTCAGGCATGTAGTTGTTGGGTTTTATACTAACAAAAAATATTTATGTGTGAGTGTTATACGTAGTTAGAATATACACAACTCTAGGTATTATACCTAATAAAAATATACACATACTCAAGAATACCCATGTGTACGTGTTGGTAATTCAATCAAAATGTGGAACATGCATACCCTCCTATTTACAAATAGTTTTTCAGTATTCCTAACGAGTTTCTATAAAACATGACAAGAATTAATAGGCAATTAATCACGACGAATTAATTCTCTCTTATTACGTCCATCTACATTGAATGTTGTCATGCATGGTACTTTTCTATTGCCCACGAAAGCAATCTTGCCATTCATAATGCGTAGGGCCATATTCATGGCATTAAATTAGCAATTATGTCATAATTATTTTGATCAGCAATTTACAATGGAATAACCCGTTAACAAACATACCCGTTACAATAGCACACATCTAAATGCAATCTAGTGGTGAAAAGGCAAGGAGCCTGGGGTAAATTAACTGGGGCACCTAGGTGCCTGGGCACCTTGATCGGGTCCAACCCGTTAGTACATCTTCTGATTTGTTTCTTTTTTTGCGTTCCAGACTTTCCATGTATGAAATAGCAAGACACATTTTAAATTATCTAAATCAATACGCTTCCTTTTATTGATTTCTATGACTCATACCTTTCCTTGTGGAATTTTAGATAATGTATTTGCGACTATATACCAAAAAAACAATAGGTTTCGTGCCCACGTATTTGCATGGACATATATCCATAGAACTTATCGTACCCAATTATTTCTCTACTACTATATACCCCGGCATGAAATGCTTGAGTACATACTCAAAAAACACATAATATATGAACATACTAAAAATAATAAAGTAGAGTATATACTACCACATGATAGTCTATGAGAAATGGGTGTAGCTACACCCGGTAGTAGAATGGAGTCTCCTAGCCGCAATACAATCAAGTTACATCCATAACATGGTCTTAGAGCCTAGGCTTAGGCAGCCCCGTTGATGAGGAGGAGGGCTGAGGTGGGGGCACAGAGCCCCCAAAATTTGGGGGGCCCACATCAATAGGTATTAGGCAGCCTGTAATATACGTGCAGTTTCCATTTTTAATCAGGGAAAGAGAAGGTTTCCTTTTTAACGAGGGAGAGGGAGGAAAGAGAAGGCCCAAAATAATCTATTGAGAACCGATCGAATTCATATGCCTTCTCTATTGCTCAAAAGAAAATGCCTTCGCTCAATCGCACGTTGCCTACCTGTTCTGCTGATCACCGTCTGCCTTTTTGAGTTTTTTATCGTAAGTCGTAACTGATCGTGCCGGTGCCGTCATCATGGAAGTGCTTGGCGGCGAGCCGGGCAGGATGGCGTTGCTGATCCCGCACAGCCTGTCTATGTCATCAACGCCGAGCGAGTCCGGTGTTGGGAGGCGGAAAGGAGAAGGAAGCCGGGAAGTGCATGAAGGAGGTGGGCTAGGGCGAAGACGAGAGCAAGGAGGAGACGGCCATATGCAGCAGCGATAGTGAGGACAAGAACAAGAAAGGGTAAGTCGATCTGATCTGATTTGATTTGTTGCACGAACTTTACTTATCTTCGAGTTGTAGATCAGGAAAAAAAACGTGGATTGGGATTTTGTTCAATCATCACATTATTCTTGTTGCTATAATAATGAACTGTTCTTTATTAATCGATTTTTTCAACTAGGCTAGCTAATCCCGTTTCTACTGGAAAAGACTACCAACACTAACCAGTTCATATCAGATAATTAGAAATAATGAGGATGGATACAAATATAACCTAATTAATTAGATCGACTCTGGCAAGTAGCAACCACACATGCATGTGAGCGATCCTTTCCATTTTAATCTCAAGCTATGAAACCGATATGTCATATGAACTATACAAATTTTAGGGTCCCAAATTAGATTTCGCCCCGGGGCCCCAAATCTTTAGAAACGGCATGGGTTTAGCTCTCCTCCCACATGCCGCAACTCCACGCTCAATCTCAATCTGTCGTCCTCGATCAGACTTTTTTTTATCTCTCCTTCAATTTGATCTCTTCGTCGATCGGATCGTTTACTCCATGTGAAAGTCATCTCCCCTGACTCCCCAACAGGCAGCCACTGCCTCGAGCTTCTCTTGTCCAGCTTCCCCTAGGACACCGGCCACTTCGCCCAGGAACTCGCAACTGCCTGCAGCACCTCTCCTCTGGCTGCCGCCGCTCCCCTCCACGCCCATAGGTCAACTCACCAAGTGTAACGCCCCGGATACAACTTTTCATATTTGTAACTCCGACTCTTGCCATTTTCGACTTTATGTTATGAGATGCCCTTCGTGGTTGGGTTTTTGTCTTCGTTTTGCATTTTGTTCATGTTATGCATTTCATATCATGTCATCATGTGCATCGCATTTGCATTCGTGTTCGTCTCATGCATCCGAGCATTTTCCCCGTTGTCCGTTTCGCAATCCGACACTCCCACATGCACCCGGCGCACCCCTCTTGTCTCTTTTCATGAGTGGGAGAAAAACGTTCTCGGAATGGGCCGAGATTTGTCAAGTGGCCTTGGTACACCATTGGTAAACCGCCTGTCAAATTTCGTTCTATTTGGAGGCCGTTTGATGCCCCAACGATTAGCCGGGTAACCGCAAAAGCCTCTTTGTGTTGCAGCCCAACACCCCTCCAAAACAGCCCAATAACCCATCTAAACCACCTCCATGTTCTCCGTCGTTGGATCACGATCGTGTGGGCGAAAACCGCACCTCATTTGGACACTCCTACCTCCATCTACCTATAAATATGTGATCCCCTCCGAATTTCACGCAGACGAAACCCTAGCCCCGCTCCTCGCGCCGCCGGACAAAACCTCCCACCACCGGACATGTCCAGCCGCCACGCCCTTCGGCCAATCCGAGCATGACATGTCATCCCCGCTGCCGCTTCTAGCCAACCAGGAGCCGCCACCTCACTCTCTCTCTCTCCTCCCACCCCACCAGACCCGCCGGAGCCCATCGCGAGCCCACTCGTGGGCCGAACCGGGCCTGCACCGCCGCCGCGCAGCCCGCGCGCACCCTCTCCCGCCGGCCGCCGCCCGCGCTACCTTGCCGGACCTCGCCGGGATTGTGACGCCCCAAGACCGGAGCTTCAGACGCCTTCCATGTTTTCCAGGTTTCGTCTTGTGAGTTGTTGGTTTGTTGCATTCATCATTGCATCATGTCATCATGCCATCGTGTCATCAATCTTTGCATCTCTACTCAACTAAATAAATTGCATAGATCTTTCGATCTATTTAAATCGAGGGAATTCACATGGTGGTTTCTCTTTAAAACATATCCTCCCGATAGTAGGGAGCTATATTCAATATTTTCTTTAATTTGAAATTCACCATAACACACTTGCAAAAATCCCAATGCCTTTTGTTATTTCAACTATTGGCCTCTAACTTTGCCACATGTCCTTTCGTCATTTTCTGGAGCTCCACCTAATTTCTCTACATTTTTGGACACTTCTATAACCAAGCCCTAGTTCAAACCCATTTGAACTAAATTCAAATGAGTTTGAATGACATCTTCCAATCTTGCCTCTCCTATTTTTCGTGGACCGTGCACACTTTTACGAGTCCGTGAAAATAATCCCTGTGCCCAGATTCTTTGTTCTTCCATTTTCTTCTCTCCTTTTTTTCTTTCCTCTCTTTCTTTTCTTTCTTCTGTTAATGAGAAGAGTTAGAGGGAGAGAGAGAGAGCCCATCCCAGCCAGGCGGCCCAATTGCCCTAAGGCCCACCTAACCTGTCAGCAGCCTCAGCCCACCTACAGCTAACCCTAGCGCAGGGAGAGAGCCCATCTCCTCTCCCTCTCGATCCCTCCCTCGCGCCGCCAGGAGAGGAGGCACCGTGCTCGACCCCTCCTCTCGTCCGTGACCTTTTTCTCCCTCTCGATCCCCTCCCCTTCCTTCGAGCCCTTCTTTCTCCCCCGCGCAGCCATCGCTCTTCCTCCATCCTCTGCTGCAGCCTCGCGCGCCCAGGACCCCGAGCAGGAGCGCCGTCCTTGTCTCCTCGCTCGCGCCTCCTCCGTTCCCATGGCGATGCCGTCCGGCCACAGCCACCTGCACGCCCGACGCCGCCCTCTCATGCCTCTGCCGCGCCGGCCTGCGACGTCGCCGCCGAGCTCCACCAGGCCCCCGCCGGCGACCTCGACCTTCAAGCCGCCGTCGCGCCTCCGCCTAGCCTCCTCTGGCCGAGCTCAAAGCTCCGCTGCTGCACCTCGTCGCCGGAGTTCTGCTTCTTCTACCTCACTGCTCGTCCCGGCCGCGTTGACTACGTCCTTTGCTTCGACCCCGCAGCGCCGTTCGTCTCCTCTCTGCTTCATTGCGGGATGCAGCCTGCGCCAAGTCCCAGCGAGCCCCTGCTCCTTCCCTCGCTGCCCGCAAGGCCGAGGCATGACCGGCCCTCTCCGTTGACCGCCAAGACCTAGACGTGGCGCTGCTTCATTTGGTTCATCCCAAGCCTCGGTAGACCCGGGGTCTCACTGCATTTACCGTCGTCGTTCTGTTGCATCTTCGTGAAGTCAGAGACTGCCAAGTACACAAACACGCCAAGTTCCGCTCCGAACGTGTACGACTACACCCGGTGATGCGACAAGCCCCGACAACGTGTACATCTACTCCGTCAAGACCGGACCGACAAGTACCCAACGTCATGTGTACAACGACCGTCGCCGAAGACCCGGGTAGCAAAACGTCAAGTACCTATGACCGAAGAACGCCATGTACCTCTCCGAAAAACGAACATGTACCACTACGTCCGGAGGCATCGGATCCGTCAAGTCCAACAACGACTGTGTACAACTATCGGCTACCCCAAACGACTACGAAACATGAACCTCTACTTCCCCTTCAAAACGTGTCCCGCTACCGATGGCTCGAACATCTTCGAAACAACTACCGTCGACCCTCGAAGCCTCCGTGGACGTCAAGTCCCTCGCCGTGATCCCGAACATCTACGGAAAATTGTGCAACTAAGAACGTGAACGACTACCGCCGCCAAGATCACGAGTACCTCTACCGTCATCATGTACCCCTACTTCCACTACCGAACGTCCCGAGAACGTCTACTTCCCCTACACCGCATCGAACTTGAACCCCTCCGATAACGCACGCCTCGAAGGTATAACCATCGAGACGACGCCCGTGGATGAATGCTTGCGATGTATGAGTTGCACCCTATGTTTGCACCGTGTCCGAGTTGTCACTTGCTCGGTCCTCCTCGTTGCCATGCCGTCCATCCGTGGGAACCCGGAATCCGGGATCAACCCACCATCTTTTGCATGCTCCCGTCACTTTTCCTTTTGCACCGGTATTTCCATGAGCTATCGGAACCGTTATGTTGCCATGGCATCATTTCGGATTCGTTGTCGTGGCCCCTTTTTCTTTCCACCACGGTGACAAATGCTTCTTAATGCTCTTGTCAACTTTTAATAAAAAATTGCATAAAACTTGCAACATCATCCGCATCATGATAACAACATTTAAAATGGTTAGATTGTTGTTTGCTTTAATTTGCTAAATGCATATAAGGATTTTCCGGAATTGATGTTGTTGTTGTTTCCGGCCTCATTTAAAATGCCTAACGACGTTTTCTACTCATGTTTCACCTCTTGCCATGTTTAACAACATTTAATATTGTTGGGTACATAAACGAGATCGAACTAAATAACTTGAATGTGGCGTTCCGTCAATATGCAACTCGTTGCATATTGAGCTCCACTTAACTTGTAGTTTTGTTTGTGCCCTTTGCCATGCCTTGCATATTTAAACCGGACATGCATCATACTTGGTTGTGCATCATGCCATGTTTATGTGTTGGTTGTTTACTTTGTTGTTTGCTTCTTTCCGGTGTTGCTTCTTCGGGTTGGTTCCGATAACGTTGCGTTTGTGAGGATCCGTTCGACTACGACCGTTTGTCTTCTTCATGGACTCGTTCTTCTTCCTTGCGGGATCTCAGGCAAGATGACCATACCCTCGAAATCACTTCTATCTTTGCTTGGTAGTTGCTCGCTCTTTTGCTTTGCCTTTGCCGCGATACCTACCACATGCTTTATCATGCCTCCCATATTGCCATGTCAAGCCTCTAACCCACCTTGTCCTAGCAAACCGTTGTTTGGCTATGTTACCGCTTTGCTCAGCCCCTCTTATAGCGTTGTTAGTTGCAGGTGAAGATTGGAGTTTGTTCCATGTTGGAACATGTATTTGTTGGGATATCACAATATCTCTTATTTAATTAATGCATCTATATACTTGGTAAAGGATGGAAGGCTCGGCCTTATGCCTGGTGTTTTGTTCCACTCTTACCGCCCTAGTTTCCGTCATACCGGTGTTATGTTCCTTGATTTTGCGTTCCTTACGCGGTTGGGTTATAATGGGAACCCCTTGACAGTTCGCCTTGAATAAAACTCCTCCAGCAAGGCCCAACTTGGTTTTACCATTTGCCACCTAGCCTTTTTTTCCCTTGGGTTCTGCAGACTCAGGGTCATCTTTATTTTAACCCCCCCCCCCCGGCCAGTGCTTCTCTAAGTGTTGGTCCAACCTGAGCGATGTCCGGCGCCCCCTGGGCAACCAGGGTCTATGCCAACCCGACGTCTGGCTCATCCGGTGTGCCCTGAGAACGAGATATGTGCAGCTCCTATCGGGATTTGTCGGCACATCTGGGTGGCTTTGCTGGTCTTGTTTTACCATTGTCGAAATGTCTTGTAACCGGGATTCCGAGTCTGATCGGGTCTTCCTGGGAGAAGGAATATCCTTCGTTGACCGTGAGAGCTTGTGATGGTCTAAGTTGGGACACCCCTGCAGGGATTTGAACTTTTGAAAGTCGTGCCCGCGGTTATGGGCAGATGGGAATTTGTTAATGTCCGGTTGTAGAAAACCTGAAACTTATCTTAATTAAAATGCATCAACCGCGTGTGTAGCCGTGATAGTCTCTTTCCGGCGAAGTCCGGGAAGTGAACACGGTGTTTTGGAGTTATGTTTGAACGTAAGTAGTTTCAGGATCACTTCTTGATCACTTCTAGTTCACGAGCGTGCCTTGCCTTCTCTTCTCGCTCTCTTTTCGTAAGTTAGCCACCATATATGCTAGTGCTTGCTGCAACTCCACCTCATATCTTTTCCCTACCCATAAACTTAAATAGTCTTGATCGCGAGGGTGTGAGATTGCTGAGTCCCCGTGACTCACAGATACTTCCAAAACCAGTTTGCAAGTGCCGATGATATCGTGCAGGTGACGCAACCGAGCTCAAGGAGGAGCTCGATGAAGACCTCGTTCTTTGTGTTGTTTCGTTTTCCAGTTGATCAGTAGTGGAGCCCAGTTGGGACGGTCGAGGATCTATAGCATCAGGGGTAGTCTTCTTTTATTTTGGTTCTGTAGTCGGACCTTGATTGTATCTGGATGATGTAATGTTATATTCATGTATTGCGTGAAGTGGTGATTGTAAGCCAACTCTGTACCTCTTACTTATTCAGTATATGAGATGTGTACAGATTACCCCTCTTGCGACATGCCTACAATGCAGTTATGCCTCTAAGTCGTGCTCCGACACGTGGGAGATATAACCGCATCGTGGGCGTTACAGGGATCCCGCTGCGCCGCCGCCCACGCGCATCCTCCGCCGCCCGTTCGTCACCGCGCGCCCCCCCGCCACCGGCTTCGCCTCCGCCGCCGTCCCCTACACCGCATCCGACCGCGCCGCTCCTCCACCCGCATGCTCCGGCGACCCCGCCGCAGACCATCTCCGCCTCGTCGCCGCCATGGAGCCTCGTCGTCGTCGAGAGCCCCGCCGTCCCGTGCCTGACCCCGCCGGCCGCTGCGTCTCCTCCTCCGTCGCCGTCGACCTCGCCCGTCCCCGAGACCACCTCGGCTTCCGCGCCCTCGCTGGAGTCGTCGGAACCCTCGCCGGCCGGATCCATGGAAGATGGACCAGATCCACCACGTCGACAAACCAAACACGGCGCCCCGTCCCGATTCGCTCCGTCCCGAATCCACCTCGTCCGTTGACTTTCGGAGGTCCAAATTTTCTCGAAGTCCTGAATCTGTGACATTTTCATGCCTACTTCATCATGCCACATCTTGTTGCTCGATGCTCCGAATCATGCATATGATATGTCAAAATGTTCGTCTCGTTGAGCTCTTCATGTTAGCAGCATTTCCATGCATGTTGCTGTCCATTATGATGCATTTTTCATTGTTGCAAGAGTGCTATAAAACGTTAACTGCTGGTGCTTATCAGAACATGGTGATTTGTCATTTTTGTTGCTTTTGATGTGTGCATCACATGAGCATAAGGTCTACATGTGTTTTGAACTACATCATGCCATCTTTACATGGGTGCAAGTCATGTATTTTTGTGAGCTATGTGGTGACTAGCACAAGCATGCAAACTGGGCTCCATGATGTTGCTGTTTTCAGGGACTTAGGATTTTGTTGTCTTTTTCCTGCTGTTATTTTAATGTCATGTAAACTTGATGCTACATTGAGATCCATGCTTATTTTGGGATACTTCACTAAGGATGTTTTGAACATGTGGTTATGCTCTATCCATTCATGCCCCTGTTTGCAATTATGGAGTGCCCTAGCATGTCCTTTTTTTGCTCTATTTTTGTTATAAAATGTTCCTGGCAGATTGTTAACATGTTAATCAATTTTGCCATGGTTGTTGCTAGTGATGCATGTACCCTAGGAACTTGCTCTTGCCATGTTTAGCTTCATGAACATGTCTTCTTGTTATTGGTATGCTTATGTTGTCATGTAATGCTTTGTGGTGAGTGGCATGAGCTTGCAAAGTAGCTATCATAAATCTGTTTATGTCATGCTTGTTTTTCTTCTAAGTCTGAAACTGTTAATAAAACTTGCTATGTTTACATGGGTGTCATCATATCTTCTGTGCCTTTTTGGCTCATGTTCAGTAAGGGACTTTTGTTCTATGCTTTTAGTATAATCATGCCATGCCTTTGTTTGCTATGATATATTCCTATAGCATGTTGTTTGCTAGCTCTAAACAGTGCTTCCTGATATTGTTTTTGACATGTTAGTATTTCACTAAGTCTGTGAAGCTGATATCTTTTGCATTTTTGCCATGCTTGTTTGAACCTGTTTTAGTGTGTTTTAGCCATAGCTCAGTGTTCATGTTTTGTCAAGCATCTTTTGTACATCACTACCATATGCTTTGTTACTATGTTGGAGTGCAGTAGCTTAGTTTCTTGTTGCATTCTAAGTGTCATCGTGTTGTTAATCGCAGATTTGCGTTATTCTTGTTTTGCTTGCCATTTGCAAACCGTGCATCCGTTTCCGGTGATCCTCATATCGATTTCGACCGAAATCACCTCATCTTTCCAGCGGCCTACTTGGTTTGCCAAGTTGATGCCTTGATTATTCATTCCCTTCCTGAGTTCGCATATGCATTGCACGTCATATCCTGCATATCATGCCATGTCTTGCATCATGTTGTTTGTGCATTGCACCGTGATTGATTGTTTGTTCCATTGCTTATGTTCTTGGCTTGGGTAGAGCCGGGAGATGAGTTCGTGAAATGAGGAACCTGTTGAGTACGCTATCGAGGATCAAGCTTTCGACAACTCTGAGAACTTTGCAGGCAAGATGACCATACCCTCGAAATCACTTCTATATTACCATGTTACTTACACAGATGTTACCGAAGTATGTTTTCAATAACTTTTTTTCTACGGGTCAAAGTTATCATAGTGTTTATACCTTAATTATCAATTCCGAGAGTGTATATTATCATGCTATTCACAAAGAAGTTATCGGTTGTATGTTTTCAACAATTTTTTTCATGGGATCAAAGTTATCGTGGTGTTTGTACCCAAATTATCAGGACCGGTAGCCGATATTATCATGCTATTTACACACAAAAAAGTTATCAGAGTGTTTTTTCAACAACTTTTTTCCTGGGTCAAAATTATCATGGTGTTTGTACCTAAGTTATCAGGTTCGGGAGCCTATATTACCATGTATTTACACAGATGTTATCGGAGTATGTTTTCAACAAGTTATTTTCACGGGTGAAAGTTATCGTGGTGTTTATTCCTAAGTTATCAAGTCCGGGAGTGTATATTATCATGCTATTTACAAAGAAGTTATCGATGATAGGTTTTCAACAACTTTTATCCATGAGGGCAAAGTTATCGTGGTTTCTGTACCTAAGTTATCAAGTTCAGGAGCCCGATGACATGTATTGGTTGTGTGCTCTGGTCTTTAAATGGAGAGAAACATGCTACCATAATGGAAGCAAGGATTGTGTGCTCCCATTTCAATCCTCTTAATTTTCCAGCCCATTATTTATATTTCTCGGACAAGGTAGAAATGGGAGCAAGACAACGAGACATACTACCACAATGAAGAGAGACAATAGCACTTTTAATACTATATATACAACTGCCTACTGTAACCAACAGGCTATTTAAAAGCATAAAATTAGAGGGTAAGACAACAAAAAAAAATTAAGTGAGCAGGTTAATGGGTCGGAGCTTAGTTACGAGAGACTCAGAGGTCTGCGTCCAAAGGCACCTCCCACACACATCAAATTTATTTTCTAGTTTTTTGGTTGTAGATGCAAAGGAGTAGTAATACGATAAAAGCGAGTGTAACATATTTTTAACCACATGAAAGAGTTAGCTGGGCTGGTTATTGGTAGCAGAATGCGCGCAGCAGGTGCAAGGATCGAATCCCACCCCTGCTCAATTTTTTGCGAAAAATGAAAAGCGGGCGGAAGATGGAGCGCTGGAGCCGATCGAACTCGTTCGGATCTATCGACAAGGTGAGAACGTTGGGAAATTACAAATATCGTTTAATTAATGCATATATATACTTGGTAAAGGGTGGAAGGCTCGGCCTTATGACTGGTGTTTTGTTCCACTCTTGCCGCCTTAGTTTCCGTCATACTTATATTCCTTGATTTTGCATTTCTTACGCGGTTGGGTGTTATGAGAACCCCTTGATAGTTCACTTTGAATAAAACTCCGCCAGCAAGGCCCAACCTTGGTTTTACCATGTGCCTCACCATCACCTATACTTTTCCCTTGGGAGTCGCGCTCCCGAGGGTCATCTTTATTTTAACCCCCCGGGCCAGTGCTTCTCTAAGTGTTTGTCCGAACTAGAGTCCTTCGCAGCGCCACCTCGGGGAAACTTGAGGGCTGGTTTTAGTTGTACGGAGTGCTCATCCGGTGTTGCCCTGAGAACGAGATATGTGCAGCTCCTATCGGGATTGTCAGCACATTGGGCGGTCTTGCTGGTCTTGTTTTAGCATTGTCGAAATGTCTTGTAACCGGGATTCCGACGGGTCTTCCCGGGAGAAGGAATATCCTTCGTTGACCGTGAGAGCTTGTGATCTGACTTAATTAAAATGCATCAACCGCGTGTGTAGCCGTGATGGTCTCTTTTTGGCGGAGTCCGGGAAGTGAACATGGTTCTTGTGTTATGGTTGTGCGTAAGTAGTATCAGGATCACTTCTTGATCACTTCGAACTTCTCGACCGTTACATTGCTTCTCTTCTCGCTCTTATTTGCGTATGTTAGCCACCATATATGCTTAGCGCTTGCTGCAACTCCACCTTACTACATTTTCCTACCCATAAGCTTAAATAGTCTTGATCTCGTGGGTTGCTGAGTCCTCGTGACTCACGGATATTTCCAAACAGTTGCAGGTGCCGATGATACCAGTGCAGGTGACGCAACCCAGCTCAAGTGGGAGCTCGATGAAGATTTTAGTCGTGGTTTTTGTGTCTTTTTCGGATGATCAGTAGTGGAGCCAGTTGGGACGATCGGGGATCTACATTTGGGGTTGTCTTCCTTTATTTTGGTTCCGTAGTTGGACCTTGATTGTACTCTGGATGGTCGGTCCGAACTAAGGAATCTGTTAGAAATGTTTTGAAATGGATATTGTTCTCTCTTTGATCAGGGATTGCTATATGAAAAGAAGTGGAGTTTGAAAAAGGGAACGGAATGCTCAAACCGGAACTGCTAGAGGAATGAATTTTCAATAGCATAACTTGGGCTCCTAGAATATGGCGCCCTTGGGACAATCTATTTGATTGCAGGGTTTGTATATTTAACTTGTTATTTGTGTGAAGTGGCGATTGTAAGCCTCAGTACATGGGATTGTGTGAAGATTACCCCTCTTGCGAATAAACCACCATGCGGTTATGCCTCTAAGTCGTGCCTCGACACGTGGGAGATATAGCCACATCGTGGGTGTTACACCAAGCTCGTTGCCCACTGGAGCACGCCCGCCTATAGGTCTCCCTCATACACTCAGCTGCTCGGCTCTATCTTCCACCCGGGTGTTGCTGCCTTCCGCCAGACCCTCCTACCTTCTCCAACACGCTCGTGCCTTCCGCCAACATGCCCGGCGGTTGACGACGTGACCAAGATCAATTAAAAAAACAATGCTTTCATCGGGTATGCATCTTTCTTGCTGCACGCTAACTCTTGACGGTGTTCCCTACACTGATCCTATCTCACACATGCGTCGTCTTTCGGTGCTTGGTGCTCGTCCGCCTGTGACGCCATCCCCTCCCAGCGTCTTCCGCAGGCTGTGTTGGTCACTCTCAACGACTCCCCTCGCGACATCAGCACAAGGTGATTGTCGCTCTACCCCGACTCCTCTCACGACTTTCACCATCCTTCTACAACATTGACCCCAAATATCAAAAGTTGTCCTTCTGAGGTACCTTCTGCCCATCAAGGCTAAGAGCATCTCTAGCAGATCCCATAAAAGCGCGGCGAACTACGCTTTTCGGGCCGTTATACGAGATGGCCCAAAAAATCGGCCCGAGCAGATCCCCCAAAAAAGGCCCGGCCAGTAAAAACTATACGGGAGGCCCGTAAACCGCCCTCCAATCCGGTATATAAGTCGGCGTCCGGGCGATTTAGGGTATCCATCCACCATTTCCTCTACCCCTCCGCTGCATATCATCTACTCCGGCGAGAAATCAAGCCCGTTCCGGCAGCGTTTTGCGGCTAGTTTTCCACAAGATCTTGGTGGCGATGGCGTCCGTCGGTGCGGGGCATGGCGGCGGCAGCGGGTTTGGCGACCGCGGCGGCTTCGGGTGCCGCGGGGGGTTCGAGGGCCATGGCGGCCGAAGCCGCAAGCGCCGCAACGACGACGAGGCCGGCGGCTCCGGCCTCCACCCTCCCGTGTCGGGCAGGCAGAGGGAGCCGGCGCGCACCCGCAGTGCGAAGTCCCGAAGCGCCTGCTCGCAGGCGTGGGCGAGCTTCCGGTGCTTCGGCAACCTCTTCGATCCAGCCCTCCAGCGCCGTAGGGTGGCAGAGACCGCGTGGTTTGAGGCGAAGCAGGCTGTCGCAACTGAAGATGCAGCTGCGGCTCGCACCTGCCGGCGCTCCTGGAGGAGTACCAGCTCGCGGCGACCCTCTCCAGCATGTTCATCTACAACACCCTCCACAGCAACGAGCCCCCGCCCCGCGACGGCAGTGACAACGACTACGGCGACGACAGCGACTCCGACAATGAGTAGATCTATGATAGTGTTTTCATTTCGGTTTGTATTATTAAAAACTCCCCTATGCTATGCGTGTGATGAACTCCCCTATGCTATGCTATGCGTGTGATGAACTCCGGCGAGATGTTTTAGCGCGAACTAGTATGTTTAAATTTGCAGTATCAATATGGCGGATCTGTTCTGACTGCGCGCCCGGCGTCCTAGGGATATCATAAACAATTTATATGGGACAACGGGTTGCGGGATCTGCTAGAAATGCTCTAACCTCCTCCTCGTGCCTAGTAGTACTGAAAACACACCTCATGTACCCAGTCTTAGGCCTTCTTTGGTTCATAGGATAGGAATTTTATAGGAATAGGAAAATCATAGGAAGTGAGATGACATGCATGTCAATTCCTATAGAGAAAGAGATGTAATTTGGTGCATAGGATAGGATTTTTTCCATTGAGTCTAGGCTAATGTTTTTTTCCTCCAAAACGTGAAGGATTGATTCCTATCCTACATAGGAATAGGAATCCATTCCTACAAACCAAAGGGCTTTAAAGGAATTTTTCCTTTGCAAATCCTATCCTATAGAATTCCTACAAAAATCCTACAAACCAAAGGAGGCCTTAGTTTTACTGAGCTTAAAACCTTTCGATTCCAAAGTCTGTCTCCACGGCTCTAACTTTCTATTAACCCTCGTCTGACTATCGCCAACAAGCACTTCATCATCTGCAAAGAGCATACACCATGGAATATCTCCTTGTATATCCCGTATATCCCTTGTGACCTCATCCATCATGAAAATAAAAAGATAAAGATTCAAAGTTGACCCTTGGCGCAACGCTAAAGCTGTTGCCTTGTGACCATGAGGTCATGGGTTCGAGTCCTAGAAACAGCCTCTTGCAGAAATGCAGGGAAAGGCTGCGTACAAAAGACCCAAAGTGGTCGGACCCTTCCCTCGACCCTGCGCAAGTGGGAGCTACATGCACCAGGATGCCCTTTTGGATAATCATCAGTGTCGCCATCACTTGTGAATACACGATTCTATTTATTTATCTGTACTTAAAAGAGTATCATTTTATTCTTATTTTATTTATGGTTTTTCTACTTAATTAAGCTGCTTATGAAAGTTTATAATTTGTATTTAGAACATAACTCGCCAAAAATCCCACATAAATGCACAGCTAGATGCAAAATGGTATAACATTAGAGTTGTATTGTACTAGTTATACAACTACAAATCTAAAATTCCTAAAAAGTATAGTTGGATTTGGTATACAACTTTAATTAGTCTTTATTTTCTCTAGTTTCATACATTATTGCCGTAAAGTGAGCGGTATAGGGCTAAGAGCATCTCCAGCCGTTCGGCCCCCTAGGGGCTTGAAATAGCGCCGCCTGGGGGCCAACCGGCGATAAAATCGGCGTGGGGCGGGTTCCCAATCACGGCCCCGGGTCGGCCCCTAGACGCCGTTATTTGAACTAAAATTCGGCTAAAATTAGACGAAGAAGACACGAATTCGGCTAATATTCGATGGTTTTCATTCATATTTGTACATACTTAAAGAAGACATAATAAAACATAAAAAAACTATGCCGCCCGCCGCCGCCCGAGCCTTCTACATGCCAAGGAGCCTGTAGAAGTTGGTGTAGTCACCGCCGTCGTCATCGCCGCCGTCCTTGTTGCACCCCTGCCCTGGGTCGTCGTGGCGGATGGGGTTGGACGGCTCGGGCGTCTCGTCGTCGCTGCCGTTGTGGATGACGACGACGCCCTCCTCGCGGCCGCAGCGCCAGGCGATGATCTCCTTGAGGGCGCGACGATATCCTCGAGGGTGCGGCGCTGGCGCTCCATCTCCTGCCGGACATAGTCGTCCCGCGCCCATGGGAGGCCGGTCTCCTCGTCGGCGGCCATGGTCTCGTACTCCTTCACGGGAAGGAGCGCCGGCTCGGCCTTCGGCTTGACGAGGCGGGAGGAGGGAGAAGGGCCACGGCCGCCCTCGTTGATGATGAGGGCGCCACCTCGGGTGCGCCGCCTGAGCGGCGTCTCCCGCGGCTCCGACTTGACGGGGAGGAGCGCCGGTGACCCGAAGGAGCGGGAGGCCGACGAGGACGACGACGACGTCTCCATTCGCCTCGGCGTCCAGGAGTTGCCGTGGCGGCGAGAGGAGAGAGGCGCCGGGTACTCCAGCCGCAGCGAGTTGCCACCCTCGATGTACTCGAGGACGGCTTCGAGGGTCCGCCCGGGGACGCCTCATCATTGGCGCTGCCCCTTGGAGTTGAGGCGCCCGCGCGGTTCGTCGCCGTTCGTGGCAGACAGCTGGTCGGCGTGGCGGCGGTCAAAGTACGCCGTCCACAGCATGTGGATGTCGGGGGCGTACCTCGGCTCCTGCCGCGCGTGCTCCGGCAAGGAAGGGACGGCTTTTATAGCGGCGGGCGGGCGGCAACCGTGTGTACGCGTGGCGGGAGGGGGCGGGACATGCGTCGATGCGCCTTCACCATGCCGTCCATGAGGAATCAATGGAAGGCTGACCGGCGGCAGCCTTCGCATTGATTCCCGCGGGAAACGGAAGCAATGAGGACGACGAAGGCGTCCTGTCGCTGACTCGGCGGGTCCACATGATTTCGCGCCAAAACCATTTCCCCCGGGCGCCCGCCAGCGCGCCGGGTTCGGCCTAGGTCCGCCGGCGCCAAATTCGGCCCTAACTGGCAAAAATGGGCTTCTGGGGGCGCAACTGGGCTGATTTTTTCACACCGGCGATAGAAAAGGGGCTTGGGGGGCCTGTTGGGGGACGAGTGGAGATGGTCTAATTGACAGGTGTTGCCTTAGATTACTAATGTGAAAATTTGAATCTCGGAACAAACTTTCTTGATGATGACTTCCTTCAGAGAAAATAGACAGGTGTTGCCGCGTGCATTACACATGCACACTTGCACAGCTAATAGTACAAGATTAGCAACATTTTATAGGGTTACTTAGCAACTTGATATACATGATTACCTCAGCCGCCTCAGTGGTAGATGAAAGATACTGGTAGTAATAACGACGAAGGGCATCAGGCACACAAGCTGAACTGTTAGTCCAAACATCAAGATCCTGATCAAGAACCTGCAAATGATGGCTGAGCAAATCATAAACAGACTTTACATTCCAAAGTAAAGAAGATAGGAAAAGGATATGATCATCTACGAGAAAGTAAATAATTACTTTGCATGGATAACTTCTAAGATTAATATATTATAAGAAATCCAATGAAATATGCACGTCTAAAGTGCATTGACTACATGTAATGGCAGCATGCAAATGCAACTCCAGTGGATTTGCATCAGTTTCCACTTTTAGTTGATTTCTAACAATAAGTGACATCATTCATATATACTTTAAAATTTTCTGTTTTCCCTGTTTGGATAGCAATGAAGAATCTCTCATTCTCTCACAGCAAGCTAATAAGCATTATGACAGTTTAGCATCATCAACCTTGCCATGACAAATAGATCATAAGTAGTTGTGTAACATTAAATACCATTCTCCATGAATTTTAAAAATAACTGAAAACACAAATTAAAAACTGAGGAAGTTACAGCATGAAGATAAACGCTGAGACACAGATAATGCAGACCTCCTCAATGAAAGTCATGGCTGCAAGTCGATACCCAGCCAAAAGCAGGTATTCCTTTACAGCACAGTTCAGATCTTTCCGTTCATTATCTTTCAGAGGGCCTAATGCTGAAATTTTGACATCTCTTTGGTCCTGTTGGTTGAATCCTTCATGTGCAGAAGCATCTGAAAGAGGCCCTGTCAGCAGTACTATTTACATAGTCCAAAAGAAGTTAAATTGTTTGCTCTACAGCATCAAAGTGAAACGTGAAAGCACCAAAGCTTATATGTCACGGAAATAATCTACCTTCTCGTGGAGTTCAAATAATAAACGAAAATGAAATGAGTGAATATAAGCTATCTAATTGGTGGAACACCATGCAAGGATTTTGACAGGAGAACCAGTGGGCAAGCCTGTGTACATTTACCAGCACATGGTTACTAGCAAAAGTCAAACTGTGCACTTTAAAGCAGGTATATGTCCTGGTCCAATGCCCATGTCACATCAAGAGGTGAGAATTGGTTCTATGTTTTAGTCTTATATCTCATAATAGATATGGGTTTGATGCACGCTATCACTAGGACTTTCCCTTTGTTATTCTATATGTATGTTACAACAGTTCCTAGCGAATACAATGGCTCACTTTGGAATAGCCAAAATGCAATAGATGATGCCAATACAATCTAACGAGAGTCACTGGCACCAGCAGATGACCTACCTGCTCTTCAAGAAGAAAGTGTTACATTTTTCGTTTAATCAAATTAACAGGTCTCAAGCGAGGTTGTGTGGACATTGAAAAAAGACAACACATAATCAATTATTACAGTTTAGCAAAATCTGTATTATCAAAGCTCCTACGGACGCCTCCAGTACAGCCCAGGCGGAATGCTTATTAAGTTTTGCGGATCTGCCTTTTTTTTCTTGAATACTCAAAAGCATGAGTTTCATATATTAAGATCTGCCTTTTATTTTCATTGTATGTAATTGTTCTCGTTTTATCTAAACTATAGTTTTCATCCAACAAGGAATTAAAGATGTTTGTGCTTTCTTGGAATCTTGAATAACCTGCCATCACTAGGATATTTTTTTCATCTCTTTATAGCATTATCACGTTCTTATATAAATTCATAGATATCTCCAGTTGACGACACATGCAATGTGGCATCATGGAGACCGACAAATGCTACAACATCAAAAGCAATAGCAAGCAAATCTATCATTTCCAAAGAGACGAACCAATTGTATTATCAGGAGATGATTCTTGTTGCTTTTGCAACTCAAGCTTCAAGCATGTAAGGTCTTCCTTGGCTAGTCGGAGATCATACTCAGTGAGTGCCAACTTTTCTTCTGCTGCAATTTTCTCTTCTAGCAAACTCTGTGGATCAGCACCTGTAAAAAAGAACAGACATGATTCATCACACAGACCTGCTAATACAGCTGGTATCTTGCAATTATATGTGCCTGGATAAGTATCACAAAAAATGAGCCAATGGATTAAACTGGATTCCCTCTGAATCCAATGTAAATCCTTTCAGACACTGAGACAATCTCAAAGGTGATATTTTGACCATCAATTTCTACAAATACATTGTTTCACATAAAGGTGAGTACACTGTCTACATATGATAAAAGTATATTTTTATGATGGATCCCAATATGATGCTGCCGGTGTTGGTGATTGTTCTATATTGGTAGTCAAACGTGAAAATGTTTTTCCTGGCACAGATTCTAAAGGGACAAACATTTGGTATCAGAGGAAATATTATAATACACTAAGAGTCTAGACAAGTAACTACTTCACTTTACTCATCCATCGCATTCCTCAGACCTTATTGTGACACATACAGAAGTAACTTCTGGGTGTAACGAGATCTAACCCAATACATGTGTTGTTGTTCAACACAAGTGACATGTCAGTATCAAGGCATGCAGGTGAGAGAGAAAGCGGGCACTTTACTTCCACCATCTCAAAAAATTACCAATGTACTGAATGTTTTGTTCTATAGTTTCTTTTTCACTAAAAAGTTTATTGGTACTACTATATAATACGCCACCGCAGATAATATTCCTTGCAAAGAATGCCAATTGATTGCGGAGGTACATTGCATAACAGAGCTACAGGATAAATTTAACACCGCGCAAGAACAAGGAAGTAAGTTCATCTCAAACCCGATCATAGAGAAGGGGGGCCTGTCAGAGAAGGCAAGGTCGCAATTACTACAAAACACCCGCGAGATCCAGCCAGCGAGCAGCGGAGGCACGCGAGTCAGAGACACACTGCGTGATCTTCCGTCGGGTGGGGAAAAGAACCGGGAGCTCGGACAGAACAGGAACGGGCAAATGGTGGTACCCGGCGGTGAGGAGGAGGCGCGAGCGACCAGGTCGGGGGGAAAGAAGGCGGGGTCGGAGAAGAATGAGCGGAGGCGGAGCGCCTGCGCGTGGCGGCCGTCCTCCTGCAGCTCCTGTAGCAGCTCGAGCGCCGTGAGGTGGTACTTCTCCTCCAGCAGGAAGTTGACCACGCAGTTGCAAAGCGACGCCCACCGCTCCTCCGCGGCGCCGCCCACCGCCTCCATCCTCGTCGGACTCCCTCGGATCCGCTCGTTTGTCGGCGCTGGTCTGCCTGACTCAATCGCGGCCAGGACGAGGAGAGTCGGAAGACGAGCGGCGGCCCCGCGTCAGATGTCGCAGTACGGCGGGGCGGATCTCGAGCGGGCGACTCGAGGCGGGTGGGATTGGAAGGAAGAGGGGAATTGGAAGAAGCGCCAGTGGATGGACGAAGGGGATCGACTGGCGAGAAAACGGATGACTGGGATGCAGGCTGGCCAGCACTTTTCGGCCGCAGCTCCTATGGGAAACTAGAAACTACTGCTTCATAGACTGTCTAGACAGGCAATTCGAGACGGAGGGAGATTTGATTCTATTTTTAAATTAATAAATATGAGCATATTATTATTTTTTTGGGAATATAGCATATCACCGATCACATAATATTTGCACTCAGTTACCTACTAGCACGAAGCAAATGGGAGAGAGGAAAAATTGGTATAAAGGACACATGCATTCATGTCATTAATTTGTACTCTCTCCGTTCCGAATTACTTGTCTTGGATTTGTCTAGATACGGATGTATCTAGACTCATTTTAGTGCTAAATACCTCCTATCTAGACAAATCTAAGACAAGTAATTCGGAATAGAGGAAGTAATTTATTGAGACGACAAGGTGGCTTAACTGCATATGCTCTAAAATACTCCTAGGAGCACACGACGACTATGCATACTGGTATCTCACCCATTCAATTGTCTCGAGATCCCAACCATTATATTACAATCACACATATTGGATGTATTTTGCCAGGTACCAACAGTTTTCGTATCAAAACTTTACCTAATAAATAAAGCACAACCTCATGTCTTACAACTTTTGATGCTACCAACTAGGTTACCTCTCTCTATGGTATAAGAGAAGGTTCATTCAGGTTTCAAATGGTCCCACATTGCTTCTTTCAACCCAAACTTCGTAATTTAAGAAGGTCTTCGAGTTTCCTAGGTATCAAGGAGCAGTTTCGGGAACCAATAAGGAAGGAAATAAGTTGTCCCGATAAGTAAGGAAAAGAGGGGGAAATAAGGATGGAAAGAGGGATTTCAAGTCTGTGTGACAGAGAGAAAAAAGGAAAGAGTGGATAGGCAAATAAGGAAGCAAATGAAACTGAATCCAAGAAAGGAAAGAGGGATTTGAGGTCTTGAAGAAGGAAATAGATTGAATCCGGCTGCTGAAAGCAAAAGAAAAGAATTGAATTGAATTCAAAGAAAGGAAAGATTTGGTCTTGAAGAAAAGGAAATATAGAGCTTGCAGCAGTGGCGGTGCAGCCGCGCCCCTATGCACAACTATGAGCCTGCTTGACCACCGATCCTTGGTCCTTTAGTTCTTACAAAAACACCTCTGATTTTAATATTTTTCATGTGAAAAACTGATTCGTCTAGGACTTGGAGTAGAGCGAGTCGTCCTTCTACAACTCGGAGTAGAACAAAAGACTTGGAGCAGAGCGATATCGATGAAAGCTTTCATGTTCGGCTTCGATCTAGAAACGCCGTCCACTTTCAAGCTGATGAAATCTAGCTTTCTTTGAAATACGAAAAGATTATGTTGCTGCTTTTCTTTACAAAAAAGTTTGCATTACTCTTGTCATGCCTATTAGTAAGCTTGTAAATTTTTTAGAATGTCCACTAATATAAAAACAATAGTTTGACATATTCGAGCAATCTCCACTATCCAGATGCCTAAAAAGTAATAAATGATGTATTTAGCATGTACTATGTTTGACCGATGATGTCAAGTTGCATGGCATAAAATCTATTTAGGATGTGAAATCATTAGTGACAATGAATAATGTTATTTCTTCCTATTATACTTTTAAATTTGAGTATGCACTAATAATCAGAAGTTTGTGTTATTCACCCAGATCAATTGATAGGGATCATGTTTCATGTTCCGAACTACCGTCTTGGATAAACTGTTGGGGAACATAGCATACAATTTCAAAAAAATTCCTACGATCACGCAAGATCTATCTAGGATATACATAGCAACGAGAGGAGGAGAGTGTGTCCACGTACCCTCGTAGACCGAAAGCAGAAGCGGTAGGTTAACGCGGTTGATGTAGTCCAACATCCTCGCGATCCAACCGATCAAGTACCAAACGTACAACACCTCCGAGTTCAGCACACGTTCAGCTCGATGACGTCCCTCGAATTCTTTATCCAATAGAGGGTTGAGGGAGAGTTTCATCGGCACGACGGCGTGGTGACGGTGATGGGACGTGATCCGCGCAGGGCTTCGCCTAAGCACTACGACGCTATGACCGGAGGAGTAAACTATGGAGGGGGCACCACGCACGGCTAAGAGAACAATTGGTGTGCTATGGGGTGCCCCTGCCCCCGTATATAAAGGAGGGGAGGAGGAGGCGGTCGGCCAGGAGGGGCACGCCATGGGGGGAGTCCTACTAGGACTCCACTCCTAGTAGGATCCCCCCCCCCTCATCTTCCTTTCTTACCAGAGGGGAAAAGGAAGGAGAGGGAGAGGGAAAGGGGGGCCGCGCCCCCTCCTCCTTGTCCTATTCGGACTCCCTTGGAGGGGGGCGTGCGTCACCCCTCACGGGCTTCCCTCTCTCTCCCCTAAGGCCCATGTAGGCCCAATACTTCCCCGGGGGGTTCTGGTAACCCCTTCGTACTCCGGTAAAATACCCGAACCACTCGAAACCATTCCGATGTCCGAATACTACCTTCCAATATATGAATCTTTACCTCTCGACCATTTTGAGACTCCTCGTCATGTCCATGATATCATCCGGGACTCCGAACAAACTTCGGTCACTAAAACACATAACTCATAATACAAATCGTCATCAAATGTTAAGCGTGCGGACCCTACGGATTCGAGAACTATGTAAACATGACTGAGACACATCTCTAGTCAATGACCAACGGCGGAACCTAGATGCTCATATTGGTTCCTACATATTCTATGAAGATCTTTATCGGTCAAACCGCAATAACAACATACGTTATTCCCTTTGTCATCGGTATGTTACTTGCCCGAGGTTCGATCGTCGGTATCAAAATACCTAGTTCAATCTCGTTACCGGCAAGTCTCTTTACTCGTTCTGTAATGTATCATCTCAAAACTAACTCATTAATCACTTTGCTTGCAAGGCTTATAGTGATGTGCATTACCGAGAGGGCCCAGAGATACCTCTCTAATACTCGGAGTGACAAATCCTAATCTTGATCTATGCCAACCCAACAAACACCTTTGGAGACACCTATAGAGCATCTTTATAATCACCCAGTTACGTTGTCACGTTTGATAGCACACAAGGTGTTCCTCCGGTAGTCGGGAGTTGCGTAATCTCATAGTCAGAGGAATATGTATAAGTCATGAAGAAAGCAATAGCAATAAAACTTAACAATCATTATGCTAAGCTAACATATGGGTCTTGTCCATCACATCATTCTTTAATGATGTGATCTCGTTCATCAAATGACAACTGTCGCGGGATATCCACGACCACCTATGGGACTAGGAGGCCCCTTGCTGGTTCGGCAGGGGGACGTTGCATTGCACAAAGAGCAGACCAGCGCACGACAGCATGACAGAGAACGCACAAGCAACTTACCCAGGTTCGGGCCGCCGTGAGGTGTAAAACCCTACTCCTGCTTTGGTGGATTGATGGTGGAATGGAGATGGTGGTGCATAGTACACTTGCCCGGCAGGGGTCACCTAAGGGCAGCAGCGACTACGCGCGTATGGGGGTGTGGGTTCATCAACTTTCCAACCCTTTCTACGGTTGCCACGGGCCTCCTTTTATAGATTAAGGGGTCACCACAATGGCAAAGTAGTCATTATGCATTGATATGATAGCAAACAGTGCTATCATACCTAACTCTGCGGGCTGACAGGGCGCGTTAAATGCATCGCTAAGTGTCACATCGCTGGTTACCCGGCAAGGCTTGTCGGGCTGTCTTGCCAGCTCCACACCTGTTCTCTTGACATGTCGCAGGACGGGTGTCACCTGAGGGTTTCTTCTGTAGGAAATGGCTGCCATGTGGCGAATGGCTGCCACTTAATCATCTTGCGGCTTGACACCGCACTGATGGATGACGTGGGTCGTGCTGGAGTGGTTGGTGAGGCGGCTTTGTCTCCACGAGCCTCGGCAGGGCCCTGCCGAGGTGCCTTGGTCGTCTGCTTCTGGGGGTGGCCTTGTCCCTTGCCGGGCTCGCCTGTCCGGCAAAGGAGGCCCTTCTCTTGGCGATATCTTGCTTCTTTGCCTTGGCCTTGGTCTCTCTGAGCTGCATGTTGGTTCTTCTGAATCCTTTGGTTTCTTGTATCACTACAAAAAAAATACACTTCTGTGATGATACGTGTTTGTCACAGTAGGTCACGTTTTCTGTCATGCATGTACATCCATGACAAATTTATGACAGAATGAAGATAGTCATACTTGTGCTGTCGTAGAAGTGTTCCATGTCATTACCAAAACTATCATCACGGAAGTGTCCACTTCCATGACGATAAATCACGCGTCATAGAAGTGCTTTCGTCAAGGGTGATCGACACGTGGCATCCTCCATAACGGGACGCCGTTAAGCTATCGGGTCCGGTTTTGGATCCGATAACCCGCTAACAGCCACCACCAATGCCGATTTTCCACATGTAAAATTCTCGTTGGCCGACGGAACCACGCGTCAGCTCCGCATTGGCACAGGTGTCACTCATCCAACGGTTGAGATGGGCCCATGGACGGGCCCAAAAGTGGCCCATAAAGTTTAAATGGGCCGGCCCAACTAAAGGCCCACAAGATTTAGCGGACCATAATGGGCCGGCCCAGCTAAAGGCCCACAAGATTTTGCAGACCATAATGGGCCGGCCCAGCTAAAGGCCCACAAGATTTAGCGGACCATAATGGGCCAGCCCAGCTAAAGGCCCATAAGATTTTGCATACCATAATGGGCCGGCCCAGCTAAAGGCCCAACATTCTCAGTTAAGGCCTGTATGGCTAGTGTCAAATCGGCCCGTTAACGGTCTGTCCTAAACTTGTCATCATCGCGGCCCATGGTCACTTCTGGCCCATTAACAGTCTGCTAAGTATATGGGCCGAATTATGGCCTGGTGTATTTCCCGCCTATTAAAGGTCCTGCTTCATTTGGGCCCATTTATAGGTCATTGAAACTTTCGGCCCATAAACGACCGTGAAGGATTTGGGTCATATTCGGCCATGTCTGACATTCGGCCTGTTAGAGGCCCACTATAGATTTGGGCCACTTCCGGCCTGTTGTGATTTTCGGCCTGTTAACGTCGAACGAAATCCATGGGCCATATGTGGTCCAACGTCACATCGGGCCCATTAACGGCCCATATAAAAATGATGATAATCTAGCCCGACCGAACTTCCGGCCTGTTAAAGGCTCATGTATTAGGTCGGTGCATTTACGGCCTGTCCGAATTTCAGCCTGTGAAAGATCCGCATCGTAAATGGGCCACCATTTCGGCCTGCTAAGACCAGTGGGTTATTTGGCACAATCAGGCCCAATCTCACTTTCGGTCTATTAAAGGCCCATGTTTTTTATGGGCTCGAGATATTTACACATGTAAACGACCTATTGTTACCGAGGGCCCAAATTATGTTTAGGCCTGTTAAAGGCCCACTATGGGCACATGCCTACCAGAAAAATATGAAAGCTTATGCTGATTTAGGCCCAAATATTTTAGCGGGCTACATGTAAATTTCGGCCCATAATCATTTTTAGCCCAATTGGAATGGGCCCGACGAATGTTGGCATGTTGGGCTCCTATGAAGCTTTCGGCCGAATACATTACTAAGATAAACCTACACTATACAAAAATAATGTCGTAATTACTGCAGCCTTTGGCAGCATCATAAATGTTGTATCACAACAAAATAAATTCCAACCATACAACAAAAGGCCTGTTGGCATAAAGTTTATAGTCCTTACAGATAAAAGCACCATCAGATGTATAGAAGCACAGATCATTTAACCTCAGTGCTAATGTTTCAGGCTGTAGAATCTGATGGAGCAGCCCGATCTTCACCTTTTTCCGCCATTGCTCTTGAACAATGAAGCAAATGTCTGATAGTCTGGTTTCAAAACCATTCATATCTTGACGACATTTATCACCCACTATTCTTGTTTCCAAAACAACGTCCATTAGGGATTGGACTTGTGTCTGGAGCACAGATATATCACTTTGTCTAGCAGGAAGATTTTGTTCAGTAGGCGATTTGGATGAGGTTACCTTGACAACCAACCCAGAATTACGCAGGAAGATGCTTTTTGCACTGTTAGTGGAGAGATACTGACGCACTACAACAAGAGGTGACATTGTGCCTGTGGTAGCCTCGTCACCTTCAGGTGGTTGTGGTTGTTCAATCATTTGTTCCATAGCTTCCTGAAAGTTTGAACTTGTAGATTAGTGTACCAGATAAGTTAATAATGAGACAAAAACAAACAAAGTAGGTTACACATTTATACATAACTTATTTTGGTGAACTACTGTAATACATTAGCATGTATTGTAGTGCCAACTACATAATAAAATCACTTTCGGGACATATGTCCATGTAGCATGCCTATTGTATTGTCTATTTCCTCACATCCGTTGACATCTAAGGATAAAGATACATGGTTTAAAGTATGATGAACATAGTATGACATCATTCATATCATGGGCAAACAGATATAAAACAAACAGGCTATTTTATCATTGTGTGCGCACGTGAATATAACAACTAGATTACAGATCAAGACCAAAACAATATCCTTCATCTCTTTTAAACCATGTAAGGTGAAATGATACGTTAAGACAACTGTGTATATAAGTGAACAGAGTAACTCACATTGGCTGCAAACCAAGTAGTTAAATGAACACATCACAGTACCAATCAGTTCAAAGGCAGGAGGAGTTAGGACTTACAACAGCGGCTTGAACTGGTGTGCTCATGCCCTTCATCTTGCTAGTGTGGCAATCCTTGAAGATTTGCGTTGCATTCGGTTCAGGTTCTTTTTGGTCCGCACAGGCTTTCCTATGTATTTGGAACAAGTCAATATAGATATGATAATATGGCACAGAAAAAAGAAGGAAGTAGCAGCTATTTACAAGAGCCTCGCAGTGTGCAATATAGCTACGAGATCCTGTTGTCTGTTGGAATTTCACTTTAGAACGGTTGGTCTTGTTATTCAAACAATTAGCCTAGAATAAGATACACTTGTAAGGCACATACATAAATACAAGTTCAATATGTGGTCTGATCAACTACATATAGGCTACCTGATACTTTGGATCAGACCAGTGTTTAACGAGGGTTGTCCTGTCTTCATCTGTTATATATTCCACTGGAGATGTTTGGGCGATTTCATTGTTAGCCTTGCCTTAAAGTGAGATTTTCTAAGGTGGCACCGATACTGTCACAGAGCAGACTGAAAAACATGAGTGCATGCTTATTTAGTTACATCATCTTTCGGATCCAACTTGAACCTCATATGTTGAAAAAAGAATGTGAGTCTTATTAGGAGGAAGCTAGAAATTATGGGACAGAGCAAGACAATATTTCTAATTGCGATGAATAACATTACTTACGGATAAATGGTCAAGGAAGGTGTTAAACTGGGTATTGTCTTTTTCATTCCCATACTGGATCCACGTTGGGAGGATACGTGCATGACACCTAACGGCAACGGCTGCCTCTAATACTAACTTGGCTGACTCTGTAGCATCAAGTGGCCTTTTTAAACCTGCCTCAAAATGGATCTCCATTCTTCCTCCTTTAGATTTTGTTAATCTGACAAGCATTATCCCTGATGTCTATTTCCGCTTGCGCCGTGGTGCTAGTTCAACAAAGAATATGGAAAGTGTTAGTGTACATCAAACTGTCAGAGTACATACAAAGGAGCATGCAACTACAACTTGACTCGGTTAGGTACCGTCTTGGTGTTGATGCTCATGAGGTTCATCTGATCTTGCCAAGTCCCGTTGTGTCAGCAGTGCTTCGGAAGTAGTGTTAGGTGTGAAGGCAGCTTGGGAACCGGCCAGTTTCAGAGCAAACGAACGAGTAACTCATTGAGATGCTGGTACAGTTGAAGCGGATGCTACAGCTGGTGGAGCAGGTGATACTGTGTTTGTAGATTTAGCCGGTGGACTTGGACCTTCTACTGCACTATAAGTACCAGCAGAATCTGGACGGCAAATCCTTTTCCGTTTCACCCGATGAGTAACACCACTCCCTACTATATTATTTTCCTTGCTCTTCTTTGACTTTGCCATGTCAAGTCGTACCCACAACACAAAAGAATAAAATCACTCTTCAGAACTCATTGATGCATGATACAGACAAGCAATACGTTGATGTAAGACAACCGTATGAGGATGGAATATGTAAGAAAAACAGGACGGCATGACATATTCACATCTATGATGTGTAAACTAAGCAGAAGGATTTTCAAGAAAATAGAAGTAACGCAAGCTAGACACCATATGAAAGATGCAACCAATATTACTCTGCCAAGTTAAAAGTGTCTTGTCATAAGTGTCAATTCAAAAAAATAGAAGCAGTACAACATAGAAATCAATGCAAGATGCAACCACTATCAAACTGCCATGTTAAAAGCATCCAATCACGAGTGACTGATGCGGGCACACAACAATAGTACTTTGATGTAAGAACATGGTATGATAGATAGATACAGTGTATTCTAGACACAGAACGCCATGTCATATGAACATGTATAACGTATAAACTCAGCATGTGCAATTTAATCAAAAGAAGAAATACAGGCTAGACAACATATGCAACATGAAACCAATTATCACACTATCAACTTAGAGCAAGCACCTGCGATGGTGGAGTACGGGAGATGAATGAAGGAAATATGCCCTAGAGGCAATAATAAAGTTATTTTTTATTTCCTTATATCATGATAAATGTTTATTATTCATGCTAGAATTGTATTAACCGGAAACATAATACATGTGTGAATACATAGACAAACAAAGTGTCACTAGTATGCCTCTACTTGACTAGCTCGTTGATTGAAGATGGTTATGTTTCCTAACCATAGACATGAGTTGTCATTTGATTAATGGGATCACATCATTAGGAGAATGATGTGATTGACTTGACCCATTCCGTTAGCTTAGCACTTGATCGTTTAGTTTGTTGCTATTGCTTTCTTCATAATTCATACATGTTCCTTTGACTATGAGATTATGCAACTCCCATTTATCGGAGGAACACTTTGTGTGCTACCAAACGTCACAACGTAACTGGGTGATTATAAAGGTGCTCTACAGGTGTCTCCGAACGTATTTGTTGGGTTGGTGTATTTCGAGATTAGGATTTGTCACTCCGATTGTCGGAGAGGTATCTCTGGGCCCTCTTGGTAATGCACATCACTCAAGCCTTGCAAGCATTGCAACTAATAAGTTAGTTGTGGGATGATGTATTACGGAATGAGTAAAGAGACTTGACGGTAACGAGATTGAACTAGGTATTGAGATACCGACGATCGAATCTCGGGCAAGTAACATACCGATGACAAAGGGAACAACGTATATTGTTATGCGATCTGACCGATAAAGATCTTCGTAGAATATGTAGGAGCCAATATGAGGATCCAGGTTCCGCTATTGGTTATTGACCGGAGACGTGTCTCGGTCATGTCTACATAGTTCTCGAACCCGTAGGGTCCGCACGCTTAAAGATCGGTGACGATCGTAATTAGGGTTTTTGTGTTTTGATCTACCGAAGGTTGTTTGGTGTCCCGGATGTGATCACGGACATGAAGGGGAGTCTCGAAATGGTCGAGACATAAAGATTGATATATTGGAAGCCTATATTTGGATATCGAAAATGTTCCGGGTGAAATCAGGATTTTACCGGAGTACCGGGGGGGTTACCGGAACCCCCCCGGGGGTTATTGGGCCTACATGGGCCCTAAGGGAGAAGAGGAGGACTGGCCAGGGTAGGCCGCGTGCCCCCTCCCCCTAGTCCGAATAGGACAAGGAAGGGGGGGGGCTTTCCTCTTTCTCCCTTCCCCCTTCCTTCTCCAACAAGGCAAGAGGGGGGAGTCCTACTCCCAGTGGGAGTAGGACTCCTCCGGGCGCACCCCTTGGGCCGGCTGCACCTCCCCCTCTCCCTCCTTTATATACGGGGGCAAGGGGGCACCCCATGACACACAAGTTGATCTTCGTGATCGTTCCTTAGCCGTGTGCGGTGCCCCCTTCCACCATATTCCACCTCGGTCATATCGTAGCGGTGCTTAGGCGAAGCCCTGCGTTGGTAGAACATCATCACCATCATCACGCCGTCGTGCTGACGAAACTCTCCCTCAACACTTTGCTGGATCGGAGCTCGAGGGACGTCACCGAGTTGAACGTGTGCAGAACTCGAAGGTGTCGTATGTTCGGTACTTGGATCGGTCGGATCGGGAAGACGTACGACTACTTCCTCTACGTTGTGTCAACGCTTCCGTTGCCGGTCTATGAGGGTACGTAGACAATACTCGCCCCTCTTGTTGCTATGCATCACCATGATCTTGCATGTGCGTAGGAAAATTTTGAAATTACTATGTTCCCCAACAGTGGCATCCGAGCCTAGGTTTTATGCGTTGATGTTATGCATGAGTAGAACACAAGTGAGTTGTGGGCGATATAAGTCATACTGCTTACTAGCATGTCATACTTTGGTTCGGCGGTATTGTTGGATGAAGCGGCCCGGACCGACATTACGCGTACGCTTACGCGAGACTGGTTCTACCGATGTGCTTTGCACACAGGTGGCTGGCGGGTGTCAGTTTCTCCAACTTTAGTTGAATCGAGTGTGGCTACGCCCGATCCTTGCGAAGGTTAAAACAGCACCAACTTGACAAACTATCGTTGTGGTTTTGATGCGTAGGTAAGAACGGTTCTTGCTAAGCCCGTAGCAGCCACATAAAACTTGCAACAACAAAGTAGAGGACGTCTAACTTGTTTTTGCAGGGCATGTTGTGATGTGATATGGTCAAGACATGATGCTAAATTTTATTGTATGAGATGATCATGTTTTGTAACCGAGTTATCGGCAACTGGCAGGAGCCATATGGTTGTCGCTTTATTTTATGCAATGCAATCGCGCTGTAATGCTTTACTTTATCACTAAGCGGTAGCGATAGTCGTGAAAGATAAGATTGGCGGGACGACAACAATGCTACAATGGAGATCAAGGTGTCGCGCCGGTGACGATGGTGATCATGACGATACTTCAGAGATGGAGATCACAAGTACAAGATGATGATGGCCATATCATATCACTTATATTGATTACATGTGATGTTTATCTTTTATGCATCTTATCTTGCTTTGATTGACGGTAGCATTATAAGATGATCCCTCACTAAATTATCAAAGTACAAGTGTTCTCCCTGAGTATGTGATACGTCTCCAACGTATCTATAATTTTTGATTGCTCCATGTTATATTATCTATTGTTTTGGACTATATTGGGCTTTATTTTCTACTTTTATATTATTTTTGGGACTAACCTATTAACCGGAGGCCCAACCCAGAATTGCTGTTTTTTGCCTATTTCAGTGTTTCGGAGAAACAGAATATCAAACAGAGTCCAAACGGAATAAAATCTTCGGGAACGTGATTTTCTCACCGAACGTGATCCAGGAGACTTGGACCCTACTGCAAGGGATCAAAGAGGAGGTCACGAGGGTGGAGGCGCCCCCCTAGGGCGCGCCCCCTGCCTCGTGGGCCCCTCGGTGCTCCACCGACGTACTCCTTCCTCCTATATATACCTACGTACCCCCAAACAATCAGAACAGGAGCCAAAAACCTAATTCCACCGCCACAACTTTCTGTATCCACGAGATCCCATCTTGGGGCCTATTCCGAAGCTCCGCCGGAAGAGGGCCATCATCACGGAGGGCTTCTACATCATCCTAGCCCCTCCAATGAAGTGTGAGTAGTTTACCTCAGACCTTCGGGTCCATAGTTAGTAGCTAGATGGCTTCTTCTCTCTCTTTGAATCTCAATACAAAGTTCTCCCCCTCTCTTGTGGAGATCTATTTGATGTAATCTTCTTTTTGCGGTGTGTTTGTTGAGATCGATGAATTGTGGGTTTATGATCAAGTCTATATATGAATAATATTTGAATCTTCTCTGAAATCTTTTATGCATGATTGGTTATCTTTGCAAGTCTCTTCGAATTATCCGTTTGGTTTGGCCAACTAGATTGGTAGTTCTTGCCATGGGAGAAGTGCTTAGCTTTGGGTTTGATCTTGCGGTGTCGTTTCCTAGTGACAGAAGGGGCAGCAAGGCACGTATTGCATCGTTGCCATCGAGGATAACAAGATGGGGTTTATTTCATATTGCATGAATTTATCTCTGTACATCATGTCATCTTGCTTAAGGCGTTACTCTGTTTTTAACTTAATACTCTAGATGCATGTTGGATAGCGGTCGATGAGTGGACTAATAGTAGCAGATGCAGAATCGTTTCAGTCTACTTGTCACGGACGTGATGCCTATATACATGATCATGCCTAGATATTCTCATAATTATGCTCAATTCTGTCAATTGCTCAATAGTAATTTGTTCACCCACCGTAGAATACTTATGCTCTTGAGAGAAGCCACTAGTGAAACCTATGGCCCCCGGGTCTATTCTCATCATATCAATATCCATCACTTTAATATTGTTTTGCCTTTTACTTTGCCTTTACTTTTTACTTTGCATCTTTATATCAAAAATACCAAAAATATTATATCTATCAGATCTCACTCTCGTAAGTGACCGTGAAGGGATTGACAACCCCTAATCGCGTTGGTTGCGAGTAGCTATCATTTTGTGCAGGTACGAGGGACTTGAGCGTGGCCTCCTACTAGATTGATACCTTGGTTCTCAAAAACTGAGGGAAATACTTACGCTACTCTGCTGCATCATCCCTTCCTCTTCAGGGAAAACCAACACAAGCTCAAGACGTAGCAAGAAGGATTTCTGGCACCGTTGTCGGGGAGTCTACGCAAAAGTCAACATACCAAGTACCCATCACAATCTCTATCTCTCGCATTACATTATTTGCCATTTGCCTCTCGTTTTCCTCTCCCCCACTTCACCCTTGTCGTTTTATTCGCCCTCCCTCTCTCTATCCTCCCTCTACTTTTGCCTCTTTTTCCCGTTTGCTCTTGTTTGCTCGTGTGTTAGATTGCTTGTTTATCGCGATGGCTCAAGATAATACTAAATTGTGTGACTTCACCAATACCAATAATAATGATTTCCTTAGCACTTCGATTGCTCGTCTTACCGATGCTGAATCTTGTGAAATTAATACTTCTTTGTTGAATCTTGTTATGAAAGATCAATTCGCCGGCCTTCCTAGTGAAGATGCCGCTACTCATCTGAATAGCTTCATTGATTTATGTGATATGCAAAAGAAAAAAGATGCCGATAATGATGTCGTTAAATTGAAGCTATTTCCTTTTTCGCTTAGAGATCGTGCTAAAGCTTGGTTTTCATCTTTGCCTAAAAATAGTATTGATTCATGGAACAAGTGCAAAGATGCTTTTATCTCTAAGTATTTTCCTCCCGCTAAGATCATCTCTCTTAGAAACGATATTATGAACTTTAAACAACTTGATCATGAACATGTTGCACAAGCTTGGGAGAGAATGAAATTAATGATACGTAATTGCCCTACTCATGGTTTGAATTTATGGATGATTATACAGAATTTTTATGCCGGATTGAATTTTGCTTCTAGAAATCTTTTAGATTCGGCCGCGGGAGGCACTTTTATGGAAATCACTTTAGGAGATGCTACTAAACTCCTAGATAATATTATGGTTAATTATTCTCAATGGCACACTGAAAGATCATCTAATAAAAAAGTGCATGCGATAGAAGAAATTAATGTGTTGAGTGGAAAGATGGATGAACTTATGAAATTATCTGCTACTAAGAGTGCTTCTTCTGATCCTAATGATATGCCTTTGTCCACTTTGATTGAGAATAACAATGAATCTATGGATGTGAATTTTGTTGGCAGGAATAATTTTGGTAACAACGCTTATAGAGGGAATTTTAATCCTAGGCCATATCCTAGTAATCCTTCTAATAATTATGGGAATTCCTACAACAACTCTTATGGAAATTATAATAAGATGCCCTCTGATTTTGAATCTAATATTAAAGAATTTATTTCTTCGCAAAAGAATTTTAATGCTACGATTGAAGAAAAATTGCTTAAGATCGATGATTTGGCTAGGAACGTTGATAGAATTGCTCTTGATGTTGATGCTTTGAAACTTAGATCTATTCCACCTAAGCATGATATTAATGAGTCTCTTAAAGCCATGAGAATTTCAATTGATGAGTGTAAAGAAAGAACCGCTAGGATGCGTGCTTCCAAAGATGCCTTTATTAAAGCATGTTCTTCCAATTCCTATGAAAATCAAGATGAAGATCTAAACGTTATTGATGTGTCTCCTATTAAATCTTTGTTTTGCAATATGAATCTTGATGAAACTGAATATGATCTTCCTTTACCTAGAAGGCGTTCTAAAAACTCGGAGTATTTAGATCTTAATGATGAAATTGATGAAAGTGGGATTGAAAGAAATAAAAACCTAGATGTTGCTAAACCCACTATATTGGATTTCAAGGAATTTAATTATGAAAGTTTCTCTTTGATTGATTTTATTTCCTTGCTACAATCCGTGCTAAATTCTCCACATGCTTATAGTCGAAATAAAGCCTTTACCAAACATATTGTTGATGCCTTGATGCAATCTTATGAAGAAAAACTTGAGTTGAAAGTTTCTATCCCTAGAAAACTCTATGATGAGTGGGAACCAACTATTAAAATTAAAATTAAAGATCATGAGTTTTATGCTTTGTGTGATTTGGGTGCTAGTGTCTCTACTATTCCCAAGACTTTGTGTGATTTACTAGATTTCCGTAATTTTGATGATTGCTCTCTAAACTTGCATCTTGGGGATTCCAC
Organism: Triticum dicoccoides; assembly: GCF_002162155.2. NCBI lineage: Eukaryota > Viridiplantae > Streptophyta > Magnoliopsida > Poales > Poaceae > Triticum > Triticum dicoccoides. The sequence continues at coordinate 324,535,969 of NC_041384.1, forward strand.
TATTAAGAAATATATGGTAAGGATTAATGATGTTCTTATTTTTGCAAATAGGAATTATGTGCCCGTAGATTTCATTGTTCTTGATATAGATTGCAATCCTTCTTGCACTATTATTCTTGGTAGTCCTTAGAACGGTTGGTGCGATTATTGATATGAAGGAAGGGAATATTAGATTTCAATTTCCATTAAAAAAGGGCATGGAACACTTTCCAAGAAAGAAAATAAAATTACCATATGAAACTATCATGAGAGCCACTTATGGATTGCCTACCAAAGATGGCAATACCTAGATCTATCCTTGCTTGTTATGCCTAGCTAGGGGCGTTAAACGATAGCGCTTGTTGGGAGGCAAACCAATTTTATTTTTATTCCTTGCTTTTTGCTCCTGTTTAGTAATAAATAAATTATCTATCCTCTGTTTTGGTTGTGTTTTTTGTGTTTAATTAGTGTTTGTGCCAAGTAGAACCGTTGGGAGGACTTGGGGAAAGTCTTGTTGAACTTGCTGTAAAAAACAGAAACTTTAGCGCTCACGAGAACTGCTGTCATTTTTATGTGAAGAGTGATATTTAGTTAATTATTTTTTCAGATGATTAATAGATAAATTCCTCACGTCCAGAAATTTATTTTATAATTTTTGGGGTTCCAGATCTTGCTCTAGCTACAGATTACTACAGACTGTTCTGTTTTTGACAGATTCTGTTTTTCGTGTGTTGTTTGCTTATTTTGATGAATCTATGGTTAGTAAAATAGTTTATAATCCACAGAGAAGTTGGAATACAGTAGGTTTAACACCAATATAAATAAATAATGAGTTCATTACAGTACCTTGAAGTGGTCTTTTGTTTTCTTTCGCTAACGGAGCTCACGAGTTTTCTTCTTTAAGTTTTGTGTTGTGAAGTTTCCAAGTTTTGGGTGAATTCTTGCGATGGATTATGGAACAAGGAGTGGAAAGAGCCTAAGCTTGGGGATGCCCATGGCATCCCCAAGATAATCTAAGGACACCAAAAAGTCAAAGCTTGGGGATGCCCCGGAAGGCATCCCCTCTTTCGTCCACTTCCATCGGTAATTTACTTGGAGCTATATTTTTATTCACCAACATGATATGTGTTTTTCTTGGAGGGTCTTGTATTATTTGTGTCTTTGTTTGTTAGTATGCCACAATCATCCTTTCTGTACACACATTTTGAGAGAGCCATACATGAATTAAAATTTGATAGAATACTCTATGTGCTTCACTTATATCTTTTGAGCTAAGTAGTTTTGCTCTATGTGCTTCACTTATATCTTTTGAGCGTTATAATTTTAATCTATGTGCTTCACTTAAATCTTTTAGAGCACGGTGGTGGATTTGTTTTAAAGAAACTATTGATCTCTCATGCTTCACTTAAATTATTTTGAGAGTCTCTTAATAGCATGGTAATTTGCTTAATAATAATATGCTTGGTATTCAAGATTTGTGAAACTTTCTTTTGAGTGTTTTGAATACTAAGAAAAGATTGAAGCATGATAATTGTTTTGAGATATGGAGGTGATAATATTAAAGTCATGTTAGTTGAGTAGTTGTGAATTTAAAGAATACTTGTGTTGAAGTTTGTGATTCTCGTAGCATGCACGTATGGTGAACTGTTATGTGATGAAGTCGGAGCATGATTTATTTATTGATTGTCTTCCTTATGAGTGGCGGTCGGGGACGAGCGATGGTATTTTCCTACCAATCTATCCCCCTAGGAGCATGCACGTAGTACTTTGCTTTGATAACTTCTAGATTTTTGCAATAAGTATATGAGTTCTTTATGACTAATGTTGAGTCCATGGATCATACGCACTCTCACCCTTCCACCCTTGCTAGCCTCTCTAATACCGTGCAACTTTCGCCGGTATCATACACCTACCATATACCTTCCTCAAAACAGCCACCATACCTACCTATTATGGCATTTCCATAGCCATTCCGAGATATATTGCCATGCAACTTTCCATCATCTAGTTCATCATGACACATTCATCATTGTCATATTGCTTAGCATGATCATGTAGTTGACATAGTATTCGTGGCAAAGCCACCGTTCATAATTTTTCATACTTGTCACTCTTGATTCATTGCATATCCTGGTACACCGCCGGAGGCATCCATATAGAGTCATACTTTGTTTTAGTATCGAATTGTAATCATTGAGTTGTAAATAAATAGAAGTGTGATGATCATCATTCAATAGAGCATTGTCCCCCCCCCAAAAGAGAGAAAGGCCAAAGAAAAAAAAGGCCCAAAAAAGGGGCAATGCTACTATCCTTTTTCCACACTTGTGCTTCAAAGTAGCACCATGATATAGCGAGTCTCATATATTTTGCTTCAAAGTAGCACCATGTTCTTCATATAGAGAGTCTCATATGTTGTCACTTTCATATACTAGTGGGAATTTTACATTATCGAACTTGGCTTGTATATTCCAATGATGGGCTTCCTCAAATTGCCCTAGGTCTTCGTGAGCAAGCAAGTTGGATGCACACCCACTAGTTTCTTTTGTTGAGCTTTCATACATTTATAGCTCTAGTGCATCCGTTGCATGGCAATCCCTACTCACTCACATTGATATCTATTGATGGGCATCTCCATAGCCCATTGATACGCCTAGTTGATGTGAGACTATCTTCTCCTTTTTGTCTTCTCCACAACCACCATTCTATTCAGCCCATAGTGCTATATCCATGGCTCACACTCATGTATTGCGTGAAGATTGAAAAAGTTTTGAAAAAGTTAGAGTATGAAACAATTACTTGGCTTGTCATCGGTGTTGTGCATGATTTAAATACTTTGTGTGGGGAATATGGAGCATAGCCAGACTATATGATTTTGTAGGGATAACTTTCTTTGGCCATGTTATTTTGAGAAGACATAATTGCTTTGTTCGTATGCTTGAAGTATTATTATTTTTATGTCAATATAAACTTTTCTCTTGAATCTTTCTAATCTGAATATTCATACCCCAATTAAGAAGATTTGCATTGAAATTATGCCAAGTAGCACTCCGCATCAAAAATTCTCTTTTTATCATTTACCTACTCGAGGACGACCAGGAATTAAGCTTGGGGATGCCTGATACGTCTCCAACGTATCTATAATTTTTGATTGCTCCATGCTATATTATCTATTGTTTTGGACTATATTGGGCTTTATTTTCTACTTTTATATTGTTTTTGGGACTAACCTATTAACCGGAGGCCCAGCCCAGAATTGCTGTTTTTTGCCTATTTCAGTGTTTCGGAGAAACAGAATATCAAACGGAATAAAATCTTTGGGAACGTGATTTTCTCACCGAACGTGATCCAGGAGACTTGGACCCTATTGCAAGGGATCAAAGAGGAGGTCACGAGGGTGGGGGCGCCCTAGGGGGCGCCCCCCTGCCTCGTGGGCCCCTTGGTGCTCCACAGACGCACTCCTTCCTCCAATATGTACCTATGTACCCCCAAACGATCAGAACAAGAGCCAAAAACCTAATTCCACCGCCGCAACTTTCTGTATCCATGAGATCCCAACTTGGGGCCTGTTCCGAAGCTCCGCCGGAAGAGGGCCGTCATCACGGAGGGTTTCTACATCATCCTAGCCCCTCCGATGAAGTGTGAGTAGTTTACCTCAGACCTTTGGGTCCATAGTTAGTAGCTAGATGGCTTCTTCTCTCTCTTTGAATCTCAATACAAAGTTATCCCCCTCTCTTGTGGAGATCTATTCGATGTAATCTTCTTTTTGCGGTGTGTTTGTTGAGATCGATGAATTGTGGGTTTATGATCAAGTCTATCTATGAATAATATTTGAATCTTCTCTAGATTTTTTTATGCATGATTGGTTATCTTTGCAAGTCTCTTCGAATTATCCGTTTGGTTTGGCCAACTAGATTGGTAGTTCTTGCCATGGGAGAAGTGCTTAGCTTTGGGTTCGATCTTGCGGTGTCCTTTCCTAGTGACAGAAGGGGCAGCAAGGCACGTATTGCATCGTTGCCATCGAGGATAACAAGATGGGATTTATTTCATATTGCATGAATTTATCTCCCTACATCATGTCATCTTGCTTAAGGCGTTACTCTGTTTTTAACTTAATACTCTAGATGCATGCTGGATAGCGGTCGATGAGTGGAGTAATAGTAGCAGATGCAGAATCGTTTCGGTCTACTTATCATGGACGTGATGCCTATATACATGATCATGCCTAGATATTCTCATAATTATGCTCAATTCTGTCAATTGCTCAACAATAATTTGTTCACCCACCATAGAATACTTATGCTCTTGAGAGAAGCCACTAGTGAAACCTATGGCCCCCGGGTCTATTCTCATCATATCAATATCCATCACTTTAATATTGTTTTGCTTTTTTACTTTGCCTTTACTTTTTACTTTGCATCTTTATATCAAAAATACCAAAAATATTATATCTATCAGATCTCACTCTCGTAAGTGACCCTGAAGGGATTGACAACCCCTAATCGCGTTGGTTGCGAGTAGCTATCATTTTATGCAGGTACGAGGGACTTGAGCGTGGCCTCCTACTGGATTGATACCTTGGTTCTAAAAAACTGAGGGAAATACTTACGCTACTCTGCTGCATCATCCCTTCCTCTTCGGGGAAAACCAACGCAAGCTCAAGACGTAGCAATATGCACCGTTGCGAAAGTTCTTCATGCTGAGACACCACATGATGATCGGGTGTGATAGGCTCTATGTTCAAATATAACGGGTGCAAAACAGTTGCACATGCAGAATACTCAGGTTAAACTTGACGAGCCTAGCATATAACAGATATGGCCTCGGAACATGGAGATCGAAAGGTCGAGCGTGAATCATATAGTAGATATGATCAACATAGTGATGTTCACCATTGACACTACTCCATCTCACGTGATGATCGGACATGGTTTAGTTGATTTGGATCACGTGATCACTTAGAGGATTAGAGGGATATCTTTCTAAGTGGGAGTTCTTAAGTAATATGATTAATTGAACTTAAATTTATCATGAACTTAGTACCTGATAGTATCTTGCTTGTCTATGTTTGATTGTAGATAGATGGCTCGTGCTGTTGTTCCGTTGAATTTTAATGCGTTCCTTGAGAAAGCAAAGTTGAAAGATGATGGTAGCAATTACACGGACTGGGTCCGTAACTTGAGGATTATCCTCATTGCTGCACAGAAGAATTATGTCCTGGAAGCACCGCTAAGTGCCAAGCCTGCTGCAGGAGCAACACCAGATGTTATGAACGTCTGGCAGAGCAAAGCTAATGACTACTCGATAGTTCAGTGTGCCATGCTTTACGGCTTAGAACCGGGTCTTCAATGATGTTTCGAACGTCATGGAGCATATGAGATGTTCCAGGAGTTGAAGCTAATATTTCAAGCAAATGCCCAGATTGAGAGATATGAAGTCTCCAATAAGTTCTATAGCTGCAAGATGGAGGAGAATAGTTCTGTCAGTGAACATATACTCAAAATGTCTGGGTATCATAATCACTTGACTCAACTGGGGGTTAATCTTCCTGTTGATAGTGTCATTGACAGAGTTCTTCAATCACTGCCACCAAGCTACAAAAGCTTCGTGACGAACTATCATATGCAAGGGATGAATAAGACTATTCCTGAGCTCTTCGCGATGCTAAAAGCCGCGGAGGTAGAAATCAAGAAGGAGCATCAAGTGTTGATGGTCAATAAGACCACCAGTTTCAAGAAAAAGGGCAAAGGGAAAAAGAAGGGGAACTTCAAGAAGAACAGCAAACAAGTTGCCGCTCAGGAGAAGAAACCCAAGTCTGGACCTAAGCCTGAGACTGAGTGCTTCTACTTCAAGCAGACTGGTCACTGGAAACGGAACTGCCCCAAGTATTTGGCGGATAAGAAGGATGGCAAAGTGAACAAAGGTATATGTGATATACATGTTATTGATGTGTACCTTACTAATGCTCGCAGTAGCACCTGGGGATTTGATACTGGTTCTGTTGCTAACATTTGCAACTCGAAATAGGGGCTATGGATTAAGCAAAGATTGGCTAAGGACGAGGTGACGATGCGCGTGGGAAATGGTTCCAAAGTCGATGTGATCGCGGTCGGCATGCTACCTCTACATCTACCTTCGGGATTAATATTAGACCTAAATAATTGTTATTTGGTGCCAGCATTGAGCATGAACATTATATCTGGATCTTGTTTGATGCGAGACGGTTATTCATTTAAATCAGAGAATAATGGTTGTTCTATTTATATGAGTAATATCTTTTATGGTCATGCACCCTTGAAGAGTGGTCTATTTTTGATGAATCTCGATAGTAGTGATACACATATTCATAATGTTGAAATCAAAAGATGCAGAGTTGATAATGATAGTGCAACTTATTTGTGGCACTGCCGTTTAGGTCATATCGGTGTAAAGCACATGAAGAAACTCCATACTGATGGACTTTTGGAATCACTTGATTATGAATCACTTGGTATTTGCGAATCGTGCCTCATGGGTAAGATGACTAAAACGCCGTTCTCCGGTACTATGGAGAGAGCAACAGATTTATTGGAAATCATACATACAGATGTATGTGGTCCAATGAATGTTGAGGCTCGTGGCGGATATCGTTATTTTCTCACCTTCATAGATGATTTAAGCAGATATGGGTATATCTACTTAATGAAACATAAGTCTGAAACATTTGAAAAGTTCAAAGAATTTCAGAGTGAAGTTGAAAATCATCGTAACAAGAAAATAAAGTTTCTACGATCTGATCATGGAGGAGAATATTTGAGTTACGAGTTTGGTCTACATTTGAAACAATGCGGAATAGTTTCGCAACTCACGCCACCCGGAACACCACAACGTAATGGTGTGTCCGAACGTCGTAATCGTACTTTATTAGATATGGTGCGATCTACGATGTCTCTTACTGATTTACCGCTATCGTTTTGGGGTTATGCTTTAGAGACGGCTGCATTCACGTTATATAGGGCACCATCGGAATCCGTTGAGACGACGCCTTATGAACTGTGGTTTGGCAAGAAACCAAAGTTGTCGTTTTTGAAAGTTTGGGGCTGCGATGCTTATGTGAAAAAGCTTCAACCTGATAAGCTCGAACCCAAATCAGAGAAATGTGTCTTCATAGGTGTAACGCCCCAGATATAATTTCCATATTTGTATCCAACTCTTGCCGTCTCCGGCGCTAAGTTATATTTATTTCTCGGGTTCGGGTTTTTGTCTCCGTGTGTTGTCTTCGTTTTCATGCATCTCATACCATGTCATCTCGTGCATCGCATTTGCATACATGTTCATCTCATGCGTTCGAGCATTTTCCCCGTTGTCCGTTTTGCATTCCGGCGCTTCGTTCTCCTCCGGTGGTCATCTCTAGCTTTCTTTCGTGTTTGGGAATTAAACATTTCCGGATTGGACCGAGACTTGCCAAGCGGCCTTGGTTTACTACCGGTAGACCGCCTGTCAAGTTTCGTATCATTTGGACTTCGTTTGATACTCCAACGGTTAACCGAGGGACCGAAAAGGCCTCGTGTGTGTTGCAGCCCAACACCCCCCAAATTTGGCCCCAAACCCACCAAACTCTACTCCATGCCCTAGAACGTTCGATCACGATCGTGTGGGCGAAAACCGCACCTCATTTGGACTCTCCTAGCTCCACTTATGTCTATTTATAGACCCCCTCCTCCAAATCCCGGATCCCCTCGTCTCAAACCCTAGTTTTAAAAAAAAAACCTCCCCGCACTGACGGACACGTCCGCCCCCAGCCGGACGCGTCCG
>NC_041384.1:324544290-324570184 GCF_002162155.2 Triticum dicoccoides
GCGGCTCCGCCACCGCCCGGCGCCGCCGTCCCGGCCACTGGACGCCGCCCCCGCCGGCCGCCGTCCCCGCCTTCGCCGGCGTTGCCTCGGGAGGCGCGCCCCGACCCGGCTGCTACAGTGCTTGAACAGTGGATCTGAGATCTAAATCCTCTAGGTTGACTTTTCATCCCCGTAACCCTAATTTTTTATGCTATGTTTGACTGCTCGTATCTTCGCATCTGTAGCTTTGTTTTGGGCGTATGATATATCAAAATCTTCGCCTCGACATGTACATCATTTCATTCCATTGCATCATTTGCATTTGGGGTCGTCTTGTTGCCCAAAATGCTGTTAGAAGGAGGCTTCGTGAGTTAAATTGCAGATCCGTTAGTTCATCATGCACTTTTGTCATTTTTGCTATGTTTAATTCGTGCATGATATGCCTGTGCCCCTTTGGGATGAATTGTTAAGAATTTTGTCTTATTTACAGAGGTTCCACCCATGCATTTTTAGGATGTGTGTGTTGTCTTGTGCAAGCTTGCGAAGAGAGGTACCTGAGATTGCTGATTTCAGGGACTTAGTGATTTTCACTAAGTCTGGGATATTTTAGTTCATGATGCTATATGTCCAGCTTGTTTCCTAGTGATCCGTGCCTCTTTTGAGGATGATCAGTAAGGGAGTTTTGATATTTAAGGTATGCTCTATCCATCCATGTCTTTGTTTACATATGTGGAGTGCTCTAGGTTGACTCAATCGAGCTCAACTTTTGCTTCGTTGTTAATCTGGGCAGATCGTCAACTTGTTTGCGATTTTGCCGATGCTACCGTTAGTGTTCCATGCATGCTATGCCTTTGTTCTTGCCATGTGTAGCTAGCACATTGTGCCTTCTTGCTGGTCATATGCTTTCCTTGCCATGACTTGCACCGTAGTGAGTGCATCGAGCTCGTTTACATGCCTTCGTGAGTTAAATTTCTGCATGCCTCAGTTTTCACTAAGTCTGAAAACTGATTGTGTTCGAGCTATGTTCGTGAGCTCGGTAGAGTATTTTGTGAACCCTTTTGGCCCCAGGTCACTTTGGGTGTTTTGTTAAGCTTGTTGAGTAGCTCCATGCCATGTTCTTACTTGTCATGTTCAGGTTTTGTATCATGTTGTTTTGCTGCTCCGAAGAGGGCTTCGTGATCTGAAATTTCAGACTAGTGTTAATTTCACCAAGTCTGGAAATCTGTTTTGCATTTGCGTTCTAGCCATGCTTGTTTGAACCTCTTAATGGATGAATTTGCCTATGGCTCAGTGCTAGTGTTTTGTCAACCATCTTGTGTACATCACTGCCATGTATTTTGTTTTCATGTTTGGTGGCTGTAGCATGTTCATTTCGTTGCATTTAGATGCCTACTTGCTGTAAATTGCAGACCGGTGTCGTATCTTAAAACGCTCGCCATTTCTAAACCGTAGCTCCGATTCCAATGATCTTTATACCGTTTTCAAGGGATTTCATACCCTCTATCCAGTGGCACACTTGGTTTTCCAAGTTGAGGCCAGGTTCATGCATTTCCTGTCATTTCTTGCATTTTGCATCCCGCATCGCATCCCGCATAGCATATCGTCATTTCATCATATTGCTTGGTCTTGCCCGTGGTTGATTGTATCCTTGTTGCTTGTTTGTCTTGTTGGGTAGAGCCGGGAGACGAGTTCGCTACCGAGGAGCCCGTTGAGTTTGCTTGTGAGGATCCAGTCAACTCTGACAACTGTGCAGGCAAGATGATCATACCCTCGAAATCACTACTATCTTTGCTATGCTGGTTTGCTCGCTCTTTTGCTTTGCCACTGCTACGATGCCTACCTTTTGCTTGTCAGCCTCCCAATTGCCATGTTGAACCTCTAACCCTCCATTGTCCTAGCAAATCGTTGATTGGCTATGTTACCGCTTTGCTCAGCCCTTCTTATAGCGTTGTTAGTTGCAGGTGAAGATTGGAGCCGTTCCTTGTTGGAACATTTATTTACTTGTTGGGATATCATGATATTGCTATGTTATCTTAATGCATCTATATACTTTGTAAAGGGTGGAAGGCTCGGCCTCTCGCCTAGTGTTTTGTTCCACTCTTGCCGCTCTAGTTTCCGTCATATCGGTGTTATGTTCCCGGATTGTTGCGCCCCTTACGCGGTTGGGTTATAATGGGAACCCCTTGATATTTCGCCTTGATTAAAGCCTGTCCAGCAAGGCCCAACCTTGGTTTTACCATTTGCCACCTAGCCTTTTCTTTCCCTTGGGTTCTGCAGACTCAAAGGTCATCTTATTTTACCCCCCCCGGGCCAGTGCTCCTCTGAGTGTTGGTCCACCTGTCAGCTACCGGTGGCCACCAGGGGCAACTCTGGGTTGGCCTACCCGTACCTAGGACAATCTGAGTGTGCCCTGAGAAAGAGATATGTGCAGCTCCTATCGGGATTTGTCGGCACATTCGGGCGGTGTTGCTGGTCTTGTTTTAACCTGTCGAAGTGTCTTGAGTTACCAAGATACCGAGTCTGATCGGAACGTCTTGGGAGGAGGTCTATTCCTTCGTTGACCGTGAGAGCTTGTCATGGGCTAAGTTGGGACTCCCCTGCAGGGATTGAACTTTCGAAAGCCGTGCCCGCGATTATGGGCAGATGGGAATTTGTTAATGTCCGGTTGTAGATAACTTTAACTTAACTTAATTAAAATGAATCAACCGTGTGTGTTACCGTGATGGCCCCTTCTCGACGGAGTCCGGGAAGTGGACACGGTGTTGGAGTTATGCTTGCGCAGGATGTTCCTTAGTTTCTCGCTCGTGCTTCGCTTTCTCTTCTCGCTCTCTTTTGCGTATAAGTTAGCCACCACATATGCTAGTCGCTTGCTGCAGCTCCACATATATTTGCCTTATCCATTCCTATGAGCTTAAATAGTTTTGATCGCGAGGGTGCGAGATTGCTGAGTCCCTGTGGCTCACAGATACTACAACTCCAGATGCAGGTCCAGGTGTTTCTGCTCCAGTTGACGATTACGAGCTCAAGTGGGAGTTCGACGAGGACTCTCAGCGATACTACGTGTCTTTTCCGGATGATCAGTAGTGGTGCCTAGTTGGGGTTATCGATTCAGGGCCTTGTCGCATGTTGGGGGTCTTTTCTATTTTGGCACCGTAGTCGGGCCATGAGTGATTTGTTTGATGGATGTTATTTATGTACTCTGATGTGACGTGGCGAGTGTAAGCCAACTATGTTATCTCCCCATTTTATTATATATTGCATGGGATGTTGTAATAATTGCCTGACTTGCGACATTGCTTTCAATGCGGCTATGCCTCTAAGTCGTGCCTCGACACGTGGGAGATATAGCCGCATCGAGGGCGTTACAAGTTGGTAATCAGAGCCTTCCCCGACCTTAGGAGCCCCATTGCTTGATCGTTTTTAGCAGCCGAGTTGTGTCTAGGAAAATGTTTTGAGTCCTTAGGAATTATATATCGGAGAGCTTAGGAATTCTTTTTGCTTCCCAGTCTCCTCATCGCTCTGGTAAGGCAACCTGACGTAGAGTTTTGACTATTCTCTTCTCAAATCTCACTAAAATTTTTTTAGGATCACGCGAGTATCTTGGTTTTGTTCCGATGATTTTGTGACGAGAACATTGTTCTTGGTGCCTCCTGTCTTTAGGGGTTGTGGCGGTGTCCCGGGGAGTTGAGCTCTGAGGTGTTGTCGTCACAATTTTATCGTTGCAATTCTGGTATACTTGAGATTTGTGCGCGACATCGAAAATCTCTTTTATGCAGTTCGTTGGTGAGATAACCTCGACGCCACCCAGTACTGGGGCGGGAGTTCGGGAGTATCGCCATAACTTGTATAACGGATGCTTTTCGAAGGTTGAGATAGATGGTTTCCGAAGTTTTCCTGGTTATGTGTTGAAGGATGGATACAGCTGGATGTAGGATTTGCTAGTTTGGGTGAGATATTGTGCTTCCCCTGTATCCCCAACACCTGATTGCATAACCGGAAAGGTTTGGGAGTTTCATAGGTGGGAATTCTAGTAGCTCTAGTTCTTCTTCCGGATATTGGTTTGAGATTGGGATTTCTTACCGATTATTCGTTCTTGATCCGTACCTTGTTGAATTATTTCTCTACCTTAATTCTACGTGGCTTCTCAATTTATGGATATGTGACCATTTGAAGAGGAATGCATTCGTTCATTTTGTTCGGATGTGAAGACTATTTGTTGCAATTTTCATTCCGTTGGATTCAGCTTCTATATTGTTGTCTATCAATGTGCTAATGGTGGTCAACCTGTTCAGGATGGCTCCTCCAACGCGCACGACTCCGAATCCTGATCCGCCTCCACCTCCGCCTCCTCCGGAAGCATGGCAAGCTGTGATGGCCGCTACTAATGCAAACACACAGTTGATCATGCAAATTCTCCAAGAGCGCAATCAAGGTAGTCAAGGGAATCAAGGCCATAATCAGCACCACTTTGCTACACTGAACCAGTTCCTTGCTAATGGCCCAAAGACGTTCAGCGGTTGTGTTGAGGCTACCGATGCTGACGATTGGCTAGTGGATCTGGGCAAGCATTTTGAATGCAGCAACGTCAGGCCTGAAGATTTCGTCAAGTTCGCTTCTTTCCAGCTCAAAGATCAGGCTGCAGAGTGGTTCCAGCAGTACAAGGATTCCAGAGGTGGACGTGTTATCACTTGGGACGATTTCCGTCAAGATTTCCGCGCTCATCACATCCCTCAAAGTGTGGTTGAGAGTAAGCGTCAGGAATTCCGCAATCTGAAGCAAGGCTCTTTGTCTGTCTATGACTACAACAAGTTGTTCCAGAAGCTCGCCCGTTTTGCCAAGCAGGATGTTCCTGATGAGAAGAGCATGATCTATCAGTTCAGGGGTGGTCTTCGTGAGGAAATTCAGCTCGCTCTTGTCCTCTTTGAGCCGTTGAGATACGATGAGTTTTACAACATGGCACTGAAGCAAGAGGCTGCTCAGATGAGGTGTGATGCTTCCAGGAAGCGTGCTAGAGATGTTACTCCGTCTTCCTCTACTCAAGTGGTCAAGCAGCAGAAGTATTGGCTTCCTCCTCCTCCGTTCCGTCAGCCGTATCAGCAGAAGAGCAAAGGTGGCAGTGGTTTCTCCCACCCACCCAACCCAGGCTTTCAGAACAAAACTTCGTCTCAAGCTCCAAGATCGAGTGCTCCGTATCACCGTCCGCTTTCAGAGGTCACGTGCAACAAGTGCCAACAGAAGGGTCACTATGCCAACAAGTGTACCAACCAGAGGCGTCTTCCTCCTCCTCCTCCTGTCAGATCGGCAAGTACAGCTGTGGTCAAGCATAACCCCAAGTCCGCCAAGGTCAACTTGATGAATGCAGCTCAGGCAGAGGACTCGTCAGATGTGATCATGGGTAACCTTCCTGTTAATGATATTCCTGCAAATGTTCTTTTTGACACTGGTGCATCGCATTGCTTCATCTCGAGACCGTTTACAAATAGGCATGAATTGGTCTCACAAGTTTTGCCTAGTCCTTTAGCAGTTGTCTCTCCCGGTAAGCGCATGCAGGCTAACTCCATCGTTCCGGATGTTTCTATCACTCTGGGTGACCACAAGTTCTTGGCTTCTCCTACGGTTCTTGGCAACTCGGATATCGATCTTATTCTCGGGATGGACTGGCTCTCTAAGCATAAAGCTCAGCTTGATTGTGCAGCCAGGCAGATTCAACTGACTCATTCGTCTGAGGATGTCATTGTCTTTGCCGCTCGGGATAATACCATCCGGTTGTTTTCTCTCAATGAGAAGGGTGAATTGGATGCCATCTCTCAAATTCCTGTCGATTGTGAGTATCAAGACGTCTTTCCAGAAGAGCTCCCAGGAATGCCTCCGCACCGGCCAGTTGAATTCGTTATTGAACTTGAGCCTGGCACGGAACCTGTGTGCAAACGTCCCTACAAGCTCGGACCTGAAGAGTTGAAGGAGCTGAAGAAACAACTCGATGAGCAAGAAAGATTGGGTCTCATTCGGCCTAGTACTTCTCCGTGGGGTTGTGGTGTTCTTTTTGTGAAGAAGAAGGATGGATCGAGTCGACTTTGTGTTGATTACCGTCCAGTAAACAAGAAGACCATCAAGAACAAATACCCACTTCCCAACATCAATGAGCTGTTCAAACAACTCAAGGGTCCTCAAGTATTCTCCAAGCTTGATCTCCGTATGGGTTATCATCAGATTCGTATTCGTGAGCAAGATATTCCCAAGACGGCGTTCAGAACAAGCTTTGGTTCATATGAATACACCGTCATGTCTTTTGGCCTCGCCAACGCTCCTCCGACGTTCTCTCGCATGATGAACTTCATCTTCAACCCCTACACCAATGAATTCGTTTTGGTCTATCTCGACGACATTCTGGTTTTCTCGAAGAATAAGGAAGATCATGCCAAGCACTTGCTTTTGGTTCTTGACAAGCTCAGGGAACATCAGTTCTACGCCAAGTTCTCCAAGTGTGAATTTTGGCTCGATGAGGTTCTTTATCTTGGTCATATCATCTCTGCCAAGGGCATTTCCGTGAATCCTGAGAAGGTGTCCGCAATTGTGAATTGGGAACCTCCTCAGAACGTGAAGCAACTCCGCAGTTTCCTCGGTCTCGCAAGCTATTGCAGAAGATTCGTTGAAAACTTTTCTAAGATCGCCAAGCCTCTCTCAAATCTTCTTCAGAAGCACGTCAAGTACGTTTGGTCTCCGGAGTGTGATATTGCTTTCAACACTTTGAAAGAGAAGTTGATCACTGCTCCAGTTCTGACTCCGCCTGACGAAACCAAGCCGTACGAGGTCTTTTGTGATGCCTCTCTCCAAGGTCTCGGTGTTGTACTGATGCAAGAGAAGAAAGTTGTCGCTTATACCTCTCGCCAGTTGAAGCCTAATGAGAAGAACTACCCCACTCATGATCTCGAGTTGGCGGCAGTTGTGCACGCTTTGTTGACTTGGAGACATCTTCTATTGGGAAGAAAAGTGGACATTTTCACTGATCACAAGAGTCTCAAGTACATCTTCACTCAGCCTAATCTCAACCTCAGGCAGACTCGATGGGTCGAAATGATTCAAGAGTACAATCCGAGTATTGAGTATACTCCAGGCAAGGCCAATGTGATTGCTGACGCTTTGAGCAGGAAAGCATATTGCAACAGTCTGATTCTCAAGCCTTATCAACCCGAGCTTTGTGAAGCTTTCCGCAAGCTGAATCTGCAAATTGTTCCTCAAGGTTTCCTCGCCAACCTTCAAGTCTCTCCTACCTTAGAAGACAAGATTCGCCAAGCCCAACTTCTTGATGCTATGGTGAAGAAGGTGAAGATTGGTATTGCAAAGAGTCAGTCCAAGTACAAGTGCTACCAACTTGATGACAAGGACACTCTCTTCTTCGAGGATCGAATTGTTGTGCCCAAAGGTGAACTTCGTAAGGTGATCATGAACGAGGCTCACAACTCTCTCCTCTCCATCCACCCTGGTAGTACGAAGATGTATCAGGACCTCAAGCAAGCTTATTGGTGGACTCGAATGAAGCGCGAGATCGCTCAATTCGTGAATGAATGTGATGTCTGCAGAAGAGTGAAGGCAGAACACCAAAGGCCAGCTGGTCTCCTCCAACCTCTTGCCATTCCAGAATGGAAGTTTGACCACATTGAAATGGACTTCGTGACTGGGTTTCCAAAGTCCAAGCGTGGCAATGATGCTATATTCGTCGTCATCGACAAGCTCACCAAAGTGGCTCACTTTCTGCCTATCAAAGAGTCAATCACTGCAGCTCAATTGGCGGAACTCTATACCTCTCGCATTGTCTCTCTGCACGGTATTCCTCAAGTGATATCTTCAGACCGTGGCAGCATCTTTACCTCCAAGTTTTGGGATTCTTTTCAGAAGGCCATGGGCACAAACATCCGCTTCAGCACAACTTTCCATCCTCAAACGAGCGGTCAAGTCGAGCGTGTCAATCAGATTCTTGAAGATATGCTCAGGGCTTGTGTGATCTCCTTCGGCATGAAGTGGGAGGATTGTCTTCCTTATGCTGAATTCTCATACAACAACAGATTTCAAGCAAGTTCGGGCAAGGCCCCCTTTGAAATTCTGTATGGCAGGAAGTGTCGTACCCCTCTCAACTGGTCTGAAACCGGTGAACGTCAGCTGCTGGGTAATGACTTAATCACAGAAGCAGAAGATATGTGCAAAGTCATTCGTGATAACCTCAAAGCAGCTCAATCCCGCCAGAAGAGCTACTATGATAGTAAGCACCGTGATTTGACTTTCGAGATTGGAGATCATGTTTACCTCCGCGTCTCTCCTATGAAAGGTACTCGTCGCTTCGGTATCAAAGGGAAGCTTGCCCCTAGATATGTGGGACCTTTCAAGATTGTCAGCAAGAGAGGCGACCTCGCCTATCAACTTGAGCTTCCTTCAAACTTTGCAAATGTTCATGATGTGTTCCATGTCTCTCAGCTTCGTAAGTGCTTCAAGACTCCTGACCGCACCGTCAACTTCGAGGACATTGAGCTCCAAGAAGATCTCTCCTATCGTGAGCACCCAGTTGCTATTCTTGAAGAGACTGAACGCAAGACTCGCAACAAGTCAATTAAATTTCTCAAAATCAAGTGGTCTCACCATTCCGACCGTGAAGCTACCTGGGAACGAGAGGATAACCTCCGTTCTGAGTACCCAGAGTTCTTTCAGTCCTAGATCTCGGGACGAGATCTTTTCGTAGTGGTGGAGTGTTGTAACGCCCCAGATATAATTTCCATATTTGTATCCAACTCTTGCCGTCTCCGGCGCTAAGTTATATTTATTTCTCGGGTTCGGGTTTTTGTCTCCGTGTGTTGTCTTCGTTTTCATGCATCTCATACCATGTCATCTCGTGCATCGCATTTGCATACATGTTCATCTCGTGCGTTCGAGCATTTTCCCCGTTGTCCGTTTTGCATTCCGGCACTTCGTTCTCCTCCGGTGGTCATCTCTAGATTTCTTTCGTGTTTGGGAATTAAACATTTCCGGATTGGACCGAGACTTGCCAAGCGGCCTTGGTTTACTACCGGTAGACCGCCTGTCAAGTTTCGTATCATTTGGACTTCGTTTGATACTCCAACGGTTAACCGAGGGACCGAAAAGGCCTCGTGTGTGTTGCAGCCCAACACCCCCCAAATTTGGCCCAAAACCCACCAAACTCTGCTCCATGCCCTAGAGCGTTCGATCACGATCGTGTGGGCGAAAACCGCACCTCATTTGGACTCTCCTAGCTCCACTTATGTCTATTTATAGACCCCCTCCTCCAAATCCCGGATCCCCTCGTCTCAAACCCTAGTTTTTTTAAAAAAAACCTCCCCGCACCGACGGACACGTCCGCCCCCAGCCGGACGCGTCCGGCGCCGCGTCCCTCGTCCAACCGCCGATCGCCACGTGGGCGAGGCCCACATCGCCGCCGCCAGCCCGGATCGGGCCCTCCCCGGCCCGCAGTCTCCCCGCCGCCTCCTCCTACGTCCGCCGCCGCCACCTCCGGCGCCGGTGGCCGCCGTCGCCACGGGCCGCCGCGCCCCCGACCGGAGTTCGCCGCCGCGCCGACCTCGCTCCGCCCCACTGCCATCTCCGGTGGCCGCGGCTCCGCCATCGCCCGGCGCCGCCGTCCCGGCCACTGGACGCCGCCCCCGCCGGCCGCCGTCCCCGCCTTCGTCGGCGTCGCCTCGGGAGGCGCGCCCCGACCCGGCTGCTACAGTGCTTGAACAGTGGATCTGAGATCTAAATCCTCTAGGTTGACTTTTCATCCCCGTAACCCTAATTTTTTATGCTATGTTTGACTGCTCGTATCTCCGCATCTGTAGCTCCGTTTTGGGCGTATGATATATCAAAATCTTCGACTCGACATGTACATCATTTCATTCCATTGCATCATTTGCATTTGAGGTCATCTTGTTGCCCAAAATGCTGTTAGAAGGAGGCTTCGTGAGTTAAATTGCAGATCCGTTAGTTCATCATGCACTTTTGTCATTTTTGCTATGTTTAATTCGTGCATGATATGCCTGTGCCCCTTTGGGATGAATTGTTAAGCCTTTTGTCTTCTTTCCAGAGGTGCCACCCATGCATTTTTAGGATGTGTGTGTTGTCTTGTGCAAGCTTGCGAAGAGAGGTACCTGAGATTGCTGATTTCAGGGACTTAGTGATTTTCACTAAGTCTGGGATATTTTAGTTCATGATGCTATATGTCCAGCTTGTTTCCTAGTGATCCGTGCCTCTTTTGAGGATGATCAGTAAGGGAGTTTTGATATTTATGTTATTCTCTATCCATCCATGTCTTTGTTTACATATGTGGAGTGCTCTAGGTTGACTCAATCGAGCTCAACTTTTGCTTCGTTGTTAATCTGGGCAGATCGTCAACTTGTTTGCGATTTTGCCGATGCTACCGTTAGTGTTCCATGCATGCTATGCCTTTGTTCTTGCCATGTGTAGCTAGCACATTGTGCCTTATTGCTGGTCATATGCTTTCCTTGCCATGACTTGCACCGTAGTGAGTGCATCGAGCTCGTTTACATGCCTTCGTGAGTTAAATTTCTGCATGCCTCAGTTTTCACTAAGTCTGAAAACTGATTGTGTTCGAGCTATGTTCGTGAGCTCGGTAGAGTATTTTGTGAACCCTTTTGGCCCCAGGTCACTTTGGGTGTTTTGTTAAGCTTGTTGAGTAGCTCCATGCAATATTCTTACTTGTCATGTTCAGGTTTTGTATCATGTTGTTTTGCTGCTCCGAAGAGGGCTTCGTGATCTGAAATTTCAGACTAGTGTTAATTTCACTAAGTCTGGAAATCTGTTTTGCATTTGCGTTCTAGCCATGCTTGTTTGAACCTCTTAATGGATGAATTTGCCTATGTCTCAGTGCTAGTGTTTTGTCAACCATCTTGTGTACATCACTTCCATGTATTTTGTTTTCATGTTTGGTGGCTGTAGCATGTTCATTTCGTTGCATTTAGATGCCTACTTGCTGTAAATTGCAGACCGGTGTCGTATCTTAAAACGCTCGCCATTTCTAAACCGTAGCTCCGATTCCAATGATCTTTATATCGTTTTCAAGCGATTTCATCCCCTCTATCCAGTGGCACACTTGGTTTTCCAAGTTGAGGCCAGGTTCATGCATTTCCTGTCATTTCTTGCATTTTGCATCCCGCATCGCATCCCGCATAGCATATCGTCATTTCATCATATTGCTTGGTCTTGCCCGTGGTTGATTGTATCCTTGTTGCTTGTTGAGCCCGTTGAGTTTGCTTGTGAGGATCCAGTCAACTCTGACAACTGTGCAGGCAAGATGATCATACCCTCGAAATCACTACTATCTTTGCTATGCTGGTTTGCTCGCTCTTTTGCTTTGCCACTGCTATGATGCCTACCTTTTGCTTGTCAGCCTCCCAATTGCCATGTTGAACCTCTAACCCTCCATTATCCTAGCAAACCGTTGATTGTCTATGTTACCGCTTTGCTCAGCCCTTCTTATAGCGTTGTTAGTTGCAGGTGAAGATTGGAGCCGTTCCTTGTTGGAACATTTATTTACTTGTTGGGATATCATGATATTGCTATGTTATCTTAATGCATCTATATACTTGGTAAAGGGTGGAAGGCTCGGCCTCTCGCCTAGTGTTTTGTTCCACTCTTGCGGCCCTAGTTTCCGTCATATCGGTGTTATGTTCCCGGATTGTTGCGTCCCTTACGCGGTTGGGTTATAATGGGAACCCCTTGATATTTCGCCTTGATTAAAGCCTGTCCAGCAATGCCCAACCTTGGTTTTACCATTTGCCACGTAGCCTTTTCTTTCCCTTGGGTTTTGCAGACTCAAAGGTCATCTTATTTTACCCCCCCGGGCCAGTGCTCCTCTGAGTGTTGGTCCACCTGTCAGCTACCGGTGGCCACCAGGGGCAACTCTGGGTTGGCCTACCCGTACCTAGGACAATCTGAGTGTGCCCTGAGAAAGAGATATGTGCAGCTCCTATCGGGATTTGTCGGCACATTCGGGTGGTGTTGCTGGTCTTGTTTTAACCTGTCGAAGTGTCTTGAGTTACCAAGATACCGAGTCTGATCGGAACGTCTTGGGAGGAGGTCTATTCCTTTGTTGACCGTGAGAGCTTGTCATGGGCTAAGTTGGGACTCCCCTGCAGGGATTGAACTTTCGAAAGCCGTGCCCGCGGTTATGGGCAGATGGGAATTTGTTAATGTCCGATTGTAGATAACTTTAACTTAACTTAATTAAAATGAATCAATCGTGTGTGTTACCGTGATGGCCCCTTCTCGACGGAGTCCGGGAAGTGGACACGGTGTTGGAGTTATGCTTGCGCAGGATGTTCCTTAGTTTCTCGCTCGTGCTTCGCTTTCTCTTCTCGCTCTCTTTTGCGTATAAGTTAGCCACCACATATGCTAGTCGCTTGCTGCAGCTCCACATATATTTGCCTTATCCATTCCTATGAGCTTAAATAGTTTTGATCGCGAGGGTGCGAGATTGCTGAGTCCCTGTGGCTCACAGATACTACAACTCCAGATGTAGGTCCAGGTGTTTCTGCTCCAGTTGACGATTACGAGCTCAAGTGGGAGTTCGACGAGGACTCTCAGCGATACTACGTGTCTTTTCCGGATGATCAGTAGTGGTGCCTAGTTGGGGTTATCGATTCAGGGCCTTGTCGCATGTTGGGGGTCTTTTCTATTTTGGCACCGTAGTCGGGCCATGAGTGATTTGTTTGATGGATGTTATTTATGTACTCTGATGTGACGTGGCGAGTGTAAGCCAACTATGTTATCTCCCCCTTTTATTATATATTGCATGGGATGTTGTAATAATTGCCTGACTTGCGACATTGCTTTCAATGCGGCTATGCCTCTAAGTCGTGCCTCGACACGTGGGAGATATAGCCGCATCGAGGGCGTTACAATAGGATACCCAAAGGAGACTGTTGGGTACACCTTCTATCACAGATCTGAAGGCAAGACTTTTGTTGCTAAATTCGGAGTTTTTCTAGAGAAGGAGTTTCTCTCGAAAGAAGTGAGTGGGAGGAAAGTAGAACTTGATGAGGTAACTGTACCTGCTCCCTTATGGAAAGTAGTACATCACAGAAACCAGTTTCTGTGACACCTACACCAATTAGTGAGGAAGCTAATGATAATGATCATGAAACTTCAGATCAAGTTACTACCGAACCTCGTAGATCAACCAGAGTAAGATCCGCACCAGAGTGGTATGGTAATCCTGTTCTGGAAGTCATGCTACTAGATCATGATGAACCTACGAACTATGAAGAAGCGATGGTGAGCCCAGATTCCGCAAAATGGCTAGAAGCCATGAAATCTGAGATGGGATCCATGTATGAGAACAAAGTGTGGACTTGGTTGACTTGCCCGTTGATTGGCAGGCAATTGAGAATAAATGGATCTTCAAGAAGAAGACTGATGCTGACGGTAATGTTACTATCTACAAAGCTCGACTTGTTGCGAAAGGTTTTCGACAAGTTCAAGGGATTGACTACGATGAGACCTTCTCACCCATAGCGATGCTTAAGTCTGTCTGAATCATGTTAGCAATTGCCGCATTTTATGATTATGAAATCTGGCAAATGGATGTCAAAACTGCATTCCTGAATGGATTTCTGGAAGAAGAGTTGTATATGATGCAACCAGAAGGTTTTGTCGATCCAAAGGGAGCTAACAAAGTATGCAAGCTCCAGCGATCCATTTATGGACTGGTGCAAGCCTCTCGGAGTTGGAATAAATGCTTTGATAGTGTGATCAAAGCATTTGGTTTTATACAGACTTTTGGAGAAGCCTGTATTTACAAGAAAGTGAGTGGGAGCTCTGTAGTATTTCTGATATTATATGTGGATGACATATTATTGATTGGAAATGATATAGAATTTCTGGATAGCATAAAGGGATACTTGAATAAGAGTTTTTCAATGAAAGACCTCGGTGAAGCTGCTTACATATTGGGCATTAAGATCTATAGAGATAGATCAAGACACTTAATTGGACTTTCACAAAGCACATACCTTGACAAAGTTTTGAAGAAGTTCAAAATGGATCAAGCAAATAAAGCGTTCTTGCCTGTGTTACAAGGTGTGAAGTCGAGTAAGACTCAATGTCCGACCACCGCAGAAGATAGAGAGAAAATGAAAGATGTTCCC
Organism: Triticum dicoccoides; assembly: GCF_002162155.2. Classification (NCBI taxonomy): domain Eukaryota; kingdom Viridiplantae; phylum Streptophyta; class Magnoliopsida; order Poales; family Poaceae; genus Triticum; species Triticum dicoccoides. The sequence goes on from NC_041384.1 coordinate 324,558,435, forward strand.
TATGCTTCAGCCATAGGCTCTATCATGTATGCAATCCTGTGTACCAGACCTGATGTGTGCCTTGCTATAAGTCTAGCAGGGAGGTCCCAAAGTAATCCCGGAGTGGATCACTGGACAACGGTCAAGAACATCATGAAGTACCTGAAAAGAACTAAGGATATGTTTCTCGTATATGGAGGTAACAAAGAGCTCATCGTAAATGGTTACGTTGATGCAAGCTTTGACACTGATCCGGACGATTCTAAATCGCAAACTGGATACGTGTTTACATTAAATGGTGGAGCTGTCAGTTGGTGCAGTTCTAAACAAAGCGTCGTGGCGGGATCTACATGTGAAGCGGAGTACATAGCTGCTTCGGGAGCAGCAAATGAAGGAGTCTGGATGAAGGAGTTCATATCCAATCTAGGTGTCATACCTAGTGCATCGGGTCCAATGAAAATCTTTTGTGACAATACTGGTGCAATTGCCTTGGCAAAGGAATCCAAATTTCACAAGAGAACCAAGCACATCAAGAGATGCTTCAATTCCATTCGAGATTTAGTCCAAGTGGGAGACATAGAAATTTGCAAGATACATACGGATCTGAATGTTGCAGACACCGCTGACTAAGCCTCTTCCACAAGCAAAATATGATCAGCACCAAGGCTCCATGGGTGTTAGAATCATTACTGTGTAATCTAGATTATTGACTCTAGTGCAAGTGGGAGACTGAAGGAAATATGCCCTAGAGGCAATAATAAAGTTATTATTTATTTCCTTATATCATGATAAATGTTTATTATTCATGCTAGAAATGTATTAACCGGAAACATAATACATGTGTGAATACATAGACAAACAGCGTGTCACTAGTATGCCTCTACTTGACTAGCTCGTTGATCGAAGATGGTTATGTTTTCTAACCATAGACATGAGTTTTCATTTGATTAACAGGATCACATCATTAGGAGAATGATGTGATTGACTTGACCCATTCCATTAGCTTAGCACTTGATCGTTTAGTTTGTTGCTATTGCTTTCTTCATAACTTATACATGTTCCTTTGACTATGAGATTATGCAACTCCCGTTTACCGGAGGAACACTTTGTGTGCTACCAAACATCACAACGTAAATGGGTGATTATAAAGGTGCTCTACAGGTGTCTCCGAAGGTATTTGTTGGGTTGGCATATTTCAAGATTAGGATTTGTCACTCCGATTGTCGGAGAGGTATCTCTGGGCCCTCTCGGTAATGCACATCACTCAAGCCTTGCAAGCATTGCAACTAATAAGTTAGTTGCGGGATGATGTATTACGGAATGAGTAAAGAGACTTGCCGGTAACGAGATTGAACTAGGTATTGAGATACCGACGATCGAATCTCGGGCAAGTAACATACCAATGACAAAGGGAACAACGTATATTGTTATGCGGTCTGACCGATAAAGATCTTCGTAGAATTTGTAGGAGCCAATATGAGCATCCAGGTTCCACTATTGGTTATTGACCGGAGACATGTCTCGGTCATGCCTACATAGTTCTCGAACCCGTAGGGTCCGCATGCTTAAAGTTCGGTGACGATCGTAATTAGGGTTTTTGTGTTTTGATGTACCGAAGGTTGTTCGGTGTCCCGGATGTGATCGCGAACATGACGAGGAGTCTCGAAATGGTCGAGACATAAAGATTGATATATTGGAAGCCTATATTTGGATATAGGAAATGTTCCGGGTGAAATCGGGAGTTTACCGGAGTACCGGGGGGTTACCGGAACCCCCCGGGGGTTATTGGGCCTATATGGGCCCTAAGGGAGAAGAGGAGGGCCGGCCAAGGCAGGCCGCGCCCCCCTCCCCCTAGTCCAAATAGGACAAGGAAGGGGGGGCCCTTTCCTCTTTCTCCCTTCCCCCTTCCTTCTCCAACAAGGCAAGAGGGGGGAGTCCTACTCCCGGTGGGAGTAGGACTCCTCCAGGCGCACCCCTTGGCCGGCCGCACCTCCCCCTCTCCCTCCTTTATATACGGGGGCAAGGGGGCACCCCATAACACACGAGTTGATCTTCGTGATCGTTCCTTAGCCGTGTGCGGTGCCCCCTTCCACCATATTCCACCTCGGTCATATTGTAGCGGTGCTTAGGCGAAGCCCTGCGTAGGTAGAACATCATCACCGTCATCAAGCCGTCGTGCTGACGAAACTCTCCCTCAACACTTTGCTGGATCGGAGCTCGAGGGACGTCACCGAGTTGAACGTGTGCAGAACTCGGAGGTGCCGTACGTTCGGTACTTGGATCGGTCGGATCGGGAAGACGTACGACTACTTCCTCTACGTTGTGTCAATGCTTCCGTTGCCGGTCTACGAGGGTACGTAGACAACACTCTCCCCTCTCGTTGTTATGCATCACCATGATCTTGCGTGTGCGTAGGAAAATTTTGAAATTACTACGTTCCCCAACAATGAACTCATCATGTAGACTTGGAACTTCAACTTCATTAGCAGTAGCAGTGGCTAATCTAGAGAGTCTCTATTTGCGTCGGTGCGGAGGACCACCAACATCCCCTAACTTACTCTTTTCCTTCCTATTTTCTGATATTGCCTTATGAAGTCAAAACCACAAGAAGATGAATAAAATTAGCTCTGCATAACTGGTTGATGCATGATATAGACGAACATTACTTTGATGTAAGGCAAGCACAGGATAGGAGGATGGAATATATACAAAAAAAGACAGCGTTTCATATTCACACGTATGATAGGAGGATGGAATATGTATGAAAAAACAGTAAGTGGAAGGCATTTCAACAAAATTAGAAGAAATGAAAGCTAGGCACCATATGAACATGCAACCAATATCACTCTATCATGTAAAAAGTGTCTTGTCGTAAGTGCCATTTCAAGAAATTAGAAGTAGTACAAGCTAGAAGACAATGCAAGATGCAACCTACATCACAGTCCCAAGTTAAATGTGTCTTATGGGTAAGTGATCATTGCAGGTATAAGTTGTAAGCTACGCAGATGCAATTCAACATAATCAGAAGCAATACAAACTAGACATCATACGGAAAACGCAACCACATATAACAGTTCCAAGTTAGAGCAAGCACCTGTGATGGTGGAGTAGGGGAGATGTGCTCATCATGTACACATACGTTCTAGAAACAAGAGCACGTGTCATATTCACATGCATTATGTGTAAAGTAAGCAGATGCAATTCAACAAAGTTAGCAGCAATACAAGCTAGACATCATACGCAACATGCAACCACATATAATAGTGCCAAGTTAGAGCAAGCACCTGTGATGGTGAAGTAGGGGAGATGTGCTCATCATCTACATAGCTACGTTGACTGTCCAGCCTTGTGTTGTATTGCGAATCTTGTTGGGAGGATGGCGGAGAAGAATCTGTAGAGACCCCCTGTTTGAGTTGCTCCGAAGGACCACCATCAGCCACTGTCAGACTAATTTCCTTCAGCTGTAATGATTTTGCATTGTGAAGTCAAACCAATAAGAAAAAGGAATAAAATTCGCTCTTCAGAACTCATTCATGCATGATACTGGCGAACACTACTCGGATGAAAGGCAAACACATGATGCGAGGATGGAATATGTATGAAAAACAGGATGCGTGACATATTCACACCTATGATGTGGTAACTAAGCAGAAGGCATTTCAACAAGCACTGCAAGCTAGACACCATATGAAAGATGCAACCAATATCACTCTACCAAGTTCAAACTGTATGGCGTTTCAACAAATTAGAAGTAGTACATGCTAGAAATCATATGCAAGACACAACCAATATCACAGTGGCGACTTAAAGGTGCCTTATCATAAGTGACTGATGCGGGATATGCAAGAACAGTAGTCTGATGTAAGAACAACGTGTGATTAGATATAGTATGTTCTAGAAACAGGAACATATGTCATATTCACAGGCATTATGTGTAAAGTAAGCAGATGCAATTCAACAAAGTTAGAAGCAATACAAGCTAGACATCATACGCAACATGCAACCACATATAATAGTGCCAAGTTAGAGCAAGCACCTGTGATGGTGGAGTAGGGGAGATGTGCTCATCATCTACACAACTACGTTGACTGTCTAGCCTTGCGTTGTCTTGCAAATCTTGTTGGGAGGATGGCGGAGTAGAATCTGTAGAGAACCTCCGTTTCAGTTGCTCGGAAGGACCACCATCATCCAATGCCTTGCCAATTTCCTTCAGCTTTATTGATTTTTCATTGTGAGGTCAAACGACAAGAAAAAGGAATATAATTTGCTCTCCAGAACTCATTCATGCATGATACTGAGGAACACTACTCTGATGAAAGACAAAGTCATGATACAAGGATGGAATATGTACGAAAAAATGGACGGCTTGACATATTCACACCTATGATGTGGTAACTAAGCAGAAGGCACATCAACAAATTAGAAGCACTGCAAACTAGACACCATATGAAAGGTGCAATCAATATCACTCTGCCAAGTTAAAGCTATCTCGTCATAGGTGGCGTTCATCAAACTAGAAGCAATACATGCTAGAAATCATATTCAAGACGCAAACCAATATCACACTGCCAACTTAAAGGTGTCCCATCATAAGTGACTGATGCAGGATACACAAGAAGAGTAGTTTCATGTAAGAACATGGTGTGATAGACAGATATAGTATGTACCAAAAACAGGAAAGCGTGTCATATTCACACGTATCATGTGAAAGTTAAGCAGATGTAGTTTGCACTAATTAGGAGCAATACAAGCTAGACACCATATGCAACATGCAACCAGATATCATACTGCCAAGTTAGAGCAAGCACCTTGGATGGTGGAGTAGGGGAGCGGAGACTTGGACCTTGTAATGCATTATCAGTACAAGGAGAATCGGTACAGATGCTCCGTTTACGTTGCTGCAGAGGACCACCATCATCACCTTCCTTACTCTTTTCCTTACTCTTTATTGGTTTTGCCTTGTCAAGTCAAACCCACAAGAAAAAGGAATAAATTTGCTCTTCAGAACTCATTGATGCATGATACTGATGAACACTACTTTCATGTAAGGAAGCCACATGATAGGAGGATGGAATATGTATGAAAAATAGGACGGCGTGACATATTGACATGTATGATGTATAAAGTGTAAACTAAGCACAAGGTGCTTAAACTTGTTAGAATCAATGCAAGCTAGAAACCATATGAAAGATGAAACCAATATCACTCTGCCAAATTAAAAGGGTGCCCTAACAAATGTATTTGACCAAATTTGAATCAATACATGGCAACAGGCTAGAAATAATATGCAATATGCAACGAATAAAGGTGACTCATTGTAAGTGATTGATGCAGGATACAGAAGAGAGGTAGTTTCATGTAAGAACAAGGTTAACACATAGATGTAGTGTGTACCAAAAATAGGAAGGCATGTCATATTCACAAGTATAATGTGTAAACTAAACAGATGCAATTTACCCTAATTAGAAGCATTACAAGCTAGACACCGTATGCAACATGCAACCACATATCACACTGCAAAGTTAGAGCAAGCACCTGTGATGGTGGTGTGGGGGAATTGCGGTCATTAACTAGAGAGCTACGTTGACTATCTTCATTTAGCCTTGCTGTTTCTTGAGAATCATGTGGGGAGGATGACACTGCACTCTTTAAATGAGTATGTCGTCTCACAGTAACCCACTGGGGTGACTGTCTCATCATAAGTGATTGACGAGGGATACAAAAGAGCATTAGTTTGATGTATGAACATGGTTAATAGACATATGTAGTATGTATCAAAAACAGGAAGGCATGTCATTATCAAAGGTATAATGTGTAAAATAAGCAGCAATTTAACCAAATTGGAAGCAATACAAGCTAGACACCATATGCAACATGAAACCACATTTGACAGCACGAAGTTAAAGCAAGCACCTGGGATGGTTGTGTGTGGCAATTGAGATCATCAACTGCAGAGCTACGTTTACTGTCTCCAACTGCTGATACTTCACCCTTTAGAGCGCTGGAACGCTTAGTGCTTATCTTCGAATTACACTAGAGCGACTTCTGTCTTTTCTTTTCTGCATTCATCAACACTACGTCAGAGTCTGAAATACTCATGCATAAAAAAATAATAGTGTGAGTATGGGTGAAGTGTGTGCACAATTTGTATAGTGTAAAGGTAGCAGATAGCAGGCCGGTGTGAAATAAATGACGGGAGACATATGATAGCTCTACAACATGCATGGCACACTAAATTACTACAGGATTCTATGAAAATAACAGTCGACTGAAAACAAATAGGTCAGTCCATTTTTTTTGCACCGTCCGATGTACAAAGAACGGGCAGATCACCTTCATCTACCTCCAGCCAGTCAGTGTTGACGATCTTCCTCGAAACGCCAGCGACCATCGGCCTAGTCCCCTGCCTGCGCCCTTCCCTCGACCTAACCGCACCGCCATGCTTGGCACCGCCCCCCGGCCATCCATTCAAGCCCCGCCGACCTCTAGATCAGGCGCAAGAAGCTCCTGCGCCCCACACCCCTATGATAGACACCGATGCACCGCTTCCCCGGCGAACAGGCAGACTAGGTGCTCTGCGCGCCTAAGCGGGTGCTGCTTCTTTTAATTGCAGTTCGACTGACCCTGAATTGAAATCCAGGTGGGCTACTGACATCTAGCAAAGGTGAAATAGTAAATGGAGGAAACCTTGTGCATTTAGTATCATGAAGAAGATGCAGTAAGAAGCGCTCAACTAGTTTCTTTTGTGGGATGAATACGGTGTGAGCAGAGACGTAAGGTTTGCACGAATAAGGGAAGAGGAGTACCTCTTTCTGCTGGCAGTGCTGTGTCCTCCTTCTATTTTTCCGACGATCTTCTTGTGGTTTGCTGGAAACGATAAGTTGTGGAGGACGGTGGAGCCTTGGACGAACCCATGGCCAAGTTGTTGAGTGTGGTGCGGTGGTCGTTTGTCGGCGACAGGGAACCAGATCCGAGGTGGCGAACGACGGCGTAGCGGGAACAGCTCCGGTGCGGTGGACAGTTGCGATAGTGGAGCGGCAGCAGTGAGGCACAGGACGGCATGGTCGGAGTGGTTCTGGTACGGCGCACGTAGGCGTCGGCGTCATGGAGGTTGCTTTACCTCGGCTTCAGCTGCTAAGTCCTTGAGGGCATTGTGGTTGCGGTTGCGTTGGACGATGACGTTGGGGTACCGGCTTCGGCATGATGGAGGAGGGCGGCGGTGGATTGGGCGCTATGGGGTGGAGGACGGAGGAGGCTGGGGTTTCGCGGCTGGTGGAGAGGGCGTTTTGGCGCCCACGGAGTATGAATGGGGAAACAGAGGGAGGCGGGGGACTAAGAGGGAACAATGTTTCGGTTTGGGACGCGCTTGTTTGAAATTTGGGGAAAGTTACAAACTTTGCCCCCATCTAAAATTTCGGACATATTGCGGGTTGGGGGTAGGACAGTAATCTCAGGTGTCCCAAATGTGGGCGGGATAGATTTCGGCCGAGCGCATGGGTGTTTAGGCGCCCACGGCGTATGAATGCTTCTCGAAGGCGGTTGGGACTAGTATCTTGGTGAAGTTACAAACCCACCCCGGTTTAGACCTTTGGACATCGGGCCGATATGCTACACGGGCCAGAGTTAGGACAGTAATTTCCTACCACCAAACATTAGTGTCGTGCGGTTTCGGGTGACCAGAGGCCTATTTGGCGCTTCGTTCAATATTTGGGAGCAGAAGCATTAACGTTTTCGGTTCTCTTGAATTGAACTTTCAGGATTTGTCAAACTTCACAAATCTTTACTCTTGAAAATCCTAAAGCTACGATTATTTTGGAATGGAGGGGGTACATTTGAATATACATTGTACACGAGTATATATTAAAAAATATGCAACTTACCTTAGTTCATGCATGGTTCCAGATATAATCTCCTTGGTTGCAAAAAAAAGTTAGACATGCGTATGAATATATATAACATGTTCAAACGCACAACAAAGATTGATGCCCCCTTTTACATCTGATTTTCGGGTTCAAATAGATGAATGCACTTTCTATGAATTCGAATCTTCGAAACCCCCTTTATGTTGAATTCGACATGTATTCTATTTCGTAGCTAGCAATTTGGATTGTATCCATGCAAGTGACAAATGTATAAAGTGCTTCACACTAACAACATGGAGTGCACTAATTAATGTTTATATATGAACTAGCAAATATGCCTGTGCGTTGGAACGGGAGACAAAAAATTATGGCTAACCAAATAAGTATGACTCAATATCCTGATATATGAGCGTACTCTATTTTCACATAGTGTTTCACCATGTTGCTATTTTTTCTCACCTTAGCCGATGATGGTCGCGATGTTCACGTGATCACAATGCACTCGACGTGATAAATTCCAAGGCTATGAGTTTGCCAGTGCGTGCCACACTTGTCACTATGTTGCGCAAGGGAACGTTTAAAACTTTAAAAACAAATCTCATTGACCACGAGCTACTCCCAACGCCAAGACATATAAAGACTTTCGAAAGACTAACCAAATCCTAGACATAAAATACTTTTGAATTAGTGAATAGTTTTTCAAAACGACAAACATTTTTTTAATTTTTGATTTTCTCAAAAAAATCATGAACATTAGTTTTGTTTACAATTTTTTTTGAATGTATGAACCGGTTTCGTACTGATTAACATTTTTTGACTCGACAAACATTTTTTGAATCGATGAACTTTCTTTTAAATTAGGGAACAAAATTAAAAAAACAACTATTTATTATTATTATTGTGAACATTTTCTAAAATTTCAAGGACATTTTTTTTCAGATTCCCGAATATGTTTTGAATACACGTTCATTTTTTCAAAATCATGAACATGATTTTATTTCCCGACCATTTTTTACAAATTGTGTTTTTTTATAATTTTGCGAACAGTTTTGCAAAACCACCAACATTTTTTGAATCTGCAAACTTTTAATGATTTTCTAAACATGTTTGAATTCACATATATTTTCTGTTTTTTATTAGACTTATTTCTTTTTTTAACTCGCAACTTTTAGAATATTAAAATCCAGAATTAATTTAAACATGAAAAAAGAAAGAAAACAGAATGAGAAAAGAAAAGACAAAAAAGTAAAATGAAAAAACTCAGGGGAGTGAAGCCCCACACATGGGCCGGCCCATGAACGCATACATGAGTAGGACATGTGTGAGAAAAGAAAGATAAAAATTGTGGAAGTTGGGGATCGAACCCTGGTCTCGCCGATAAAAGAGCGATCGGACAACCACTCCGCTGCTCCTCATTTTGTGACCTCTACTCGTCACGCCCGTATAAAATAACGAATGAGGTGACGTTTTTGGTCCGAAAAAATGAATCGTTTTTCCACTTATGGGTGGCATTGGTGGGTAATTTTAACCAACTTAAAGGGCAATTTTAATGACGGACGACCAGAAGCGATAGCCGCTTTATTAGTAGGTAGAGATTGCAAAAGCATCCATTGCTTGTATTTCAAACCGCTCCCACTCTATGGATCGATAATATGAAATAAACACATGCACATGCTAGAATTCAATAGAGTATGGGTGTCTGATAGACCGATTTTCGTGCATACGCAATTTGCAAAATTCATGATCTCATCCAAAAATAATAATGCCATTGATATTTTAAATTAATGCGTAGAACCGCCTTTTACACGTAGATGCACTATGCCTCGGCCCGTTCTCACAAACACGCTATATATCTCTCTATATACCGCATACGTGCACACACTTTATATGCATCTGCATTTCTCTTTCACACATGCTCACAATCTCTCTCGGGGTGTCGGAGAGTCTCACGCACATGCTCTCTCTGTATCTCTCTCTATCTTTCTGACTACTATGTACCACTCTTTTCACTAATCTCAGTTGGAAAACACTATTTTCTCTCACATGCATATATACACACGAACGGTCTCTACTAGCCCTCTATATGCACATATATGTGCCTACGTGCCTCCCGCACGCACATTATCTTTAGGCCTCTCTCACACACATTGCCCCCCAGACACACCTCTCTCTTAGTAGTTGGGAGATATGATTCCATCATATCATTCGGTAGGATATCCATGACTGTTAGGCTGGATGGTAATACGATGCAAAGTTTTACCCTAGTTCGGACCCTTGCAGTTGAGGAAAAAGCCTACTCCTGGTACTGTATATTAGTGATAGGGGTGTGTACAAAGTACATGTGAATATCAGGCATTGTGCGTGTGTGTATACTATCGATGAACTAGCCCCCAAGCTTCTATAACATACTGGGGGCCTAGGGTTACAAATCATATATAGTCGGCTTATCACCAGTGGAGATAGAGTCCTCCGCGACTCTGGTAGCTAGCTTTGTGTTGCACGCCGAGTCCTCCACATGGGTCTTCTTATAACGCGTCTCGGTCCAACCTATGTGGCGTAGGATGGAACCGACCCATGAGTCCTCATGTTAACCCACAACAACTAGAAATGATGTGCCCACCACACCACACACGCAATCAGCCACTAAGAAAATAAGCATATACAATAGTACAATGTTATACATGAAAGTTAATTGCATGGTGCATCCAAAAATATTTGTTCTGCATTGTGAATGTTTATATATTCTCCTAGAATATTAGTCATGGGAAAGATAAACGAAGGGCATATCTCTCCTTGTCTCCACCGAACACCCCTTCTTTCTACACCACTTTCACATACGCACACAAACAATCTCTCGGTCCTCTAAAAGTATGCATGGCTACGACACATTCACACGTGACGGTCACTGTATTTCAAGCTAAAGCACTATACGGTCACTGGACTTCAGAATATGCTCATTACGGTCACTGTATACATTCTCGTGGTGATCATACGGTATCTAGCTCACGATACGTCTCCGTATTTTCTTGATGACACTGACGGACTCTGCATTTGATGCGTGCTCCATATTTTGTTGATGACACTTACGGTCATTGTATTTGAAGCGAAAGCACGATATGGTCACCGGACTTCAAAATAAGCTTATCACGGCCACCACATAAATTTTGTCGTGCTAACCAACATGTGGTTGGATGGTTAGGAGCACAGTGGTTCCTCGAGCCCACCAGGGTTAAAGTCCCGGTGCTCGCATTTATCCTGGGTTAATTTTAGTATTTTCCGACGATGTGCGTTCAGTGGTAGGAGATGTTTACAAAGCTCCTATGGTGACTTCGAAAAATCTCAAGATCATATGCTGGATCACTCTCTCGAAGGTGCTCATAGGGGTAGGGTATGCGTGTGTGCGCTTATAGCGGTGAGTGCTTGCGCGTATATATGAGCCCTTGCATCTGTACTGTGTTAAAAAAATACATGTCATGATTATATGGTCACTGGCTCACCCGTACAATTCCGTATTTTGTTGATGACACAATCAATTGACCAGTCAAACGTTCCACGTGGCGCAACTAGTGTTGCACCATCGGGGCACGTAATCGTGGGGCCCACCTGTCAGCCCATATATGAAAGAAAGAAATGGTAGTTTGAGTCTGTACTGTGTTAATAAAATACATTTTAGGGTGGTCATACGGTCATTGGCTCACCATACAGCTCTGTAATTTGTTGATGACATGATCAATTGACCAGTCAAACGGTCCACATTCAGCAGCGCACATTACCATAGGGCCCACCCGTTAGCGCGTACATGAAGGACAGAAATGGTAATAAATTAGTGGTCGGTGGGTACTCGAAGTCGCGAGACCTCTGGTTGGTAGTCGCCGGCGGTGGGGGGCGTTGATTGGGCGGTGGGGTGGG
>NC_041384.1:324570543-324580851 GCF_002162155.2 Triticum dicoccoides
CAGCGGACCGACGGTGGGGAGTGGTTTCGGGGCGGCGCGGGACGGCCGCGGGCGGCGGGGGCCGGCGGTTCGGCCGGTGGTGGTTGGTGGCTCAGGGGGTGGAGTTTGATGATAAACTGTAGGCCCTTGATTTTGTATCCAACGACTGGAAAATCTAATGACCAGAGATAAAAAAGTCAATCGACTAACGTGTAGCCTCACCCCGCACGTACACATGCACGCCTGCAAGACACGCACGCATGCAGGCGTGCAACACTGACACGTACACATGCACTCACGAACACACGTGCATACGCACACATGCATGCAACACTGAAACGTACCCTTGCACGCACGCAACACTCACACGCCTGCATGCACACAGCACACGATGCAAGACACATGCTCAACCTATACGTGGATGCACCCTTTGTTAAGGACATGGATTGTTACGGGTATTAATCAATCTTATCTGTGATAAGCAGAACATTGATGTTTGCAGCGGTCTTTATGAATCACAACGTATCGAATGGGCTATCAACATAGTAGGCTTATCTACATGAAAAGGATGATGTCACACTCAATGAACAATCATCGGTTTATGAAATGCCCGCTTCTGACCGCCTTGGCCCACCAAAGGTTCCTATGCTGTGCGCTGCCTGCGTTGGGTCACTGACATGCAGGCCATGTACCCAAAGAGCCCACACGTCAATGGAAGAATGTCGCAGTGTCCTACGTCAGAGTCGAGGGCGCCACTCGCTACACACGCGGCTGAACACGCCTCCTTGCCGCATGCAAACGCCTCCATGAAACCCGCCCGTGTGGAAGCCGAGAAACCCACTTTGGACACACGTCTGTTCATGACCGAGCCGGCATTAAACGCAACACCGGCCGAGCTCCTCCTGTCCATCGTCTATTTAATCTCCTATTTAAACGAGGCCAAACGCCGGCCAAGAATCGCACACCTCCGCCGCTCCCCTATCTCCTCCTTCACCATTTTGTCCACTCTTACAGTGGCTTACGAAGAGTAGTTATTCCGCACAAGCCATTTGTCTAGGTTTGTATCTCTCTCACACACCCACGTAGGTGGGGGACGTGCACGAAGAGAAGAGGTGCACGCACGGCGCACGTACTCCCATCTCTTTCCCAACCACACCCGCACGGGTACACGGTGGAGCTCATTTCTATACGAAAAGGCAGCCCATGTGGTAATTTGACCGTGTACTGGTTGTCCACTTGGTGGAGGGAGGATCGTCTACCACGGGTGAACAAACAAATTTCGACTTGACGCGTTATGTTAAAAAAGAGGCAAACCATGCGGGGCCTACCTTAGAGGCAAGGCTCTATACACTGGAGTACTTTCGATGTGTCCTGTCAACTCGCAGAACGAGGAGAAGCTTGCTTAGTACGCCGTCTCCCCTGCCCACGGGCGTGGTGGCTCGCAGGATGAGGTGAAGCTTGCTTACTAGTAGTAGTACTGTACGCCTTACGCCCGCTCCCTCGCCCACGCGCGTGGTGGCTCGCAGGATGAGGAGAAAATTTTACTACTCCCTCCATTTACTCCTCGTCCCTACTACCTTGATTAGAGAGACTATCATATTGTTTGGAATATATATGTCCTTTAGTACTCCCTCCATTTACTTATACAAGGCACTACAAAAAAATACATTTTGCATCTATACAAGGCCACAAATAGTAATCAAGACAAAAGTTACTACTCCCGCCTTTCCAATTTATGGCTCAATTTCAAAATCTCTGCAACCAAGGTAGACGGTGAGTGGTCGAATTAATTTCGTACTCCTAGTTTGCACAAGTAATCAATACGCTCTTTTTCTCAAGAAGTTATGTTTACCGAGGCATTAATTAGAACGAATGCATGAATGACCACTAAATTTCCATGAACTTCTACATGCATTGGTGAGTTTTCTCTTGACACTGCTTGCATCGGGTGATCTAACGCACCTCGAAATCCAACATGTGATGGTACTACTACTACTAGTAGAATTGAGACTTATAAAACGGAGAAGCGAATGTTTTTTAGATGAGCCCTATAAACCCTAGTGGGTACATACTCCGTAAAATCAGATTTTCCCAAAACTAAGTCTCTCAACCTTTATTTGCTTGTTTCACTTCCTGCCTCCTTGCCTCGAACATACTATGCCAAACTCCCCTGCCTGCCGCGCGGGAAAAGACCCGCCCTCGCCTGTTTTTAGTCCGGGTTTGTATCGATGGATCGCGCGAAGCAGCAAAAACCCAAGCCGTGTCTTGTACTCCTCTATCAACGCTCGCTTTCATGAATTTTGTACTTCCTGTCACCAACATGTGGGACATATAGCAACCGGGTCGACGTGTCAAGCACCAAATAACAGTGCAGAATAGCAGGGGGGACGCACAATTTCAAAAAAATTCCTACGATCACGCAAGATCTATCTAGGATATACATAGCAACGAGAGGAGGAGAGTGTGTCCACGTACCCTCGTAGACCGAAAGCGGAAGCGGTAGGTTAACGCAGTTGATGTAGTCGAACGTCTTCGCGATCCAACCGATCAAGTACCGAACGTACGACACCTCTGAGTTCAGCACACGTTCAGCTCGATAACGCCCCTCGAATTCTTGATCCAATAGAGGGTTGAGGGAGAATTTCATCGGCACGACGGTGTGGTGACGGTGATGGGACGTGATCCGTGCAGGGCTTCGCCTAAGCACTACGACGCTATGACCAGAGGAGTAAACTATGGAGGGGGCACCGCGCATGGCTAAGAGAACAATTGGTGTGCTATGGGGTGCCCCTGCCCCCGTATATAAAGAAGGGGAGGAGGAGGCGGTCGTCCAGGAGGGGCACGCCATGGGGGGAGTCCTACTAGGACTCCACTCCTAGTAGGATCCCCCCCCTCATCTTCCTTTCTTACCAGAGGGGAAAAGGAAGGAGAGGGAGAGGGAAAGGGGGGGCGCGCCCCCTCCTCCTTGTCCTATTCGGACTCCCTTGGAGGGGGGCGTGCGTCACCCCTCACGGGCTTCCCTCTCTCTCCCTAAGGCCCATGTAGGCCCAATACTTCCCCGGGGGGTTCTGGTAACCCCTTCGTACTCCGGTAAAATACCCGAACCACTCGAAACCATTCCGATGTCCGAATACTACCTTCCAATATATGAATCTTTACCTCTCGACCATTTTGAGACTCCTCGTCATGTCCATGATATCATCCGGGACTCCGAACAAACTTCGGTCACTAAAACACATAACTCATAATACAAATCGTCATCAAACGTTAAGCGTGCGGACCCTACGAGTTCGAGAACTATGTAAACATGACTGAGACACATCTCTAGTCAATGACCAATGGCGGAACCTGGATGCTCATATTGGTTCCTACATATTCTATGAAGATCTTTATCGGTCAAACCGCAATAACAACATACGTTATTCCCTTTGTCATCGGTATGTTACTTGCCCGAGGTTCAATCGTCGGTATCATCATACCTAGTTCAATCTCGTTTACTGGCAAGTCTCTTTACTCGTTCTGTAATGTATCATCACGAAACTAACTCATTAATCACTTTGCTTGCAAGGCTTATAGTGATGTGCATTACCGAGAGGGCCCAGAGATACCTCTCTGATACTCGGAGTGACAAATCCTAATCTTGATCTATGCCAACCCAACAAACACCTTTGGAGACACCTATAGAGCATCTTTATAATCACCCAGTTACGTTGTCACGTTTGATAGCACACAAGGTGTTCCTCCGGTAGTCGGGAGTTGCGTAATCTCATAGTCAGAGGAATATGTATAAGTCATGAAGAAAGCAATAGCAATAAAACTTAACAATCATTATGCTAAGCTAACATATGGGTCTTGTCCATCACATCATTCTTTAATGATGTGATCTCGTTCATCAAATGACAACTGTCGCGGGATATCCACGACCACCTATGGGACTAGGAGGCCCCTTGCTGGTTCGGCAGGGGGACGTTGCATTGCACAAAGAGCAGACCAGCGTACGACAGCATGACAGAGAACGCACAAGCAACTTACCCAGGTTCGGGCCGCCGTGAGGTGTAAAACCCTACTCCTGCTTTGGTGGATTGATGGTGGAATGGAGATGGTGGTGCATAGTACACTTGCCCGGCAGGGGTCACCTAAGGGCAGCAGCGACTACGCGCGTATGGGGGTGTGGGTTCATCAACTTTCCAACCCTTTCTACGGTTGCCACGGGCCTCCTTTTATAGATTAAGGGGTCACCACAATGGCAAAGTAGTCATTATGCATTGATATGATAGCAAACAGTGCTATCATACCTAACTCTGCGGGCTGACAGGGCGCGTTAAATGCATCGCTAAGTGTCACATCGCTGGTTACCCGGCAAGGCTTGTCGGGCTGTCTTGCCAGCTCCACACCTGTTCTCTTGACACGTCGCAGGATGGGTGTCACCTGAGGGTTTCTTCTGTAGGAAATGGCTGCCATGTGGCGAATGGCTGCCACTTAATCATCTTGCGGCTTGACACCGCACTGATGGATGACGTGGGTCGTGCTGGAGTGGTTGGTGAGGCGGCTTTGCCTCCACGAGCCTCGGCAGGGCCCTGCCGAGGTGCCTTGGTCGTCTGCTTCTGGGGGTGGCCTTGTCCCTTGCCGGGCTCGCCTGTCCGGCAAAGGAGGCCCTTCTCTTGGCGATATCTTGCTTCTTTGGCTTGGCCTTGGTCTCTCTGAGCTGCATGTTGGTTCTTCTGAATCCTTTGGTTTCTTGTATCACTACAAAAAAAATACACTTCTGTGATGATACGAGTTTGTCACAGTAGGTCACGTTTTCTGTCATGCATGTACATCCATGACAAATTTATGACAGAATGAAGATAGTCATACCTGTGCTGTCGTAGAAGTGTTCCATGTCATTACCAAAACTATCATCACGGAAGTGTCCACTTCCATGACGATAAATCACGCGTCATAGAAGTGCTTTCGTCAAGGGTGACCGACACGTGGCATCCTCCATAATGGGACGCCGTTAAGCTATCGGGTCCGGTTTTGGATCCGATAACCCGCTAACAGCCACCACCAATGCCGATTTTCCACATGTAAAATTCTCGTTGGCCGACGGAACCACGCGTCAGCTCTGCATTGGCACAGGTGTTACTCATCCAACGGTTGAGATGGGCCCATGATATGTTGACACGTGGATGGGCCCAAAAGTGGCCCATAAAGTTTAAATGGGCCGGCCCAACTAAAGGCCCACAAGATTTAGCAGACCATAATGGGCCGGCCCAGCTAAAGGCCCACAAGATTTTGCACACCATAATGGGCCGGCCCAGCTAAAGGCCCACAAGATTTAGCGGACCATAATGGGCCAGCCCAGCTAAAGGCCCATAAGATTTTGCAGACCATAATGGGCTGGCCCAGCTAAAGGCCCAACATTCTTAGTTAAGGCCTGTATGGCTAGTGTCAAATCGGCCCGTTAACGGTCTGTCCTAAACTTGTCATCATCGCGGCCCATGGTCACTTCTAGCCCATTAACAGTCTGCTAAGTATATGGGCCGAATTATGGCCTGGTGTATTTCCCGCCTATTAAAGGTCCTGCTTCATTTGGGCCCATTTACAGGTCATTGAAACTTTCGGCCCATAAACGACCGTGAAGGATTTGGGTCATATTCGGCCATGTCTGACATTCGGCCTGTTAGAGGCCCACTATAGATTTGGGCCACTTCCGGCCTGTTGTGATTTTCGGCCTGTTAACGTCGGACGAAATCCATGGGCTATATGTGGTCCAACGTCACACCGGGCCATTAATGGCCCATATAAAAATGATGATAATCTAGCCCGACCAAACTTCCGGCCTGTTAAAGGCTCATGTATTAGGTCGGTGCATTTACGGCCCGTCCGAATTTCAGCCTGTGAAAGATCCGCATCGTAAATGGGCCACCATTTCGGCCTGCTAAGACCAGTGGGTTATTTGGCACAATCAGGCCCAATCTCACTTTCGGTCTATTAAAGGCCCATGTTTTTTATGGGCTCTAGATATTTACACATGTAAATGACCTATTGTTATCGAGGGCCCAAATTATGTTTAGGCCTGTTAAAGGCCCACTATGGGCACATGCCTACCAGAAAAATATGAAAGCTTATGCTGATTTAGGCCCAAATATTTTAGCGGGCCACATGCAAATTTCGGCCCATAATCGTTTTTAGCCCAATTGGAATGGGCCCGACGAATGTTGGCATGTTGGGCTCCTATGAAGCTTTCGGCCGAATACATTACTAAGATAAACCTACACTATACAAAAATAATGTCGTAATTACTGCAGCCTTTGGCAGCATCATAAATGTTGTATCACAACAAAATAAATTCCAACCATACAACAAAAGGCCTGTTGGCATAAAGTTTATAGTCCTTACAGATAAAAGCACCATCAGATGTATAGAAGCACAGATCATTTAACCTCAGTGCTAATGTTTCAGGCTGTAGAATCTGATGGAGCAGCACGATCTTCACCTTTTTCCGCCATTTCTCTTGAACAACGAAGCGAATGTCTAATAGTCTGGTTTCAAAACCATTCATATCTTGATGACATTTGTCAACCACTATTCTTGTTTCCAAAACGACGTCCATTAGGGATTGGACTTGTGTCTGGAGCATAGATATATCACTTTGTCTAGCAGGAAGATTTTGTTCAGTAGGCAATTTGGACGAGGTTACCTTGATAACCAACCCAGAATTACGCAGGAAGGTGCTTTTTGCACTGTTAGTGGAGAGATACTGACGCACTACAACAAGAGGTGACATTGTGCCTGTGGTAGCCTCGTCACCTTCAGGTGGTTGTGGCTGTTCAATCATTTGTTCCATAGCTTCCTGAAAGTTTGAACTTGTAGATTAGTGTACCAGATAAGTTACTAATGAGACAAAAACAAACAAAGTAGGTTACACATTTATACATAACTTATTTTGGTGAACTACTGTAATACATTAGCATGTATTGTAGTGCCAACTACATAATAAAATCACTTTCGAGACATATGTCCATGTAGCATGCCTATTGTATTGTCTATTTCCTCACATCCTTGACATCGAAGGATAAAGATACATGGTTTAAAGTATGATGAACATAGTATGACATCATTCATATCATGGGCAAACAGATATAAAACAAACAGGCTATTTTATCATTGTGTGCGCACGTGAACATAACAACTAGATTACAGATCAAGACCAAAACAATATCCTTCATCTCTTTTAAACCATGTAAGGTGAAATGATACGTTAAGACAACTGTGTATATAAGTGAATAGAGTAACTGACATTGGCTGCAAACCAAGTAGTTAAATGAACACATCACAGTACCAATCAGTTCAAAGGCAGGAGGAGTTAGGACTTACAACAGCGGCTTGAACTGGTGTGCTCATGCCCTTCATCTTGCTAGTGTGGCAATCCTTGAAGATTTGCGCTGCATTCGGTTCAGGTTCTTTTTGGTCCGCACAGGCTTTCCTATGTATTTGGAACAAGTCAATATAGATACGATAATATGGCACAGAAAAAAGAAGGAAGTAGCAGCTATTTACAAGAGCCTCACAGTGTGCAATATAGCTATGAGATCCTGTTGTTTGTTGGAATTTCACTTTAGAACGGTTGGTCTTGTTATTCAAACAGTTAGCCTAGAATAAGATACACTTGTAAGGCACATACATAAATACAAGTTCAATATGTGGTCTGATCAACTACATATAGGCTACCTGATACTTTGGATCAGACCAGTGTTTAACGAGGGTTGTCCTGTCTTCATCTGTTATATATTACACTGGAGATGTTTGGGCGATTTCATTGTTAGCCTTGCCTTAAAGTGAGATTTTCTAAGGTGGCACCGATACTGTCACAGAGCAGACTGAAAAACATGAGTGCATGCTTATTTAGTTGCATCATCTTTCGGATCCAACTTGAACCTCATATGTTGAAAAAAGAATGTGAGTCTTATTAGGAGGAAGCTAGAAATTATGGGACAGAGCAAGACAATATTACTAATTGCAATCAATAACATTACTTACGGATAAATGGTCAAGGAAGGTGTTAAACTGGGTATTGTCTTTTTCATTCCCGTACTGGATCCACGTTGGGAGGATACGTGCATGACACCTAACGGCAACGGCTGCCTCTGATACTAACTTGGCTGACTCTGTAGCATCAAGTGGCCTTTTTAAACCTGCCTCAAAATGGATCTCCATTCTTCCTCCTTTAGATTTTGTTAATCTGACAAGCATTATCCCTGATGTCTGTTTCGGCTTGCGCCGTGGTGCTAGTTCAACAAAGAATATGGAAAGTGTTAGTGTACATCAAACTGTCAGAGTACATATAAAGGAGCATGCAACTACAACTTGACTCGGTTAGGTACCGTCTTGGTGTTGATGCTCATGAGGTTCATCTGATCTTGCTAAGTCCCGTTGTGTCAGCAGTGCTTCGGAAGTAGTGTTAGGTGTGAAGGCAGCTTGGGAACTGGCCAGTTTCGGAGCAAACGAACGAGTAACTCGTTGAGATGCTGGTACAGTTGAAGCGGATGCTGCAGCTGGTGGAGCAGGTGATACTGTGTTTGTAGATTTAGCCGGTGGACTTGGACCTTCTACTGCACTATAAGTACCAGCAGAATCTCGACGACAAACTCTTTTCTGTTTCACCCGATGAGTAACACCACTCCCTACTATATTATTTTCCTTGCTCTTCTTTGACTTTGCCATGTCAAGTCGTACCCACAACACAAAAGAATAAAATCGCTCTTCAGGACTCATTGATGCATGATACAGACAAGCAATACTTTGATGTAAGACAACCGTATGAGGATGGAATATGTAAGAAAAACAGGATGGCATGACATATTCACATCTATGATGTGTAAACTAAGCAGAAGGATTTTCAAGAAAATAGAAGTAAGGCAAGCTAGACACCATATGAAAGATGCAACCAATATTACTCTGCCAAGTTAAAAGTGTCTTGTCACAAGTGTCAATTCAAAAAATTAGAAGCAGTACAACATAGAAATCAATGTAAGATGCAACCACTATCAAACTGCCATGTTAAAAGCATCCAATCACGAGTGACTGATGCGGGCACACAACAATAGTACTTTGATGTAAGAACATGGTATGATAGATAGATACAGTGTATTCTAGACACAGAACGCCATGTCATATGAACATGTATAACGTATAAACTCAGCATGTGCAATTTAATCAAAAGAAGAAATACAGGCTAGACAACATATGCAACATGAAACCAATTATCACACTGTCAACTTAGAGCAAGCACCTGCGATGGTGGAGTACGGGAGATGAATGAAGGAAATATGCCCTAGAGGCAATAATAAAGTTATTATTTATTTCCTTATATCATGATAAATGTTTATTATTCATGCTAGAATTGTATTAACCGGAAACATAATACATGTGTGAATACATAGACAAACCGAGTGTCACTAGTATGCCTCTACTTGACTAGCTCGTTGATCGAAGATGGTTATGTTTCCTAACCATAGACATGAGTTGTCATTTGATTAACGGGATCACATCATTAGGAGAATGATGTGATTGACTTGACCCATTCCGTTAGCTTAGCACTTGATCATTTAGTTTGTTGCTATTGCTTTCTTCATAATTCATACATGTTCCTTTGACTATGAGATTATGCAACTCCCATTTACCGGAGGAACACTTTGTGTGCTACCAAACGTCAGAATGTAACTGGGTGATTATAAAGGTGCTCTACAGGTGTCTCCGAAGGTATTTGTTGGGTTGGCGTATTTCGAGATTAGGATTTGTCACTCCGATTGTCGGAGAGGTATCTCTGGGCCCTCTCGGTAATGCACATCACTCAAGCTTTGCAAGCATTGCAACTAATAAGTTAGTTGTGGGATGATGTATTACGGAATGAGTAAAGAGACTTGACGGTAACGAGATTGAACTAGGTATTGAGATACCGACGATCGAATCTCGGGCAAGTAACATACCGATGACAAAGGGAACGACATATATTGTTATGCGGTCTGACCGATAAAGATCTTCGTAGAATATGTAGGAGCCAATATGAGCATCCAGGTTCCGCTATTGGTTATTGACCGGAGATGTGTCTCGGTCATGTCTACATAGTTCTCGAACCCGTAGGGTCCGCACGCTTAAAGATCGGTGATGATCGTAATTAGGGTATTTGTGTTTTGATGTACCGAAGGTTGTTCGGTGTCCCGGATGTGATCACAGACATGACGAGGAGTCTCGAAATGGTCGAGACATAAAGATTGATATATTGGAAGCCTATATTTGGATATCGAAAATGTTCCGGGTGAAATCGGGATTTTACCGGAGTAC
>NC_041384.1:324581017-324606060 GCF_002162155.2 Triticum dicoccoides
GGGTTATTGGGCCTACATGGGCCCTAAGGGAGAAGATGAGGACTAGCCAGGGTAGGCCGCATGCCCCCTCCCCCTAGTCCGAATAGGACAAGGAAGGGGGGGGGGGCGGCGTCCCCCTTTCCTCTTTCTCCCTTCCCCCTTCCTTCTCCAACAAGGCAAGAGGGGGGAGTCCTACTCCCAGTGGGAGTAGGACTCCTCCAGGCGCACCCCTTGGGCCGGCCACACCTCCCCCTCTCCCTCCTTTATATACGGGGGCAAGGGGGCACCCCTTAACACACAAGTTGATCTTCGTGATCGTTCCTTAGCCGTGTGCGGTGCCCCCTTCCACCATATTCCACCTCGGTCATATCGTAGCGGTGCTTAGGCGAAGCCCTGCGTTGGTAGAACATCATCACCGTCATCACGCCGTCGTGCTGACGAAACTCTCCCTCAACACTTTGCTGGATCGGAGCTCGAGGGATGTCACCGAGTTGCACGTGTGCAGAACTCGGAGGTGCCGTATGTTCGGTACTTGGATCGGTCGGATCGGGAAGACGTACGACTACTTCCTCTATGTTGTGTCAACGCTTGTGTTGCCGGTCTACGAGGGTACGTAGACAACACTCTCCCCTCTCGTTGCTATGCATCACCATGATCTTGCATGTGCGTTGGAAAATTTTGAAATTACTACGTTCCCCAACAGCGGCATCCGAGCCTAGGTTTTATGCGTTGATGTTATGCATGAGTAGAACACAAGTGAGTTGTGGGCGATATAAGTCATACTGCTTACCAGCATGTCATACTTTGGTTCGGCGGTATTGTTGGATGAAGCGGCCCGGACCGACATTACGCGTACGCTTACGCGAGACTGGTTCTACCGATGTGCTTTGCACACAGGTGGCTGGCGGGTGTCAGTTTCTCCAACTTTAGTTGAACCGAGTGTGGTTACGCCCGGTCCTTGCGAAGGTTAAAACAGCACCAACTTGACAAACTATCGTTGTGGTTTTGATGCGTAGGTAAGAACGGTTCTTGCTAAGCCCGTAGCAGCCACATAAAACTTGCAACAACAAAGTAGAGGACGTCTAACTTGTTTTTGCAGGGCATGTTGTGATGTGATATGGTCAAGACATGATGCTAAATTTTATTGTATGAGATGATCATGTTTTGTAACCGAGTTATCGGCAACTGGCAGGAGCCATATGGTTGTCGCTTTATTGTATGCAATGCAATCACGCTGTAATGCTTTACTTTATCACTAAGCGGTAGCGATAGTCGTGAAAGATAAGATTGGCGGGATGACAACAATGCTACAATGGAGATCAAGGTGTCGTGCCGGTGACGATGGTGATCATGACGGTACTTCGGAGATGGAGAGCACAAGTACAAGATGATGATGGCCATATCATATCACTTATATTGATTACATGTGATGTTTATCTTTTATGCATCTTATCTTGCTTTGATTGACGGTAGCATTATAAGATGATCCCTCACTAAATTATCAAAGTACAAGTGTTCTCACTGAGTATGTGATACGTCTCCAACGTATCTATAATTTTTGATTGCTCCATGTTATATTATCTATTGTTTTGGACTATATTGGGCTTTATTTTCTACTTTTATATTATTTTTGGGACTAACCTATTAACCGGAGGCCCAACCCAGAATTGCTGTTTTTTGCCTATTTCAGTGTTTCGGAGAAACAGAATATCAAATAGAGTCCAAACGGAATAAAATCTTCGGGAACGTGATTTTCTCACCGAACGTGATCCAGGAGACTTGGACCCTACTGCAAGGGATCAAAGAGGAGGTCACGAGGGTGGAGGCGCCCCCCTAGGGCGCGCCCCCTGCCTCGTGGGCCCCTCAGTGCTCCACCGACGTACTCCTTCCTCCTATATATACCTACGTACCCCCAAACGATCAGAACAGGAGCCAAAAACCTAATTCCACCGCCGCAACTTTCTGTATGCACGAGATCCCATCTTGGGGCCTGTTTCGAAGCTCCGCCGGAAGAGAGCCGTCATCACGGAGGGCTTCTACATCATCCTAGCCCCTCCAATGAAGTGTGAGTAGTTTACCTCAGACCTTTGGGTCCATAGTTAGTAGCTAGATGGCTTCTTCTCTCTCTTTGAATCTCAATACAAAGTTCTCCCCCTCTCTTGTGGAGATCTATTTGATGTAATCTTCTTTTTGCGGTGTGTTTGCTGAGATCGATGAATTGTGGGTTTATGATCAAGTCTATCTATGAATAATATTTGAATCTTCTCTGAATTCTTTTATGCATGATTGGTTATCTTTGCAAGTCTCTTCGAATTATCCGTTTGGTTTGGCCAACTAGATTGGTAGTTCTTGCCATGGGAGAAGTGCTTAGCTTTGGGTTCGATCTTGCGGTGTCCTTTCCTAGTGACAGAAGGGGCAGCAAGGCACGTATTGCATCGTTGCCATCGAGGATAACAAGATGGGGTTTATTTCATATTGCATGAATTTATCTCTCTACATCATGTCATTTTGCTTAAGGCGTTACTCTGTTTTTAACTTAATACTCTAGATGCATGCTGGATAGCGGTCGATGAGTGGACTAATAGTAGCAGATGCAGAATCGTTTCGGTCTACTTGTCACGGACGTGATGCCTATATACATGATCATGCCTAGATATTCTCATAATTATGCTCAATTCTGTCAATTGCTCAATAGTAATTTGTTCACCCACCGTAGAATACTTATGCTCTTGAGAGAAGCCACTAGTGAAACCTATGGCCCCCGGGTCTATTCTCATCATATCAATATCCATCACTTTAATATTGTTTTGCTTTTTACTTTGCCTTTACTTTTTACTTTGCATCTTTATATCAAAAATACCAAAAATATTATATCTATCAGATCTCACTCTCGTAAGTGACCGTGAAGGGATTGACAACCCCTAATCGCGTTGGTTGCGAGTAGCTATCATTTTGTGCAGGTACGAGGGACTTGAGCGTGGCCTCCTACTGGATTGATACCTTGGTTCTCAAAAACTGAGGGAAATACTTACGCTACTCTGCTGCATCATCCCTTCCTCTTCAGGGAAAACCAACACAAGCTCAAGACGTACCAAGAAGGATTTCTGGCGCCGTTGTCGGGGAGTCTACGCAAAAGTCAACATTCCAAGTACCCATCACAATCTCTATCTCTCGCATTACATTATTTGCCATTTGCCTCTCGTTTTCCTCTCCCCCACTTCACCCTTGTCGTTTTATTCGCCCTCTCTCTCTCTATCCTCCCTCTACTTTTGCCTCTTTTTCCCGTTTGCTCTTGTTTGCTCGTGTGTTAGATTGCTTGTTTGTCGCGATGGCTCAAGATAATACTAAATTGTGTGACTTCACCAATACCAATAATAATGATTTCCTTAGCACTCCGATTGCTCCTCTTACCGATGCCGAATCTTGTGAAATTAATACTGCTTTGTTGAATCTTGTTATGAAAGATCAATTCGCCGGCCTTCCTAGTGAAGATGCCGCTACTCATCTGAATAGCTTCGTTGATTTATGTGATATGCAAAAGAAAAAAGATGCCGATAATGATGTCGTTAAATTGAAGCTATTTCCTTTTTCGCTTAGAGATCGTGCTAAAGCTTGGTTTTCGTCTTTGCCTAAAAATAGTATTGATTCATGGAACAAGTGCAAAGATGCTTTTATCTCTAAGTATTTTCCTCCCGCTAAGATCATCTCTCTTAGAAACAATATTATGAACTTTAAACAACTTGATCATGAACATGTTGCACAAGCTTGGGAGAGAATGAAATTAATGATATGTAATTGCCCTACTCATGGTTTGAATTTATGGATGATTATACAGAATTTTTATGCCGGATTGAATTTTGCTTCTAGAAATCTTTTAGATTCGGCCACGGGAGGCACTTTGATGGAAATCACTTTAGGAGATGCTACTAAACTCCTAGATAATATTATGGTTAATTATTCTCAATGGCACACTGAAAGATCATCTAATAAAAAAGTGCATGCGATAGAAGAAATTAATGTGTTGAGTGGAAAGATGGATGAACTTATGAAATTATTTGCTACTAAGAGTGCTTCTTCTGATCCTAATGATATGCCTTTGTCCACTTTGATTGAGAATAACAATGAATCTATGGATGTGAATTTTGTTGGCAGGAATAATTTTGGTAACAACGCTTATAGAGGGAATTTTAATCCTAGGCCATATCCTAGTAATCCTTCTAATAATTATTGGAATTCCTACAACAACTCTTATGGAAATTATAATAAGATGCCCTCTGATTTTGAATCTAATATTAAAGAATTTATTTCTTCGCAAAAGAATTTTAATGCTACGATTGAAGAAAAATTGCTTAAGATCGATGATTTGGCGAGGAACGTTGATAGAATTGCTCTTGATGTTGATGCTTTGAAACTTAGATCTATTCCACCTAAGCATGATATTAATGAGTCTCTTAAAGCCATGAGAATTTCAATTGATGAGTGTAAAGAAAGAACCGCTAGGATGCGTGCTTCCAAAGATGCCTTTATTAAAGCATGTTCTTCCAATTCTATGAAAATCAAGATGAAGATCTAAACGTTATTGATGTGTCTCCTATTAAATATTTGTTTTGCAATATGAATCTTGATGAAACTGAATATGATCTTCCTTTACCTAGAAGGCGTTCTAAAAATTCGGAGTATTTAGATCTTAATGATGAAATTGATGAAAGTGGGATTGAAAGAAATAAAAACCTAGATGTTGCTGAACCCACTATATTGGATTTCAAGGAATTTAATTATGAAAGTTTCTCTTTGATTGATTTTATTTCCTTGTTACAATCCGTGCTAAATTCTCCACATGCTTATAGTCGAAATAAAGCCTTTACCGAACATATTGTTGATGCCTTGATGCAATCTTATGAAGAAAAACTTGAGTTGAAAGTTTCTATCCCTAGAAAACTCTATGATGAGTGGGAACCAACTATTAAAATTAAAATTAAAGATCATGAGTTTTATGCTTTGTGTGATTTGGGTGCTAGTGTCTCTACTATTCCCAAGACTTTGTGTGATTTACTAGATTTCCGTAATTTTGATGATTGCTCTCTAAACTTGCATCTTGCGGATTCCACTATTAAGAAACATATGGTAAGTATTAATGATGTTCTTATTGTTGCAAATAGGAATTATGTGCCCGTAGATTTCATTGTTCTTGATATAGATTGCAATCCTTCTTGCCCTATTATTCTTGGTAGACCTTTCCTTAGAACGGTTGGTGCGAGTATTGATATGAAGGAAGGGAATATTAGATTTCAATTTCCATTAAAAAAGGGAATGGAACACTTTCCAAGAAAGAAAATAAAATTACCATATGAAACTATCATGAGAGCCACTTATGGATTGCCTACCAAAGATGGCGATACCTAGATCTATCCTTGCTTGTTATGCCTAGCTAGGGGCGTTAAACGATAGCGCTTGTTGGGAGGCAAACCAATTTTATTTTTATTCCTTGCTTTTTGCTCCTGTTTAGTAATAAATAAATTATCTATCCTCTGTTTTGGTTGTGTTTTTTGTGTTTAATTAGTGTTTGTGCCAAGTAGAACCATTGGGAAGACTTGGGGAAAGTCTTGTTGAACTTGCTGTAAAAAACAGAATTTTTAGCGCTCATGAGAACTGCTGTCATTTTTATGTGAAGAGTGATATTTAGTTAATTATTTTTTCAGATGATTAATAGATAAATTCCTCACGTCCAGAAATTTATTTTATAATTTTTGGGGTTCCAGATCTTGCGCTAGCTACAGATTACTACAGACTGTTCTGTTTTTGACAGATTCTGTTTTTCGTGTGTTGTTTGCTTATTTTGATGAATCTATGGTTAGTAAAATTGTTTATAATCCACAGAGAAGTTGGAATACAGTAGGTTTAACACAAATATAAATAAATAATGAGTTCATTACAGTACCTTGAAGTGGTCTTTTGTTTTCTTTCGCTAACGGAGCTCACGAGTTTTCTTCTTTAAGTTTTATGTTGTGAAGTTTTCAAGTTTTGGGTGAATTCTTGTGATGGATTATGGAACAAGGAGTGGCAAGAGCCTAAGCTTGGGTATGCCCATGGAATCCCCAAGATAATCTAAGGACACCAAAAGTCAAAGCTTGGGGATGCCCCGGAAGGCATCCCCTCTTTCGTCCACTTCCATCGGTAATTTACTTGGAGCTATATTTTTGTTCACCAACATGATATGTGTTTTGCTTGGAGGGTCTTGTATTATTTGTGTCTTTGTTTGTTAGTATGCCACAATCATCCTTGCTGTACACACCTTTTGAGAGATCCATACATGAATTAAAATTTGATAGAATACTCTATGTGCTTCACTTATATCTTTTGAGCTAAGTAGTTTTGCTCTATGTGCTTCACTTATATCTTTTGAGCGTTATAATTTTAATCTATGGCTTCACTTAAATATTTTAGAGCACGGTGGTGGATTTGTTTTAAAGAAACTATTGATCTCTCATGCTTCACTTAAATTATTTTGAGAGTCTCTTAATAGCATGGTAATTTGCTTAATAATAATATGCTTGGTATTCAAGATTTGTGAGTGTTTTGAATACTAAGAAAAGATTGAAGCATGATAATTGTTTTGAGTGTTTTGAATACTAAGAAAAGATTGAAGCATGATAATTGTTTTGAGATATGGAGGTGATAATATTAAAGTCATGCTAGTTGAGTAGTTGTGAATTTAAAGAATACTTGTGTTGAAGTTTGTGATTCTCGTAGCATGCACGTATAGTGAACTGTTATGTGATGAAGTCGGAGCATGATTTATTTATTGATTGTCTTCCTTATGAGTGGCGGTCGGGGACGAGCGATGGTCTTTTCCTACCAATCTATCCCCCTAGGAGCATGCGCGTAGTACTTTGCTTTGATAACTTCTAGATTTTTGCAATAAGTATATGAGTTCTTTATGACTAATGTTGAGTCCATGGATCATACGCACTCTCACCCTTCCACCCTTGCTAGCCTCTCTAATACCGTGCAACTTTCGCCGGTATCATACACCTACCATATACCTTCCTCAAAACAGCCACCATACCTACCTATTATGGCATTTCCATAGCCATTCCGAGATATATTGCCATGCAACTTTCCATCATCTAGTTCATCATGACACATTCATCATTGTCATATTGCTTAGCATGATCATGTAGTTGACATAGTATTCGTGGCAAAGCCACCGTTCATAATTTTTCATACTTGTCACTCTTGATTCATTGCATATCCTAGTACACCGCCGGAGGCATCCATATAGAGTCATACTTTGTTTTAGTATCGAATTGTAATCATTGAGTTGTAAATAAATAGAAGTGTGATGATCATCATTCAATAGAGCATTGTCCCCCCCCCCCAAAAAAAAGAGAGAAAGGCCAAAGAAAAAAAGTCCCAAAAAAGGGGCAATGCTACTATCCTTTTTCCACACTTTTGCTTCAAAGTAGCACCATGATATAGCGAGTCTCATATATTTTGCTTCAAAGTAGCACCATGTTCTTCATATAGAGAGTCTCATATGTTGTCACTTTCATATACTAGTGGGAATTTTACATTATAGAACTTGGCTTGTATATTCCAATGATGGGCTTCCTCAAATTGCCCTAGGTCTTCGTGAGCAAGCAAGTTGGATGCACACCCACTAGTTTCTTTTGTTGAGCTTTCATACATTTATAGCTCTAGTGCATCCGTTGCATGGCAATCCCTACTCACTCACATTGATATCTATTGATGGGCATCTCCATAGCCCGTTGATATGCCTAGTTGATGTGAGACTATCTTCTCCTTTTTGTCTTCTCCACAACCACCATTCTATTCAGCCCATAGTGCTATATCCATGGCTCATGCTCATGTATTGCGTGAAGATTGAAAAAGTTTTGAAAAAGTTAGAGTATGAAACAATTACTTGGCTTGTCATCGGTGTTGTGCATGATTTAAATACTTTGTGTGGGGAAGAAGGAGCATAGCCAGACTATATGATTTTGTAGGGATAACTTTCTTTGGCCATGTTATTTTGAGAAGACATAATTGCTTTGTTAGTATGCTTGAAGTATTATTATTTTTATGTCAATATAAACTTTGGTCTTGAATCTTTCTAATCTGAATATTCATACCCCAATTAAGAAGATTTGCATTGAAATTATGCCAAGTAGCACTCTGCATCAAAAATTCTCTTTTTTATCATTTACCTACTCGAGGACGAGCAGGAATTAAGCTTGGGGATGCCTGATACGTCTCCAACGTATCTATAATTTTTGATTGCTCCATGCTATATTATCTATTGTTTTGGACTATATTGGGCTTTATTTTCTACTTTTATATTATTTTTGGGACTAACCTATTAACTAGAGGCCCAGCCCAGAATTGCTGTTTTTTGCCTATTTCAGTGTTTCGGAGAAACAGAATATCAAACGGAATAAAATCTTTGGGAACGTGATTTTCTCACTGAACGTGATCCAGGAGACTTGGACCCTATTGCAAGGGATCAAAGAGGAGGTCACGAGGGTGGGGGGCGCCCCCCTAGGGCGCGCCCCCTGCCTCGTGGGCCCCTCGGTGCTCCACCGACGTACTCCTTCCTCCTATATATACCTACGTACCCCCAAACGATCAGAACAAGAGCCAAAAACCTAATTCCACCGCCGCAACTTTCTGTATCCACGAGATCCCATCTTGGGGCCTGTTCCGAAGCTCCGCCGGAAGAGGGCCGTCATCACGGAGGGCTTCTACATCATCCTAGCCCCTCCAATGAAGTGTGAGTAGTTTACCCCAGACCTTTGGGTCCATAGTTAGTAGCTAGATGGCTTCTTCTCTCTCTTTGAATCTCAATACAAAGTTCTCCCCCTCTCTTGTGGAGATCTATTTGATGTAATCTTCTTTTTGCGGTGTGTTTGTTGAGATCGATGAATTGTGGGTTTATGATCAAGTCTATCTATGAATAATATTTGAATCTTCTCTAGAGTTTTTTATGCATGATTGGTTATCTTTGCAAGTCTCTTCGAATTATCCATTTGGTTTGGCCAACTAGATTGGTAGTTCTTGCCATGGGAGAAGTGCTTAGCTTTGGGTTCGATCTTGCGGTGTAATTTCCCAGTGATAGAAGGGGCAGCAGGGCACGTATTGCATCGTTGCCATCGAGGATAACAAGATGGGGTTTATTTCATATTGCATGAATTTATCTCCCTACATCATGTCATCTTGCTTAAGGCGTTACTCTGTTTTTAACTTAATACTCTAGATGCATGCTGGATAGCGGTCGATGAGTGGAGTAATAGTAGCAGATGCAGAATCGTTTCGGTCTACTTATCACAGACGTGATGCCTATATACATGATCATGCCTAGATATTCTCATAATTATGCTCAATTCTGTCAATTGCTCAACAATAATTTGTTCACCCACCGTAGAATACTTATGCTCTTGAGAGAAGCCACTAGTGAAACCTATGGCCCCCGGGTCTATTCTCATCATATCAATCACCATCACTTTAATATTGTTTTTCTTTTTTACTTTGCCTTTACTTTTTACTTTGCATCTTTATATCAAAAATACCAAAAATATTATATCTATCAGATCTCACTCTCGTAAGTGACCGTGAAGGGATTGACAACCCCTAATCGCGTTGGTTGCGAGTAGCTATCGTTTTGTGTAGGTACGAGGGACTTGAGCGTGGCCTCCTACTGGATTGATACCTTGGTTCTCAAAAACTGAGGGAAATACTTACGCTACTCTGCTGCATCATCCCTTCCTCTTAGGGGAAAACCAACGCAAGCTCAAGACGTAGCAATATGCACCGTTGCGAAAGTTCTTCATGCTGAGACACCACATGATGATCGGGTGTGATAGGCTCTACGTTCAAATATAACGGGTGCAAAACAGTTGCACACGCAGAATACTCAGGTTAAACTTGACGAGCCTAGCATATAACAGATATGGCCTCGGAACACGGAGATCGAAAGGTCGAGCGTGAATCATATAGTAGATCTGATCAACATAGTGATGTTCACCATTGACACTACTCCATCTCACGTGATGATCGGACATGGTTTAGTTGATTTGGATCACGTGATCACTTAGAGGATTAGAGGGATATCTTTCTAAGTGGGAGTTCTTAAGTAATATGATTAATTGAACTTAAATTTATCATGAACTTAGTACCTGATAGTATCTTGCTTGTCTATGTTTGATTGTAGATAGATGGCTCGTGCTGTTGTTCCGTTGAATTTTAATGCGTTCCTTGAGAAAGCAAAGTTGAAAGATGATGGTAGCAATTACACGGACTGGGTCCGTAACTTGAGGATTATCCTCATTGCTGCACAGAAGAATTATGTCCTGGAGGCACCGCTAAGTGCCAAGCCTGCTGCAGGAGCAACACCAGATGTTATGAACGTTTGGCAGAGCAAAGCTGATGACTACTCGATAGTTCAGTGTGCCATGCTTTACGGCTTAGAACCGGGTCTTCAACGACATTTTGAACGTCATGGAGCATATGAGATGTTCCAGGAGTTGAAGCTAATATTTCAAGCAAATGCCCAGATTGAGAGATATGAAGTCTCCAATAAGTTCTATAGCTGCAAGATGGAGGAGAATAGTTCTGTCAGTGAACATATACTCAAAATGTCTGGGTATCATAATCACTTGACTCAACTGGGGATTAATCTTCCTGTTGATAGTGTCATTGACAGAGTTCTTCAATCACTGCCACCAAGCTACAAAAGCTTCGTGATGAACTATCATATGCTAGGGATGAATAAGACTATTCCTGAGCTCTTCGCGATGCTAAAAGCCGCGGAGGTAGAAATCAAGAAGGAGCATCAAGTGTTGATGGTCAATAAGACCACCAGTTTCAAGAAAAAGGGCAAAGGGAAAAAGAAGGGGAACTTCAAGAAGAACAACAAACAAGTTGCTGCTCAGGAGAAGAAACCCAAGTCTGGACCTAAGCCTGAGACTGAGTGCTTCTACTTCAAGCAGACTGGTCACTGGAAACGGAACTGCCCCAAGTATTTGGCGGATAAGAAGGATGGCAAAGTGAACAAAGGTATATGTGATATACATGTTATTGATGTGTACCTTACTAATGCTCGCAGTAGCACCTGGGGATTTGATATTGGTTCTGTTGCTAACATTTGCAACTCGAAACAGGGGCTACGGATTAAGCAAAGATTGTCTAAGGACGAGGTGACGATGCGCGTGGGAAATGGTTCCAAAGTCGATGTGATCGCGGTCGGCATGCTACCTCTACATCTACCTTCAGGATTAATATTAGACCTAAATAATTGTTATTTGGTGCCAGCGTTGAGCATGAACATTATATCTGGATCTTGTTTGATGCGAGATGGTTATTCATTTAAATCAGAGAATAATGGTTGTTCTATTTATATGAGTAATATCTTTTATGGTCATGCACCCTTGAAGAGTGGTCTATTTTTGATGAATCTCGATAGTAGTGATACACATATTCATAATGTTGAAATCAAAAGATGCAGAGTTGATAATGATAGTGCAACTTATTTGTGGCACTGCCGTTTAGGTCATATCGGTGTAAAGCACATGAAGAAACTCCATACTGATGGACTTTTGGAATCACTTGATTATGAATCACTTAGTACTTGCGAACCGTGCCTCATGGGTAAGATGACTAAGACGCCGTTCTCCGGTACTATGGAGAGAGCAAAGGATTTATTGGAAATCATACATACAGATGTATGTGGTCCAATGAGTGTTGAGGCTCGTGGCGGATATCGTTATTTTCTCACCTTCACAGATGATTTAAGCAGATATGGGTATATCTACTTAATGAAACATAAGTCTGAAACATTTGAAAAGTTCAAAGAATTTCAGAGTGAAGCTGAAAATCATCGTAATAAGAAAATAAAGTTTCTACGATCTGATCGTGGAGGAGAATATTTGAGTTACGAGTTTGGTCTACATTTGAAACAATGCGGAATAGTTTTGCAACTCACGCCACCAGGAACACCAGAACCTAATGGTGTGTCCGAACGTCGTAATCATACTTTATTAGATATGGTGCGATCTACGATGTCTCTTACTGATTTACCACTATCGTTTTGGGGTTATGCTTTAGAGACGGCTGGATTCACATTATATAGGGCACCATCGAAATCCGTTGAGACGACGCCTTATGAACTGTGGTTTGGCAAGAAACCAAAGTTGTCGTTTTTGAAAGTTTGGGCTGCGATGCTTATGTGAAAAAGCTTCAACCTGATAAGCTCGAACCCAAATCAGAGAAATGTGTCTTCATAGGATACCCAAAGGAGACTGTTGGGTACACCTTCTATCACAGATCTGAAGGCAAGACTTTTGTTGCTAAATTCGGAGTTTTTCTAGAGAAGGAGTTTCTCTCGAAAGAAGTGAGTGGGAGGAAAGTAGAACTTGATGAGGTAGCTGTACCTGCTCCCTTATGGAAAGTAGTACATCACAGAAACCAGTTTCTGTGACACCTACACCAATTAGTGAGGAAGCTAATGATAATGATCATGAAACTTCAGATCAAGTTACTACCGAACCTCGTAGATCAACCGGAGTAAGATCCACACCAGAGTGGTATGGTAATCCTGTTCTGGAAGTCATGCTACTAGATCATGATGAACCTACGAACTATGAAGAAGCGATGGTGAGCCCAGATTCCGCAAAATGGCTAGAAGCCATGAAATCTGAGATGGGATCCATGTATGAGAACAAAGTGTGGAGTTTGGTTGACTTGCCCGTTGATTGGCAGGCAATTGAGAATAAATGGATCTTCAAGAAGAAGACTGACGCTGACGGTAATGTTACTGTCTACAAAGCTCGACTTGTTGCGAAAGGTTTTCGACAAGTTCAAGGGATTGACTACGATGAGACCTTCTCACCCGTAGCGATGCTTAAGTCTGTCCGAATCATGTTAGCAATTGCCGCATTTTATGATTATGAAATTTGGCAAATGGATGTCAAAACTGCATTCCTGAATGGATTTCTGGAAGAAGAGTTGTATATGATACAACCGGAAGGTTTTGTCGATCCAAAGGGAGCTAACAAAGTATGCAAGCTCCAGTGAGCCATTAATGGACTGGTGCAAGCCTCTCGGAGTTGGAATAAATGCTTTGATAGTGTGATCAAAGCATTTGGTTTTATATAGACTTTTGGAGAAGCCTGTATTTACAAGAAAGTGAGTGGGAGCTCTGTAGCATTTCTGATATTATATGTGGATGACATATTATTGATTGGAAATGATATAGAATTTCTGGATAGCATAAAGGGATACTTGAATAAGAGTTTTTCAATGAAAGACCTCGGTGAAGCTGCTTACATATTGGGCATTAAGATCTATAGAGATAGATCAAGACACTTAATTGGACTTTCACAAAGCACATACCTTGACAAAGTTTTGAAGAAGTTCAAAATGGATCAAGCAAATAAAGGGTTCTTGCCTGTGTTACAAGGTGTGAAGTTGAGTAAGACTCAATGTCCGACCACCGCAGAAGATAGAGAGAAAATGAAAGATGTTCCCTATGCTTCAGCCATAGGCTCTATCATGTATGCAATCCTGTGTACCAGACCTGATGTGTGCCTTGCTATAAGTCTAGCAGGGAGGTACCAAAGTAATCCCGGAGTGGATCACTGGACAGCGGTCAAGAACATCATGAAGTACCTGAAAAGAACTAAGGATATGTTTCTTGTATATGGAGGTAACAAAGAGCTCATCGTAAATGGTTACGTTGATGCAAGCTTTGACACTGATCTGGACGATTCTAAATCGCAAACCGGATACGTGTTTACATTAAACGGTGGAGCTGTCAGTTGGTGCAGTTCTAAACAAAGCGTCGTGGCGGGATCTACATGTGAAGCGGAGTCCATAGCTGCTTCAGAAGCAGCAAATGAAGGAGTCTGGATGAAGGAGTTCATATCCGATCTAGGTGTCATACCTAGTGCATCGGGTCCAATGAAAATCTTTTGTGACAATACTGGTGCAATTGCCATGGCAAAGGAATCCAGATTTCACAAGAGAACCAAGCACATCAAGAGACGCTTCAATTCCATTCGATATTTAGTCCAAGTGGGAGACATAGAAATTTGCAAGATACATACGGATCTGAATGTTGCAGACACCGCTGACTAAGCCTCTTCCACGAGCAAAATATGATCAGCACCAAGGCTCCATGGGTGTTAGAATCATTACTGTGTAATCTAGATTATTGACTCTAGTGCAAGTGGGAGACTGAAGGAAATATGCCCTAGAGGCAATAATAAAGTTATTATTTATTTCCTTATATCATGATAAATGTTTATTATTCATGCTAGAATTGTATTAGCCGGAAACATAATACATGTGTGAATACATAGACAAACAGCGTGTCACTAGTATGCCTCTACTTGACTAGCTCGTTGATCGAAGATGGTTATGTTTTCTAACCATAGACATGAGTTGTCATTTGATTAACAGGATCACATCATTAGGAGAATGATGTGATTGACTTGACCCATTCCGTTAGCTTAGCACTTGATTGTTTAGTTTGTTGCTATTGCTTTCTTCATAACTTATACATTTTCCTTTGACTATGAGATTACGCAACTCCCGTTTACCCGAGGAACACTTTGTGTGCTACCAAACATCACAACGTAAATGGGTGATTATAAAGGTGCTCTACAGGTGTCTCCGAAGGTATTTGTTGGGTTGGCGTATTTCAAGATTAGGATTTGTCACTCCGATTGTCGGAGAGGTATCTCTAGGCCCTCTCGGTAATGCACATCACTCAAGCCTTGCAAGCATTGCAACTAATAAGTTAGTTGCGGGATGATGTATTACGGAACGAGTAAAGAGACTTGCCGGTAACGAGATTGAACTAGGTATTGAGATACCGACGATCGAATCTCGGGCAAGTAACATACCAATGACAAAGGGAACAACGTATATTGTTATGCGGTCTGACCGATAAAGATCTTCGTAGAATCTGTAGGAGCCAATATGAGCATCCAGGTTCCGCTATTGGTTATTGACCGGAGACGTGTCTCGGTCATGCCTACATAGTTCTCGAACCCGTAGGGTCCGCATGCTTAAAGTTCGGTGACGATCGTAATTAGGGTTTTTGTGTTTTGATGCACCGAAGGTTGTTCGGTGTCCCAGATGTGATCACGGACATGAAGAGGAGTCTCAAAATGGTCGAGACATAAAGATTGATATATTGGAAGCCTATATTTGGATATCGTAAATGTTCCGGGTGAAATCGGGAGTTTACCGGAGTACCGGGGGGTTACCGGAACCCCCCGGGGGTTATTGGGCCTATATGGGCCCTAAGGGAGAAGAGGAGGGCCGGCCAGGGCAGGCCGCGCCCCCTCCCCCTAGTCTGAATAGGACAAGGAAGGGGGGGGGGCGCCCCCCTTTCCTCTTTCTCCCTTCCCCCTTCCTTCTCCAACAAGGCAAGAGGGGGGAGTCCTACTCCCGGTGGGAGTAGGACTCCTCCAGGCGCACCCCTTGGGCCGGCCGCACCTCCCCCTCTCCCTCCTTTATATACGGGGGCAAGGGCGCACCCCATAAGACACAAGTTGATCTTCGTGATCGTTCCTTAGCCGTGTGCGGTGCCCCCTTCCACCATATTCCACCTCGGTCATATCGTAGCGGTGCTTAGGCGAAGCCCTGCGTAGGTAGAACATCATCACCGTCATCAAGCCGTCGTGCTGACGAAACTCTCCCTCAACACTTTGCTGGATCGGAGCTCGAGGGACGTCACCGAGTTGAACGTGTGCATTACTCGGAGGTGCCGTACGTTCGGTACTTGGATCGGTCGGATCGGGAAGACGTACGACTACTTCCTCTACTTGTGTCAATGCTTCCGTTGCCGGTCTACGAGGGTACGTAGACAACACTCTCCCCTCTCGTTGTTATGCATCACCATGATCTTGCGTGTGCGTAGGAAAATTTTGAAATTACTACGTTCCCCAACAATGAACTCATCATGTAGACTTGGAACTTCAACTTCATTAGCAGTAGCAGTGGCCAATCTAGAGAGTCTCTGTTTGCGTCGGTGCGGAGGACCACCAACATCCCCTAACTTACTCTTTTCCTTCCTATTTTCTGATATTGCCTTATGTAGTCAAAACCACAAGAAGATGAATAAAATTAGCTCTGCATAACTGGTTGATGCATGATATAGACGAACATTACTTTGATGTAAGGCAAGCGCAGGATAGGAGGATGGAATATATACAAAAAAAGACAGCGTTTCATATTCACACGTATGATAGGAGGATGGAATATGTATGAAAAAACAGTAAGCGGAAGGCATTTCAACAAAATTAGAAGAAATGAAAGCTAGGCACCATATGAACATGCAACCAATATCACTCTATCAGGTAAAAAGTGTCTTGTCGTAAGTGCCATTTCAAGAAATTAGAAGTAGTACAAGCTAGAAGACAATGCAAGATGCAACCTACATCACAATCCCAAGTTAAATGTGTCTTATGGGTAAGTGATCATTACAGGTATAAGTTGTAAGCTACGCAGATGCAATTCAACATAATCAGAAGCAATACAAACTAGACATCATACGGAAAATGCAACCACATAGCTATGTTGACTGTCCAGCCTTGTGTTGTATTGCGAATCTTGTTGGGAGGATGGCGGAGAAGAAACTGTAGAGACCCCCTGTTTGAGTTGCTCCGAAGGACCACCATCATCCACTGTCGGACTAATTTCCTTCAGCTGTAATGATTTTGCATTGTGAAGTCAAACCAATAAGAAAAATGAATAAAATTCGCTCTTCAGAACTCATTCATGCATGATACTGGCGAACACTACTCGGATGAAAGGCAAACACATGATGCGAGGATGGAATATGTATGAAAAACAGGATGCGTGATTATTCACACCTATGATGTGGTAACTAAGCAGAAGGCATTTCAACAAGCACTGCAAGCTAGACACCATATGAAAGATGCAACCAATATCACTCTACCAAGTTCAAACTGTATGGCGTTTCAACAAATTGGAAGTAGTACATGCTAGAAATCATATGCAAGACACAACCAATATCACAGTGGCGACTTAAAGGTGCCTTATCATAAGTGACTAATGCGGGATATGCAAGAACAGTAGTCTGATGTAAGAACAACATGTGATTAGATATAGTATGTTCTAGAAACAGGAACATATGTCATATTCACAGGCATTATGTGTAAAGTAAGCAGATGCAATTCAACAAAGTTAGAAGCAATACAAGCTAGACATCATACGCAACATGCAACCACATATAATAGTGCCAAGTTAGAGCAAGCACCTGTGATGGTGGAGTAGGGGAGATGTGCTCATCATCTACACAACTACGTTGACTGTCTAGCCTTGCGTTGTCTTGCGAATCTTGTTGGGAGGATGGCAGAGTAGAATCTGTAGAGAACCTCCATTTCAGTTGCTCAGAAGGACCACCATCATCCAATGCCTTGCCAATTTCCTTCAGCTTTATTGATTTTGCATTGTGAGGTCAAACCGACAAGAAAAAGGAATATAATTTGCTCTCCATAACTCATTCATGCATGATACTAAGGAACACTACTCTGATGAAAGACAAAGTCATGATACAAGGATGGAATATGTACGAAAAAATGGACGGCTTGACATATTCACACCTATGATGTGGTAACTAAGCAGAAGGCACATCAACAAATTAGAAGCACTGCAAACTAGACACCATATGAAAGGTGCAATCAATATCACTCTGCCAAGTTAAAACTATCTCGTCATAGGTGGCGTTCATCAAACTAGAAGCAATACATGCTAGAAATCATATTCAAGACGCAAACCAATATCACACTGCCAACTTAAAGGTGTCCCATCATAAGTGACTGATGCAGGATACACAAGAAGAGTAGTTTCATGTAAGAACATGGTGTGATAGACAGATATAGTATGTACCAAAAATAGGAAAGCGTGTCATATTCACACGTATCATGTGAAAGTTAAGCAGATGCAGTTTACACTAATTAGGAGCAATACAAGCTAGACACCATATGCAACATGCAACCAGATATCACACTGCCAAGTTAGAGCAAGCACCTTGGATGGTGGAGTAGGGGAGCGGAGACTTGGACCTTGTAATGCATTATCAGTACAAGGAGAATCGGTACAGATGCTCCGTTTACGTTGCTGCAGAGGACCACCATCATCACCTTCCTTACTCTTTTCCTTACTCTTTATTGATTTTGCCTTGTCAAGTCAAACCCACAAGAAAAAGGAATAAAATTTGCTCTTCAGAACTCATTGATGCATGATACTGATGAACACTACTTTCATGTAAGGAAGCCACATGATAGGAGGATGGAATATGTATGAAAAATAGGACGGCGTGACATATTGACATGTATGATGTATAAAGTGTAAACTAAGCACAAGGTGCTTAAACTTGTTAGAATCAATGCAAGCTAGAAACCATATGAAAGATGAAACCAATATCACTCTGCCAAATTAAAAGGGTGCCCTAACAAATGTATTTGACCAAATTTGAATCAATACATGGCAACAGGCTAGAAATAATATGCAATATGCAACGAATAAAGGTGACTCATCGTAAGTGATTGATGCAGGATACAGAAGAGAGGTAGTTTCATGTAAGAACAAGGTTAACACATAGATGTAGTGTGTACCAAAAATAGGAAGGCATGTCATATTCACAGGTATAATGTGTAAACTAAACAGATGCAATTTACCCTAATTAGAAGCATTACAAGCTAGACACCGTATGCAACATGCAACCACATATCACACTGCGAAGTTAGAGCAAGCACCTGTGATGGTGGTGTGGGGGAATTGTGGTCATGAACTAGAGAGCTACATTGACTATCTTCATTTAGCCTTACTGTTTCTTGAGAATCATGTGGGGAGGATGACACTGCACTCTTTAAATGAGTATGTCGTCTCACAGTAACCCACTGGGGTGACTGTCTCATCATAAGTGATTGACGAGGGATACAAAAGAGCATTAGTTTGATGTATGAACATGGTTAATAGACATATGTAGTATGTATCAAAAATAGGAAGGATGTCATTATCAAAGGTATAATGTGTAAAATAAGCAGATGCAATTTAACCAAATTGGAAGCAATACAAGCTAGACACCATATGCAACATGAAACCACATTTGACAGCGCGAAGTTAAAGCAAGCACCTGGGATGGTTGTGTGTGGCAATTGAGATCATCAACTGCAGAGCTACGTTTACTGTCTCCAACTGGTGACACTTCACCCTTTAGAGCGCTGGAACGCTTAGTGCTTATCTTCGAATTACACTAGAGCGACTTCTGTCTTTTCTTTTCTGCATTCATCAACACTACATCAGAGTCTGAAATACTCATGCATAAAAAAATAATAGTGTGAGTATGGGTGAAGTGTGTGCACAATTTGTATAGTGTAAAGATAGCAGATAGCAGGCCGGTGTGAAATAAATGACGGGAGACATATGATAGCTCTACAACATGCATGGCACACTAAATTACTACAGGATTCTATGAAAATAACAGTCGACTGAAAACAAATAGGTCAGTCCATTTTTTTGCACCGTCCGATGTACAAAGAACGGGCAGATCGCCTTCATCTACCTCCAGCCAGTCAGTGTTGACGATCTTCCTCAAAACGCCAGCGACCATCGGCCCAGTCCCCTGCCTGCGCCCTTCCCTCGACCTAACCGCACCGCCATGCTTGGCACCGCCCCCCGGCCATCCATTCAAGCCCCGCCGACCTCCAGATCAGGCGCAAGCAGCTCCTGCGCCCCACACCCCTATGATAGACACCGATGCGCCGCTTCCCCGGCGAACATGCAGACTAGGTGCTC
Organism: Triticum dicoccoides; assembly: GCF_002162155.2. Taxonomy (NCBI): domain Eukaryota; kingdom Viridiplantae; phylum Streptophyta; class Magnoliopsida; order Poales; family Poaceae; genus Triticum; species Triticum dicoccoides. Next base: position 324,600,824 of record NC_041384.1, read on the forward strand.
TGCGTGCCTAAGCGGGTGCTGCTTCTTTTAATTGCGGTTCGACTGACCCTGAATTGAAATCCAGGCGGGCTACTGACATCTAGCAAAGGTGAAATAGTAAAGGGAGGAAACCTTGTGCATTTAGTATCATGAAGAAGATGCAGTAAGAAGCGCTCAACTAGTTTCTTTTGTGGGATGAATACGGTGTGAGCAGAGATGTAAGGTTTGCATGAATAAGGGAAGAGGAGTACCTCTTTCTGCTGGCAGTGCTGTGTCCTCCTTCTGTTTTTCCGACGATCTTCTTGTGGTTCGCTGGAAACGATAAGTTGTGGAGGACGGTGGAGCCTTGGACGAACCCATGGCCAAGTTGTTGAGTGTGGTGCGGTGGCCGTTTGTCAGCGGCGGGGAACCAGGTCCGAGGTGGCGAACGACGGTGTAGTGGGAACAGCTCCGGTGCGGTCGACAATTGCGATAGTGGAGCGGCAGCAGTGAGGCACAGGACAGCGTGGTCGGAGTGGTTCTGGTACGACGCACGTAGGCATTGGCGTCATGGAGGCTGCTTTACCTCGGCTTCAGCTACTAAGTCCTTGAGGGCATTGTGGTTGCGGTTGCGTTGGACGACGACGTTGGGGTACCGGCTTCGGCATGATGGAGGAGGGTGGTGGTGGATTGGGCGCTATGGGGTGGAGGACGGAGGAGGCTGGGGTTTCGCGGCTGGTGGAGAGGGCGTTTTGGCGCCCACGGAGTATGAATGGGGAAACGGAGGGAGGCGGGGGACTAAGAGGGAACAATGTTTCGGTTTGGGACGCGCTTGTTTGAAATTTGGGGAAAGTTACAAACTTTGCCCCCATCTAAAATTTCGGACATATTGCGGGTTGGGGGTAGGACAGTAATCTCAGGTGTCCCAAATGTGGGCGGGATAGATTTCGGCCGAGCGCATGGGTGTTAAGGCGCCCACGGCGTATGAATGCTTCTCGAAGGCGGTTGGGACTGGTATCTTGGTGAAGTTACAAACCTACCCCAGTTTAAACCTTTGGACATCGGGCCAATATGCTACACGGGCCAGAGTTAGGACAGTAATTTCCTACCACCAAACATTAGTCTCGTGCGGTTTCGGGTGACCAGAGGCCTATTTGGCGCTTCGTTCAATATTTGGGAGCAGAAGCATTAACGTTTTCGGTTCTCTTGAATTGAACTTTCAGGATTTGTCAAACTTCACAAATCTTTACTCTTGAAAATCCTAAAGCTACGATTATTTTGGAATGGAGGGGGTACATTTGAATATACATTGTACACGAGTATATATTAAAAAATATGCAACTTACCTTAGTTCATGCATGGTTCCAGATATAATCTCCTTGGTTGCAAAAAAAAGTTAGACATGCGTATGAATATATATATCATGTTCAAACGCACAACAAAGATTGATGCCCCCTTTTACATCTGATTTACAAATGCCATTATCTCAGGTTCAAATAGATGAATGCACTTCCTATGAATTCGAATCTTCGAAACCCCCTTTATGTTGAATTCGACATGTATTCTATTTCGTAGCTAGCAATTTGGAATGTATCCATGCAAGTGACAAATGTATAAAGTGCTTCACACTAACAACATGGAGTGCACTAATTAATGTTTATATATGAACTAGCAAATATGCCCGTGCATTGCAACGGGAGACAAAAAATTATGTCTAACCAAATAAGTATGACTCAATATCCTGTATATGAGCGTACTCTATTTTCACATAGTGTTTCACCATGTTGCTATTTTTTTCTCACCTTAGCCGATGATGGTCGCGATGTTCACGTGATCACAATGCACTTGACGTGATAAATTCCAAGGCTATGAGTTTGCCAGTGCATGCCACACTTGTCACTATGTTGCGCAAGGGAACGTTTAAAACTTTAAAAACAAATCTCATTGACCACGAGCTACTCCCAACGCCAAGACATATAAAGACTTTCGAAAGACTAACCAAATCCTAGACATAAAATACTTTTGAATTAGTGAACAGTTTTTCAAAACGACAAACATTTTTTTTTAATTTTTGATTTTCTCAAAAAAATCATGAACATTAGTTTTGTTTACAATTTTTTTTGAATGTATGAACCGGTTTCGTATTGATTAACATTTTTTGACTCGACAAACATTTTTTGAATCGATGAACTTTCTTTTAAATTAGGGAACAAAATTTAAAAAAACAACTATTTATTATTATTATTGTGAACATTTTCTAAAATTTCAAGGACATTTTTTTTCAGATTCCCGAATATGTTTTGAATACATGTTCATTTTTTTCAAAATCATGAACATGATTTTATTTCCCGACCATTTTTTACAAATTGTGTTTTTTTATAATTTTGCGAACAGTTTTGCAAAACCACCAACATTTTTTGAATCTGCAAACTTTTAAAGATTTTCTAAACATGTTTGAATTCACATATATTTTCTGTTTTTTATCAGACTTATTTCTTTTTTTTAACTCGCAACTTTTAGAATATTAAAATCCAGAATTAATTTAAAGATGAAAGAAGAAAGAAAACAGAATGAGAAAAGAAAAGACAAAAAAGTAAAATGAAAAAACTCAGGGGAGTGAAGCCCCACACATGGGCCGGCCCATGAACGCATACATGAGTAGGACATGTGTGAGAAAAGAAAGATAAAAATTGTGGAAGTTGGGGATCGAACCCTGGTCTCGCCGATAAAAGAGCGATCGGACAACCACTCCGCTGCTCCTCATTTTGTGACCTCTACTCGTCGCGCCCGTATAAAATAACGAATGAGGTGACGTTTTTGGTCCGAAAAAATGAATCGTTTTTCCACTTATGGGTGGCATTGGTGGGTAATTTTAACCAACTTAAAGGGTAATTTTAATGACGGACGACCAGAAGCGATAGCCACTTTATTAGTAGGTAGAGATTGCAAAAGCATCCATTGCCTGTATTTCAAACCGCTCTCACTCTATGGATCGATAATATGAAATAAAAACATGCACATGCTAGAATTCAATAGAGTATGGGTGTCTGATAGACCGATTTTCGTGCATACGCAATTTGCAAAATTCATGATCTCATCCAAAAATAATAATGCCATTGATATTTTAATTTAATGCGTAGAACCGCCATTTACATGTAGATGCACTATGCCTCGGCCCGTTCTCACAAACGCGCTATATATCTCTCTATCTACCGCATACGTGCACACACTTTATATGCATCTGCATTTCTCTTTCACACATGCTCACAATCTCTCTCGGGGTGTCGGGGAGTCTCACGCACATGCTCTCTCTGTATCTCTCTCTATCTTTCTGACTACTATGTACCACTCTTTTCACTAATCTCAGTTGGAAAACACTATTTTCTCTCACATGCATATATACACACGAACGGTCTCTACTAGCCCTCTATATGCACATATATGTGCCTACGTGCCTCCCGCACGCACATTATCTTTAGGCCTCTCTCACACACATTGCCCCCCAGACACACCTCTCTCTTAGTAGTTGGCAGATATGATTCCATCATATCATTCGGTAGGATATCCATGACTGTTAGGCTGGATGGTAATACGATGCAAAGTTTTACCCTAGTTCGGACCCTTGCAGTTGAGGAAAAAGCCTACTCCTGGTACTGTATATTAGTGATAGGGGTGTGTACAAAGTACATGTGAATATCAGGCATTGTGCGTGTGTGTATACTATCGATGAACTAGCCCCCAAGCTTCTATAACATACTGGGGGCCTAGGGTTACAAATCATATATAGTCGGCTTATCACCAGTGGAGATAGAGTCCTCCGCGACTCTGGTAGCTAGCTTTGTGTTGCACGCCGAGTCCTCCACATGGGTCTTCTTATAACGCGTCTCGGTCCAACCTATGTGGCGTAGGATGGAACCGACCCATGAGTCCTCATGTTAACCCACAACAACTAGAAATGATGTGCCCACCACACCACACACGCAATCGGCCACTAAGAAAATAAGCATATACAATAGTACAATGTTATACATGAAAGTTAATTGCATGGTGCATCCAAAAATATTTGTTCTGCATTGTGAATGTTTATATATTCTCCTAGAATATTAGTCATGGGAAAGATAAATGAAGGGCATATCTCTCCTTGTCTCCACCGAACACCCCTTCTTTCTACACCACTTTCACATACGCACACAAACAATCTATCGGTCCTCTAAAAGTATGCATGGCTACGACACATTCACACGTGACGGTCACTGTATTTCAAGCTAAAGCACTATACGGTCACTGGACTTCAGAATATGCTCATTACGGTCACCGTATACATTCACGTGGTGATCATACGGTATCTAGCTCACGATACGTCTCCGTATTTTCTTGATGACACTGACGGACTCTGCATTTGATGCGTGCTCCATATTTTGTTGACGACACTTACGGTCATTGTATTTGAAGCGAAAGCACGATATGGTCACCGGACTTCAAAATAAGCTTATCACGGCCACCACATAAATTTTGTCGTGCTAACCAACATGTGGTTGGATGGTTAGGAGGACAGTGGTTCCTCGATCCCACCAGGGTTAAAGTCCCGGTGCTCACATTTATCCTGGGTTAATTTTAGTATTTTCCGGCGATGTGCGTTCAGTGGTAGGAGATGTTTACAAAGCACCTATGGTGACTTCGTAAAGTCTCAAGATCATATACTGGATCACTCTCTCGAAGGTGCTCATAGGGGTAGGGTATGCGTGTGTGCGCTTATAGCGGTGAGTGCTTGCGCGTATATATGAGCCCTTGCATCTGTACCGTGTTAAAAAATACATGTCATGATTATACGGTCACTGGCTCACCCGTACAATTCCGTATTTTGTTGATGACACAATCAATTGACCAGTCAAACATTCCACGTGGCGCAACTAGTGTTGCACCATCGGGGCGCGTAATCGTGGGGCCCACCTGTCAGCCCGTATATGAAAGAAAGAAATGGTAGTTTGAGTCTGTACTGTGTTAATAAAATACATTTAGGGTGGTCATACGGTCATTGGCTCACCATACAGCTCCGTAATTTGTTGATGACATGATCAATTGACCAGTCAAACGGTCCACATTCAGCAGCGCACATTACCATAGGGCCCACCCGTTAGCGCGTATATGAAGGACAGAAATGGTAATAAATTAGTGGTCGGTGGGTACTCGAAGTCGCGAGACCTCTGGTTGGCAGTCGCCGGCGGTGGGGGGGCGTTGATTGGGCGGTGGGGTGGGGATCGCCGAGAAAAAGCTCGATG
>NC_041384.1:324606322-324611172 GCF_002162155.2 Triticum dicoccoides
GGACCGACGGTGGGGAGTGGTTTCGGGGCGGGCGGGGCGGCGCGAGACGGCCGTGGGCAGCGGGGGCCGGCGGTTTGGCTGGTGGTGGTTGGTGGCTCAGGGGGTGGAGTTTGATGATAAACTATAGGCCCTTGATTTTGTATCCAACGACTGGAAAATCTAATGACCAAAGATGAAAAAGTCAATCGACTAACGTGTAGCCTCACCCCGCACGTACACATGCACGCACGCAAGACACACACGCATGCAGGCGTGCAACACTGACACGTACACATGCACTCACGAACACACGTGCATACGCACACATGCATGCAACACTGAAATGTACCCTTGCATGCACGCAACACTCGCACGCCTCCATGCACATAGCACACGATGCAAGACACATGCTCAACCTATACGTGGATGCACCCTTTGTTAAGGACATGGATTGTTACGGGTATTAATCAATCTTATCTGTGATAAGCAGAACAATGATGTTTGCAGCGGTCTTTATGAATCATAACGTATCGAACGGGCTATCAACATAGTAGGCTTATCTACATGAAAAGGATGATGTCACACTCAATGAACAATCATCAGTTTATGAAATGCCCGCTTCTGACCGCCTTGGCCCACCAAAGGTTCCTATGCTGTGCGCTGCCTGCGTTGGGTCACTAACATGCAGGCCATGTACCCAAAGAGCCCACACGTCAGTGGAAGAATGTCGCAGTGTCCTACGTCAGAGTCGAGGGTGCCACTCACTACACACGCGGCTGAACACGCCTCCTTGCCGCATTCAAATGCCTCCATGAAACCCGCCCGTGTGGAAGCCGAGAAACCCACTCTGGACACACGTCTGTTCATGACCGGGCCGGCATTAAACGCAACACCGGCCGAGCTCCTCCCGTCCATCGTCTATTTAATCTCCTATTTAAACGAGGCCATACGCTGGCCAAGAATTGCACACCTCCGCCGCTCCCCTATCTCCTCCTTCACCATTTTGTCCACTCTTACAGTGGCTTACGAAGAGTAGTTATTCCGCACAAGCCATTTGTCTAGGTTTGTATCTCTCTCACACACCCACGTAGGTGGGGGACGTGCACGAAGAGAAGAGGTGCACGCACGGCGCACGTACTCCCATCTCTTTCCCAACCACACCCGCACGGGTACACGGTGGAGCTCATTTCTATACGAAAAGGCAGCCCATGTGGTAATTTGACCGTGTACTGGTTGTCCACTTGGTGGAGGGAGGATCGTCTACCACGGGTGAACAAACAAATTTTGACTTGAGGTGTTATGTTAAAAAAGAGGCAAACCATGCGGGGCCTACCTTAGAGGCAAGGCTCTATACACTGGAGTACTTTCGATGTGTCCCGTCAACTCAAAGAACGAGGAGAAGCTTGCTTAGTACGCTGTCTCCCCTGCCCACGGGCGTGGTGGCTCGCAGGATGAGGTGAAGCTTGCTTACTAGTAGTAGTATTGTATGCCTTACGCCCGCTCCCTCGCCCACGCGCGTGGTGGCTCGCAAGATGAGGAGAAAATTTTACTACTCCCTCCGTTTACTCCTCGTCCCTACTACCTTGGTTAGAGAGACTATCATATTGTTTGGAATATATATGTCCTTTAGTACTCCCTCCATTTACTTATACAAGGCACTACAAAAAAAATACATTTTGCATCTATACAAGGCCACAAATAGTAATCAAGAGAAAAGTTACTACTCCCGCCTTTCCAATTTATGGCTCAATTTCAAAATCTCTGCAACCAAGGTAGGCGGTGAGTGGTCGAATTAATTTTGTACTCCTAGTTTGCACAAGTAATCAGTACGCTCTTTTTTCTCAAGAAGTTATGTTTACCGAGGCATTAATTAGAACGAATGCATGAATGACCACTAAATTTCCATGAACTTCTACATGCATTGGTGAGTTTTCTCTTGACACTGCTTGCATCGGGTGATCTAACGCACCTCGAATCCAACATGTGATGGTACTACTACTAGTAGTAGAATTGAGACTTATAAAACGAAAAAGTGAATGTTTTTTAGATGAGCCCTATAAACCCTAGTGGGTACATACTCCGTAAAATCAGATTTCCCCAAAACTAAGTCTCTCAACCTTTATTTGCTTGTTTCACTTCCTGCCTCCTTGCCTTGAACATACTATGCCAAACTCCCCTGCCTGCCGCGCGGGAAAAGACCTGCCCTCGCCTGTTTTTAGTCCGGGTTTGTATCGATGGATCGCGCGAAGCAGCAAAAACCCAAGCCGTGTCTTGTACTCCTCTGTCGACGCTCGCTTTCATGAATTTTGTACTTCCTATCACCGACATGTGGGACATATAGCAACCGGGTCGACGTGTCAAGCACCAAATAACAGTGCAGAACAGCAGGGGGGACGCACCCCAGTCGTACCGCCCCAGTAGTAGTAGTAGTAGTAGTAGTAGTAATGAGCAACGAGACGTCAAATCACAATGCCACACCTTCCCAAGCGGACGAAGCAACCATTATTACAAACTTCTGTTCGCCATCATCTCAAACCACGTAGTATTGCTTCTGCCTCAAGAGGGACACGCGCATCGCCTTGGTACATCATGACACGTGGGACCGCATGACATGCCATGCTCCCCCGTCGATCGCTCGGTAAAATCACCTCATTTTTACTACTATACTTCCTCCGTATCGATTTACATGGCATGCACATCGTTCTAGGTTGAGAATTTAACTGGCTATATATGTGATGAACAGTATATGTTTAGAAACTACATCCGCTTAATAATCCAATGATATACTTTTTGTGACATAGTAACTTATATTTAGTTAGTCAAATGGATGACTAAAACTACGTGCACACCCTATAAACCGGGACGCCTAAAAAAGAGATGGAGAGGGTGGTTCAGTATGTATCTTTTTAGATCAATATAGTCGGGATTCACCAAGGAGCAAAACCAAGTGGTAGGCTGCACCTGTCGTGTTGGCGTAGCAACTCAAGCAGGGTCAGTCCGCACACGAAATGCCGACACACTTAACAGGACCCATTTGGCCGACATGTGGCTCATCCACCGTCTTGTTCCACGTGCGATGCACCAAATTACAGTTCGGAGCAGTGGTTGGAATTGGAGGCACCCCGGTCGTAGCGCCGCAGTAGTAGAAAATGAGCAATGAGGGGTCAGATCAAAAAGGCCCACCTTTCCCGCATTAAGCTGGACGGATGAAGCAACCATCATTTCACTCTAGGGTGCAAGAGCATAAAGAAAAGAGAAAACAATGATGCATGCGGCAACTACCTAGGGCACCCTAGGGTAGGTGTTGGGGATATTACTACTGGATGTAAACCATCTAGGAGTAGCCGGGTTAGCTCTATGAAGATTAGAAGCCCATGAAGACGTAAGGATGGTGGCGCTTTAAGAAGGCCCAAGTCCCAAAGGCGGATTAAGGCCTATAGATATAAACCGACTTTCTCATGTAACTTGTATTGTAAGATAGGAAGGATAGAGACCGAGCTGGACACGTTTATGATCCGGCCTCGGGACTCTGTAAACCGGTGGGCGTCAACCTGTGTATATAAAGGGACGACCCGGCAGCGGTTTAGGGACAACACACAACAACTCGAGAGCCAGGAAAAGCGCATTCGCTCCCTGATCATCGAAACCCTAGCAATACCAACACAACTAGACGTAGGCTTTTACCTTCATCGAAGGGGCCGAACTAGTATAAAACTCTCGTGTCCCTTGTTCATTTTAACCCCTTTAAGCTAACCCGTAGCGATGGCTCCACGACTAAGTCCTTTCACGAGGACATCTGCCATGACAAAACCATGATAGTTGGCGCCCACCGTGGGGCTATCGCACGATGGTTTCGAGTTCTTGAAGGGCAGCTTCGAAGGACTCAAGGGATACATTGTGGGCCGGATGACTAAGAGTCATCGCGGCAAGCTCTACATCGACGATGTAGGATGGGGTCCCGAGGGCGGTTCAATTGAATACGGGCACCGGGTCCCCTTTGGTGGAATTCACGTCTTCATCGGCAAGATGGGTGAACCGGGCCCTGAGCCGGACACCTGCACCGACATCATCGAGACGGCTTAGCGTGGAAGCCCTGCCCAGGTTCAGCCCGCAGCAAGGCATGTTTTCATAGGTGTCATCCATGGAGCGGAATATGAGGATGGACCGGCATCTGATGGTGAAACCGTTGTCTGTTCTGATGACGAGTCTTCAACCAGAGAGATCGAGTCGCTGTATCAGCTGCAGGACGGCCGGATTAGTAGAGGTTCCGGTGGCAACAGTATTCCGGACCCCCTCGATCTGCCAAGCCGGGTCGCGGTCTTCATGGCCGGTACACAACCAGCACAACACTCTTCTGCCGCCGCGGCAATGCTCTCCGCACTACAAAAAAAGACACATCCGTGACATTTTGGGCCGAACGAATTTTTTTCTGTCATACATATGACACTTCTATGACGATAATTGTGACAAAACCCGGTATCATCATAGATGTGGTGGGCTCCTACTTCTATGACAAAAAATCATGACAGAAAATTGGCTTTTCGTCCTAGGCGGGCCGGATACGCAGCTGCATGACATTCTTTGGGCCGTCCATGACGGAAAAAACCGTGGTAGAAGCGAGGGGGAGGAAAATTTTGGGGAGTTCCCGGTTACGGTGGGAGGTCGGGGGCCGAGCGATGCGCGTTTCTCTCATACACGTACGCGCGTGTGTGCGAGGTGTTGGCTCTAACTGAACCCGAGCGAGGCGTTGGGCTCTAACTGAACCCGAGCGATTGCACTGCAGGCTACGTGTTACTGAACCCGACCGATCGATCAATGGCTGTTAACTGAACCCGATCGAGCGATTCCTTCGCTACTGCTGCTAACTGAAG
>NC_041384.1:324611436-324666735 GCF_002162155.2 Triticum dicoccoides
CAGTTCCCGGTGGGGGTGGATGAACAGGACCCCGTGGTGTTGCGTCTGGATGAACAGGACCCCGATCGATCGAGCCGGTTGGGGCTGGATGAACAGGACCCCGTGGAGGGCTGGATGAACGGGACCACCCCGTGGAGGGCAGGATGAACAATAGACGGTGGAGGGCAGGATGAACAGTAGTCCGTGGTGGGGTGGTTGAACAGGAGCCCGTGGAGAGGGCTGGTTGAACAGTAGCCGGTGGAGTAGCGCACGGTGGAGGCTGGATGAACAGGAGCCCGTGGATGAACAGTCGCAGGTGGAGGATGGAGGAGGTCGATGGTGGATGAACAATAGCTCGTGGAGGCTGGAGGGGGGTCGACGGTGGAGATGAACAGTATCCCGTGGAGTCCCGTTTTGCGGTACGCCACACCCCTCCCGATGAACAGGACCCCCGTTTCGACCGTAGCGCTCCAACACATGTCCGTTTCGTCCGTTTTGCGGTACGCCACACCCCTCCCGATCAACAGGACCCCCGTTTCGACCGTAGGAGGTCCGTTTCCTCCATTTTGCGGTACGCCAGACCCCTCCCGATCAACAGGATCCCGTTTCGAACGTGGCCGGTCGAACACAAGGCCGTTTCCTCTATTCTGCGGTACGCGAGGCCTCGTTTCCATCGCCTGTTCCGTCCAAGCCCTCCCGATGAACACGACGCATTCCGTTGCCTCCCCATGAACACGACGACGATGCTGTTTCTCCGTTCTGACCCAGCAATGTACACGAGCCCTGGCCGTACGTATGCGCGAGTAGGCGTTCAAGACCCCGCCTGTATGTACACATACGTGGCCTATTTTCTTTCTTGCACCCTGGCCGCTGTACGTACGTGTACATGCTACGTGTGCGCCTCTACTACGACACATTCGCGCATCTACATCGACTAGTATGTACGTACACGTTCGCGACCAGAACGACAACGCTACATATGCTTCGACCAGGCGGGTCCCGACTGTCAGGCACTTCCTTGCCTGCGAAAATGTAGCTGGTGGGTCCCAGCAGTCAGGAGGGGCGAAATACGGTGGCTCGTCCGGTGGGTCCCCGCTGTCAGGTGGAGGAATAATTATTTTGCACGTAATAAGGAGGCACTTCCTTGCTGCGGCCGTGGAGCCAGCTGTCAGCCTCTCCACGTACAGTCCACGTCCCATGGAAGCCGTTCTTTGACCATGTTGACCACGCCGCGCCGAGAGCACCAGGGCGGTGGACGACGGCGAGGCCTAGGAAGGGGACAACGCGGAGCCGGGGAAGACACGACAGTGGATGCCCACGCGTAGAGGAGTATGAGGGCACTGGTTCGCTGCGGTGTGAGGCTGCCGTCGCCGCAGAGTAACAGGGGGTGTGGGTGTGTAGAGGGATGGCCTGGCCAGCGGTGGGAGTAGTAGGGTGCGGTGAGGCCTCTGCCGCATCGCAGCTGGCCACGGGAGGCAGGAGCACGAGGCACGACCGGCGCTGGTTTGGGCGGCTGGAGCAAGAAGACCAGAGGTTGAAGAAGCACTACGGCCGTTGGATGGACATCGTACGGTCACTGGAGCTAGACTCGTGCATATTGACTAAGTTGACAAAGCCCTCCATCCCCGTCAACTTAGTAGGCCCACAAGTCAGCCTCTCACCAAGGTGGGTCCCAGCTAGCACGGGGTATTCATTTTCTTGTGCGTAATAGGAGGCACTTTCGGTGGGTCCAAGCTGACAGCAGGGGGAATGTTTTTTTCGCGAAATACGGTGGCCCGTCGGGTGGGTCCCAACAGTCAGGGGTAAACGTTTTTTTGTGATATACTGGTGGGCGTTTGGTGGGTCCCTGTTGTCAGGTGGAGGAATAATTATTTTCCACGTAATAAGGAGGCACTTCCTTGCGGCTGCCGTGGACCCAACTGTCAGCCTCTCCACGTACAGTATTCTTCCGATGGAATTCGGTCGTTGACCACATTGACCACGCCGCACCGACAGCACCACGGCGGTGGACGACGGCGAGGCCTAGGAAGGGGACGGCGCGAAGCCGGGGAAGACGCAGCAGTGGATGCCCACGCGGAGAGGAGTACGAGGGTTCACTGGTTCGGCTGCGCTGCCATCGCCGCAGAATAAAAGGGGGTGTGGGTGAGTGGAGTGGAGGGATGGTCTGGCCAGCGGTGGGAGTAGTATGGGGGCGGTGAGGCCTCTGCGGCAGCACAACCGGCCACGGGAGGCAGGAGCATGCGGCACGACTGGCGCTGCTTTGGGCGGCTGGAGTAAGAAGACCAGAGGTTGAAGAAGCACTACGGCCGTTGGATGGACATCGTACGGTCATTCGAGCTAGAATCGTGCATATTGACTAAGTTGACAAAGCCCTTCGTCCCTATCAACTTAGTAGGCCCACTATACTGGGTCCCAGCTAGCAGGGGGAGTATTCATTTTTTGTGCGTAATAAGGAGGCACTTCCTTGTGTGCGAAGATATAGCTGGTGGGTCCAAGCTGTCAGCGGTGATAATGTTTTTTTTTTCACGAAATACAGAGGCCGTTTCGATGGGTCCCAGATGTCAGGTGGAGGAAATCATTATTTTGTGCGTAATAAGGAGGCATTTCCTTGTGTGCGGCCGTGGACCCAGCTATCAGCCTCTCCACGTACAATCCACTTCAGATGCATGTCGGTCGTTGACCATGCTGACCACGCCACGCCGAGAGCACCAGGGCGGTGGACGACGGCGAGGCCTAGGAAGGAAACGACACGGAGGCAGGGAAGACTCAGCCGTTGTTTTCGTTTCCCACGCGGAGGGGAGTACGACTGTACGAGGGTTTACTAGTTCGTCTGCCGTCGCCGGAGAATAACAGCAGGTGTGGGTGAGTAGAGGGATGGCTAAGCCAGTGATGGGAGTACGGTGGGGCGGTGAGGCCTGCGCGGCAGCACAGTTGGCCGCGGGAAGGAGGGAGCAGGCAGTCCCGCCGGCGCTTGTTTGAGCGGCTGGAGCAGGAAGAGCAGAGATTGAAGAAGCACGACGTCCGTTGGATGGACATCCAACAGTATACAGGCCATCTGTGGAAAGCCTCAAATCTGTGGAAAACAGCATACAACCCATCTGCCATTATTTCAAATAATTTACAGCCCATTTGCTAATTCTTACGGGTTTTTTGGAGCCCATATTCTTTATGTTAGCATTACAGCCCATATTGTGGCCACGGTTAAAAAATTATACGAAATTTGGCATATGTCGGTGCGGTCTAAACTGTTTTTAATCCCGAAATTTCGAGTCACATTCAGACTGATTTAAAAAAATGTATATCAATATAAAATCCAATAAATTGTCCACGCATAAAAATCAATGCAATTTAAAATCTCGAAATGAAAAAAAAGATATTTGAAAAATAATTGCCGGTTTGATGTGTTTTAAAAATGTACAGCCCATTTCTCATTACTGATAGGCCATTTTCCCGGCCAGCCGAATGAAGCTCTCCTCGTCTTGAAAGATTTGCAGCCCAACAGGCCTGATAAAGCGACTTACTTGACAAATCACAAAAGAACTGGGCTAGCCATTTTCAGAAAGAAAGAAAAAACTACTTGGCTGGTCTGTGGTAAACATAAAAGAAAAGGCTGTCTAGACAGGCCAGAGTGTCTCGCACAGCCCAGTTGACACCTTGCTTCTGTCTCAAAAACAAATTAGATAAATGCCACTCTAATTATGGCGATCCATAAAAATGCCACTGCAATTTCCAAACTTTGAAAAGTGCCGCTGCAATTTTTGCAAACTTTGAAAAACGCCACTGCAGTTTGCAAACTTTGAAAAACGCCACTCTAGACTTCGAAAAATGCCACTAGAAATGGCATTTTTCAAAGTTTGGAAATTGCAGTGGCATTTCTCGGATACACTAGATTTGGAGTGGCATTTATCAAATTAACCCAAAACAAAAATAACTGGGCGAGCTGCTGGGTCCCTGGTGTCCGCCGCTCGTTGTGCAATTCTCTCGTTTATTGACTACGTTGACAATGGCATGGGACCCAGATGTCAGAAATCCACTAGGAGGAGCCATTTTTTATTGGCTTGAAATAAGGAGGCAGTTGCTTGCGTACTGCCATGACCTTGGCGGGTCCCTGCTGTCATCCTCTCCACGTACAGTCATCTCCTGATTGTGTACGCGTCAACTTGCTAGGCCCACAAGTCAGCCTCTAAACCGTGGAGGACAAATACAACCCATTTAAAAAATAACGGCCCATTCCATATGTTCAAACGGAAAGTTCAACATTCAGAGCAAAGTAACAGGTCTGATCCACATATAGAGTACTGAACTTCCACATTGACAACCATCATAGCCAAGTTAACTATCTACTCCCACTAACACTCTAGTAGCGTACAAGTACTAACTTACTCTTAGCTAACTAGACGATGCTGGTCGCCATCTGTTGTCCATGCTAAACGCCGGCACCGGCGTCCTCCGCCTCGCCTCAGACTTGCCAGAGGTGCGATAGGGCGCGTTGCTCGTGCGCGTTGGCCCTTTCCATGCCGGCGTGGTCCACCGAAGCTTCAGCTTCCAAGCGGGAAACCCACTTGATGAGCTGGTAGTAAAAATCGGTGTTGCGAACACGTGCGTGCCCGACAGCCTCCAGGGCTATTTGTCGGGCGCCGGCCTCCACATAGTCGGCCCAGTCGCGGGCGCTCTGCTCGCGACTCAGAGCATCGGTGCGCTGCTACTCCATGTCCCGCTGGTGGTGCAAATCGGCGATATGCTGCTCCTCCGCCAGGCGGTTGCGTTCCAACAACTCCTGCTCCTCCGCCATGCAGTCACACTCCAACAACTCCTCGATCTCCGCATTGCCATCTAAAGATAGATAGAATGCCTCCTCCCTCCGTCTGGCTTCCGGTGAAAACCCGAACACTGGTTTTGGCGGTGACCGCCTCCGGCGTCGCCTACCATGGACGGGCGGGGGCATGGCGGACGTGGCGAGCGACATCGGGCCGGTCAGGGCTTATGAGGATATGGCGAGTTGGGTCACGGTGGCACCTGAGAAGGACGGGAAACAGTACTTATAGGCGGAAGGTAGCGCGACGGTCATCGGAATTCAATGCATAATGGCTTAGCGCGCCAGCTTGCCATGGAAAACTAGAGAAACTGAAATTATGACTATGCCGCCCCGTCCCTTCTGGGTCACACGCCGGCATGGCGGTCAAACGAGTGCACTCGAATCATCTCCCTCCTTGTCAATAATGATTCCACGGATTTAAAGCGTATCTTTTTTCGCATCAGTTAGATGCCTTAATTATGGCCGGCTGCATGCAGGCACTCAGAATCGCTCGCAGGCAGTACGCGAAGCAGCATGCAATGAGTCACAGCCGAGGGCACGCATGCAGCCACTTAAATCGCTGGAATTAATTAGGCTTAAACTTCTGCATGCCGTTAATTGTTGCCATGCCTTGGTCTTGCTGCTTTGCTCATGGGACTAATAAATCCCGGACGGAGGGAGTACCTTGGTTGGTGAGAGGTTTGAATTAAGCCCACAAACCGGAAAGGAGGTACTCCCTCCGTTTTTATTTAGTTCGCATATTAGCTTTGGTCAAAGTCAAGCTTTACAAACTTTGACCAAGTTTATATACAAAAATATTAAGATATACAATAACAAATCAACAACAAAAATATTAAGATATACAATAACAGATCATATACAAATATGTAGCTCCAAAAGCAGAGATCTAGAAAAAACATCTGTTCTTCCTACTAACATGGATGCTTCTCTTGGCCAAGATTCAGTACAGACTGAAAGACAACTTTGTTTGTGAAGTCTACAATTCCTCTTGCAAACGTAAGTGGTTTCACCAACAGCTGGAACCATGAGAATGAACCACACATGATGGAGGAACATCCACTGCAATATGATTTGGTCTTCTCTCGATCACACCGTGAGACTATTTTCGGAATACAAACTTTAACTTAGGCAAAATGATGCCCATTGTATAATCAGACCAAAGCAATGAAGCACCTAGTGTTGGCCAATAAATAGTACAATACTACTTTTCTGCAGTCCATGAAATGACTATCCAATCTTTCTGTGTCTATTTTCAAATGGCACTGCATGCAGTGACTATACTATTCTCTTGTGTAGTTCAACCAAAATTGCGGACACTTTGTTTGTTTGCCAAATAGCAACGGGCAGACATCTCTGTCTGCACAAATATCAAGCAGCTAGTAAACATATACCACACCTTGTTTTTTCGGTTTAAACATGTCTCTTCCGCTTAGCATCTGTCATGTTCTGCACTGGACAATCTGATACAGTTATGTTTTGCCCTGGACAATTTCATACTAAATTGATTTGCTGGTTCAGAGCAGAAATATAGCGCCTATTCTTCATCAGACCAAGGATATCCATGTTCGTAGTGATGGAAGAGGTGAAATCAATACAACCGAAATTGAGCATCCAATCATTGAATCCCGTCCCGCACCTCCAATGTAGGTCCACCCTGCCAATAAATTCACATGCAAACCACTAGTATTACTATCTAATGAAAGTACAAAAAGAGTAGCAAGATAGTAGCAAACCATGTACCTTCGTAATGAACAGCTCATAGTGCCACCAATTGGATATAAAGGTTTGGAAAAAAACATGCCCCTAATGTTGAACCAGTTGGACTTTTTGTGCAGTTCCACTAAAATCGAGCATCCCTGTTTGCATAGATATTGAAAGTGTGATTACTCTAAAAGTGGCACTAGTTGAAGCATAGACTCACAAACATAAGCATTCCAATTTCATAATGGGAAAAGGTAGCAAGACTGTTTCTAACCACCTATTTGAAGGAATAAATAAAGCAACATCGGCTGATGTCAGGAAGGCATACATAATGTTTTCTAAAAAACTGAGCCATTCCTGACCTTTCCTCTTCTTTTAAGCAAATTTTGTGCAGTTCTACTAAAATAAAATGCCATCACCACCTTGACAATTCAGTGACACTGTACAAAAGGAAATGACTTAACATTACATCATGATGCCAGGTATGTAGTCGACATGCATTAGAGACAAACATACAGACCTCCTCCAATAACATAATGAACATTAATTTTAACAAAGGTGTGACTAGATTTACCGGGATAATCTGAGTGAACTCTACACCCTTTGTTCCTTAATATAAGATGTTTTCGCGGTTCAATTTAAAGTACCCAAACGTCTAGTATTTAGAAAAAGAGGTAGTAGTTTTCTTGAGCACATATCTGGGAAAGCTTGCCACACTTTATTTATGTCCATACACTAATGCAACACCATTTGAATACTACAAATATACACTAATCCAGTGGCTAGTGCAACAGTAGAGTAGTTAGTTTATTACAGGGTACAGTACAATGGTTTTACTGAACAGATTTCAATAAACTCTAGCACTGGAAGGTTTCTATAAGAATTAACAATACAAAATGTAAAGGTAACAAGTTTCAACATTGGTATACTAGCTCTGCATGAGCATTAAACCAAATACAAAAGTCTGAAGGTAACTAGCATTATTAACTAATGACAGTATAAAAAAATTGCAAACCATGTACCTCCAAGGTAAATATCATTTCGAACTCAGGGGACCTTAAAAATTGCTATTCCAATCTTGATAATCGATCAAACATAAAAACTTGATCGAACGAATCAAGAGAACAGCCGAAGGAGGAGGTGCCCACTCTTGACCTTTCCTCTTGTCTTCATAATTGTCTGTGCAGTTTAACCAAAATAAAATGACATCAGCGCCTTGGCATTTTGGTGACACTGTACAAAAAAATTAACTTATCTCATAAAAGTGAGGTATGTAATCTATAAGCAATAATAGTGCAAAAATCTGAAGGTAGTAACAAGTTTCATCGTTGGTATACTGGCTGTGAAACAGCATTAGAATGCCTTAGCTGAAAAATCTTTAATACATCCACAATCAACAGCTAACCCTGAAATAATCTAGTGACATTAAATGGCATTGCTTAAATTTATCGGTGGCATTAGACTAAGAGCGGCATTAGTTAAATGTGGCATCACTTTAGCAGTAGCATTGCTTGACTTGACTGCTGGCGTTATACGAACAGCAAAAAAAGTGGCAATAAGAGCACGGGAGGCCCATTCGGACAGTGGGCGCACCAGTACGATGTACCTCCACGGACGCAGAGTGGTGAGGGAGGTATGGTTGCCCAGAGCAACAAATATCCAGGCAGCATATGTGGATTACGTCCCATTTTTGCTCTCTTTAGCCAACTTTTTCCTATGCGAGGACAACAAACCGATCGACCTAGTCATTCTCTATTGCGTTGTCATGCCTTTCTACCCTTCTTCAACCAAGAGACACGAGACCCGTTCCTTAGCTACTGATTTCCCCCTTTTCAACCTAGATGCGGGTTCGATGCCCACTCTCTTGGACAGTATAGTCTCCATTCCTTTCCTTATTCAACCCAGACATGGATTAGTCTGCATGAAGTAGGGTTTCCTTTAATAGTGCAAATTATGGTTTTCGTCTACGTGGCCAGCAGAGCAGAGGATAGCAAATTGGGAAGATGGTGGAGTGGAAAAAGATCCACATGCAACAACGTGGCGGATGGGGCAATAAAACAAGGTTATGGTTTGAAAAGAGGTAGTATACCCGAGGGTTGGCGGGAAGTGGCTTCGCTCGTGGTCGTCATCCTCCGCACACACTACGGCAGCGAGCTTGGGGACGGAGGCCATCCCGCACGGGCGCTAGGTCTGAGAGGACGGCCTTGTCGTCAATGCGTGACCTCGCTCACCGATGACGAGTGCGTCAACACTGCACGTCCTTTTCTTCCTCGGCGGATCTGTGACCACCGGTGAGGAGGGAGAGAGGGGCCGTCTTTTTTAGATCTGGAGAGAGGGTGGTAGTGTGAGAAGCAAGTGGGCAGCCCTTAGCAAGAAAGCGCTCAAGCTCCAGCCTATATATCTTTTTTATACTACTAGTACTGGAGGTGGAGTAGTGGTGGAGTAGTTTATATTTTCTCTGCGTACAGTACCAGTTAGTCGTGCTTCAAAACTGATCGGCACGCCATTAAAATAATAAAGGTCGATAACTAATGCGGCACCTCGGGCCAAAGCGGCCAGATCGCATTTTGCACAAGAAATTACACACCATGTTTCGTTGACGCGTGGTCCCGTTCCAACATATCAGTGAGACGACGGCGAGTAGTAGGAGTATTTCCGAACGGACGTGTAGGCCGGGGCGCCTCTTCGTGATCCGTGGCAAACTCACAACTGTCCACCGACTCTTCACCTTTCCCTCTTGATTTGGAACTGCTGTCGCACGCTCTTCCTCTCCCTCCTCCATTTTCCTTTAGCCCTTCACCCTTTCTTCTACCATTGTTCGATCGTCTTCTCCATGGAGGGAACAGGCTGGAAACGACCCCGTTATTCTTGCTCCGATCTGAAAGATGACGTGGTGGATGAACTCATTGATCGGTGCGACGTCATCACCTCGGCTAGCATGGCAGGTTCGTTCAAGCCCATTCTCGACTCAACTAATAACATCATTACAAAGAACCCAAGAGTCAAGGAGCAGTTTGATCTCCCCTATCTTCTTCGCCGTGACCCTGATGATGACTGGCGCCGACACGACGGAGGCCTCGCCCTTTGCAAGTTGATGCCTCTTGATAATGATACGTATGATGTTAAGATGCCATCGCTTGAGGGCAATGCTTGGGTGGGCACAAATGGAGATTGGGTTGTTTACATTGGGTCCAACTACGAGTGGGAACTTGTGAATGTGTACACTCGTCACCGGGTTCCACTTCCAAAAATCTCAGCACACTGCCCAGAGGTTGAGCACACCGGTAGTGTACGCACGTTCAAATACGATCATGGTGACTGTATTCCACGAAAGATAGCAATTTGTCGAGTTCCCAACCGCTCTTGGAACTACAGCGACTATGATGTTGTTGCTATCTTCGACAAGCTTGTTGCCTTCCTTGATGGTTTCACTCGGTGGATATTGCTCAAAAATCAGTTCCTGTACATGGATGAGTACTGTGATGCAATTCAATATGAGCGCCTTGTGTTTGCTGCCACCACTCGTGGCACTGTTTTTGCATGGCATCCTCATAGTTTCGGTACATTTGTCTTCCACTGTAATTATAATTGTTTCATCCACATGCATGCGGGTTAGCAAGTTTCCCTTTACTAATTAACCTTCTTCTTGTGTTTCCAAGGTCCTGTGAACATCCCACCACCTATACTTGAAAATTTTTATAACCAAGGGGGAGATGACGATGGTGATGATCATGAGCATGAGGACGAGCAGTGCCCATATACTCTGTGGCGCCTGGCAACTAATTCCGATGGATCACCTCTTCTTGTGTGTATACAACCCACTGATGATGTTACTGCTAAGGAAGCAGGTGTCTCCCATGGTCGCACTCTCCGGACCTATTCCAACACCCGTTGCATGGTATTCGGGATGGATACTAGTGTGCTAGCGCCAACTCCTTCTCCCTGGTACATAATTGATAGTCTTGGAGAAAAATCGCTCTTCCTTGGACAAAACTATCCGATGATGGTGAAAGGCTATCCAACTGCTGTTGACACATTCATGAGAAGCAACTGTGTCTATACCTCGGACATTTGTGTGGTTCCCTACCCTGGTAGGGATATAGTAGGCCGCTTCAGCCTTTATGATCAGTCCTACGTTGGTTTCCAGATCGACAATCGATGGCCCGTCCCAGAGAATCACTTGTGGTTCAAAGCAAGCTTTTCCAACACCGAGGAATGGTTGAGTTGAAGTTCATTTCATTGCTTGTTATTTGTTGTGTGGTGAAAACTTTAGTATTTATAATGTATCCTCCTTGTCGATGTGGGTTGATGACCTGTTGTATGTAATAAAATGATATGCGTGTGATAAACTTACTAAATTTATGAATGGCTTTCGAGTCGCTTCTCTGAGTGAGTGGTGCGACGAGGCAAAAAAATATTTTCCAAATACATAATTGTACGTGCATTGCAACAGGTTATCGGATGAGGCCAATCAACAATAGTAGTACACTATTTGTACTAGCTTCAGATGCTTCGCGCGTCGGGCGTGTGTTTTTACTGTAGCCATATGTTAATGTGTTCGCTGTACGTAACCATCACCTCGAATCCTCGATACTAGTACTATATAGTAGGAGTAAGTAGTAGGGAGTAGTAGGGTGGCATGGGCCAGAACAAGCATTCACGTCCAGGAGTACGGCACACGCCACCACCACGACATCCATCTGACACCATATTATTTCTTGGAGTCCGTGCTAGAGCAATCTCTTCAACCTCGTCGTTTCTCTAACTTCAGCCATCGCGCGGCGGGCGAGGTGGGGGTTTGCCGATAGTCGGTTTCCTTAACTGCGGTCCCACTTGTAAGGCCAACTCCAACGCATGACCCCAAACGCACCTCCGTTTTGCATGGACTCCAATGATAATTTTGACTAGAAAAGCAAGACCAAAGAAAACAAGAACCACAAGAATACATTTTACTACGCCTGTAAGTTGGATTAGTGCCTTCTCGATGCATTCATTGTTGATCTGTGGAGGCTCGATCTTGCATCTGTGCTAGCTAAAAGTGATAGAACATCTACTAAATTGCGCTCTATAAATATATGGATGTACTCTTCTTCCCAATAAAAAAATTTGCATCCATTCTACTCCCTCCATTGCACAATACATGCCTTCTATTTGTCAAAATATATATGCGTCTAGACATGTCTTAGTATATAGGTACATCCATTTTTGGACAAATGGAAGTCAAGTATTTTGGAACGGAGGGAGTACACAATAAATTTTTTAAGTTAGCACAACTAGTCTAATCCGAGAGCAGAACCGAAGATTTGGTCGGGTTCTTCCTCCTTTTGCCGACACGTGGGACATCTAGCATCCAGGTCATGTCATGAAAGAAAATAGAGTGGTAGTTGAAGCCACGAGATGTGCATCTTGGGTTAAACTGTAAATATAATCTTACTACTCTTGAGTAACTCCAAAAGCGGCCACCGAAGATCTTTATTGGATTTATTTTTCATCACCAGCACGTCGAGGTGAAAGATGTGCAGGTTTAGTGGGTCCTCTTGCGTTTTCACTGACATGTGGGGCCGCATGTGAGCAAACAGACGATGGGCTCCGCGCGTCCGCTGGCTGGCCGAGAAGAGAGATAGAGGAGGGCTGAGCACAGACTGCAGGAAATTTGTTCTACGTATCTCAATATAGGCTCGATATAGTGGGGTGGCATGGGCCATAACTCAGTAGCATTCACGTCTAGCAGTACAGCACACGCCACCCACATGAGTCCCATCCGACACCAATTTTCTTGGAGTTCGTGCTATAGCCATCTCTTCTCCCTCCTGTTTTCTCAGCCATCGCGCGGTGGGCGGGGTGGGGGTTTGCCGATAGTCGGTTTGCTCAACTGCGGTCCCACTTGTAAGTGAAAATGCAACACCACATGCATTCCTGCTTGAGCAGCGTGCCGGACCAACCGTGTGGGGGTGCGACACGAACACGGCAGGCTTTTCCTTTTGAACTCGTAACTTGTAAAATTTGGTTCTGCTCCATGGCGCGACCGATAGATAGAAAATAATGATTTTTCCTAGAGTAATGAGAAGTTTGGTTCTGGCGCCGTTCATGCATGGAGTACGTACGGAAATTATGAAGTTGATGCGAAAGGTAAGATAATTACTGTAGTATCATATACTACTACATGGATTTGACGGAAAGATAAAAATACATACGGATCCATCAACGTTCAACGACATCCTCATGCCCTAGTGCGCCGGGTCACCAACCGACGTGTGAGGAGCAGCGACATTGGCGGCGAGCTCAACGTGCTTCTGAACAGTGCCGTCCAAGGTTGCCTTGCGCTCCAAGAAGGCCTGCATCCTATCGTCCTCCTCTTGCATGTAGTAGTCCTTGTGGACGATTTGCGCGTAGACGTGGGTGATTATGTCGATGGTGTCTTGCTGCGCCAGGCGCTGCGCGACGAGCGCGACCTCAAGGTGGACATTCTCCGGCGCGATAGCGGGCAGTCGCAGGGCCACTAGTGCGTCGAAGAGGTTGTTACCATAGTGGCCGTTGAGGGTGGCGGGCATCGCAGAGCCTGGGCGCGTCGGCTGGAGGCTTACGTCAAAGTCGTCCGCAAGCTTCTTGACAACGGTGAACTTGTCGAGGAAACCGACGAGGACCTCATCGAACAAGGAGACGAAGCTGTCATCCAAGCGGCCCCTCGCCCTGGCGGCCTCAAGCAATACTACCTGGAGACGTTCCTTGGTGCCGGTGGATGTGGTAGTACTCCTAAATCCAGACGGTGGTGCTACTAGTACTAGTAGTAGTACTACCAATGTAGTAGTAGGAGTACTAGGACTGTACAACCCGTTGGTCAAATTATTACGTGCTGCTCCTCACAGTGAAGTGACAAGACCCTGCGCCGGAGATGACACCTGAGTATAGGCGCCGTGTTCGGCATACCATAGTCAGCCTCACCGTCTGCAGTCACTATCATCATGGCTGTAGAGCTAGCCTGCTTACAACTAGCCCTGTTCGACATAATTTCCCGTGCGTAGATGCCCGTGCATTGCATGGAACACCAAGATTGGGGGTGGACGGCTCCGGCAGCGGCCATCGCGCCAGATTTTTCCATGGCCTTCTACTCCTAGATGTGTACATGTGTGCTGGTGTGTGTTGTGTGCTGGGTGTGCGCGAGTGCGTCCTTCTGTGCATGCCGCCGCGCAGTGGTGAATTGTGTGCGAGTGCGTCCTTCGCGCGCAAGAAGTTTGTCCTCAATGCGCTCTCAATTTACTAGCTTGCGGGGTGCTACCCCGAGTGGTTTCAACTTTGTTTACTTCACCGCGTGTTAGATGGGCCTCTAGTTTACTTATTTTCACCCACTGCCACATGGGCCAGCACACGAAGATACAGAACACAAGCTGACAAGGCAACATGTGGATTGGTTGACCGGTCAACTAAACAATATACGGAGCTATACGCTGACACAGTGAGCGTATAATCCGTCGGTATAGAGAGTTCGAGTGAGAGGGGAGGCCCGTGAGAGATAGCAGAGAGAGAGAAAGAGCTACTCCCTCCGTTCGATAATGTAGTTCCAACATTTTTTTAAGTCAAACTTTTGAAACTTTGACCAAGTTTATAAAGAAATTACTTCTATCTACAATATGAAAGATAAATGATAGTATGAAGTAAGTACATGTTGTGATGAATCTAATGATCATTCCAGATGTAAATGTTTTTCTCCACATATACCTGGTCAAACGTTTCTGAGGTTTGACTTTTCAAAACATCCATATGCTTATGGACGTGACAGAGTCCCTAACAAGAGAGAGAGAGAGTGAGTGAAAAAAGTGTGTGTGCGTGTGTGAAAGAGACATGGACAACACACGATAAAAGTAGAGAAAAGTGTGTGTGTCTTATGCAAACATATCACACATGCATCTTCGACAGCGGAGGCAAGGTGAGGAGATAGTGTGTGGTTGTTTGGAACCGAGAGAGCAAGACCCCTAGCACGTGGCCAAGAGGGGTCTGACAAACAAGGGAGAGAGGTCGAGAGAGATGTACGGAGAAAATGCAGACATGGGGAGGAGAGAGTGTATGTTTGTCATAGAGAGATCCCCTGGAGATCGTGATGGGACTACATGGGTGGGAGATCGAGTGACAAGGTGTGTGCGCGATAGAAGATGCCCCGAGAGATATCAAGATAGACGTATGGATGGAAGGAGACAATACGTGTGTTCCTGTTGGCTAGTAAGAGATAATCATACTTAGGAGGGGGGGAGTGCTTGCACCTATGATGGATTGAGGGATTATGGTACTTAGGGGGTGCGTGTCACATGGATAGAGAACAAGGGCGGAGAGTGTTGGATGGGTCTATATGTATAGCGCGAGCAAGACATGTCTATGTGTGAACGAGGGAGATATAAGGCCAGTTTGGCTTGCGTCCTGAGCATCTTTTGCCTAGCCTGGGGTTGTGGCTGGATTTCATGCACGCTTGTTTGGTTGCTACCCTGTGAAAAAGAAAGCCCGATTGGCCTGGGTTCCCTTGCACTTTAATTATCCTGGTTGAACTCCAGACACTGCAAGTAGCCTGGCCCAGGCGACCGATTTCGAACGCCTGGTCGTGCCCGGTCGTGTGGCCACGAGGCTAACAACAACATGGATGGATATTAGCATTAAATAATTGATGCATGGATTGATTGATGGGACGTTGATGCTTTGCCTGGCCCAAGCATGAACCAAACGCTTCAGCACCACACAAGCCTGGCCAGGCAGAAATATTTTACATCTCACGTCCACACCAGGCAGTACCGGCCATCAAGGCATGAGGGTCGGGTCACGAACCAAACTGACCAATAAAGTTTGAGAGAGATTGAGGAGCCCCGATAAGGCTGAGTGGTGCGTCAGATAGCTAAGAGGGGGAAAGAGATATTCCATCCGCTCGATAATGCAGTGCATGTAAATTTTTTAGAAGTCAAACTTTGGAAACTTTGATCAGGTTTACGCAAATGTTATTTATATCTACAATACCAAAGATACATCATACAAAACTACATCTCATGGTGAATCTAATGACATATGTTTGCCATAATAGATGTAATTCTTTTTCTCCACGTACATGGTCAAACTTTGTGATGTTTGACTTTTCAATAAATCTATATGCTATGGACCGAGGAGAGTGCCTCAGTCGAGACAGATCAAGTGCATGTGAAGGAGAATGAGTAAGTGTGCAAAAAGAGTATGTGTGTGAAAGAGAAAGTGACAACAAACGATAAATTAGAGAGAGTGAGTGTGTTTTTTTGTTTCTTATGCGAACATATCATGCATGCATCTCCGAGATGGAAAAGCGAGGCGAGGAGATGCACAAAGATAGCTAGTGTGTGATTGTTTGCAACGGAGAGAGACACCCCTGTAGCACATGTCCAATAGAGGTGTGGCCAACAAGGAACAAAGGTCGAGAGGGGCACATGGATGGCATGGATGCATGAGGAGGGAGAGAGGTGTGTTTGTGATAGAGAGATCCCGTCGAGATCGTGAGGGGACTATATGGGTGGGAGATTGAGGGAGTGCGTGCGCGATAGAAAGATGCCCCGAGAGAAACCAAGATAGACCATGCACATGTTTCTGATGGAGACTAAGATTAGCTAGTCATATACATATAGGGGGGGACCGCGTGTGCCTACAATTCAATGAGAGACCATCATACTTGGCTAGCTGGGCATGAGATTGTGTGTGTGCGCATGTGAGATGGAGAGAGAACGAGGGGGAGAGATAGAGTTTTAGATGGGCCTATCGAGTGCGAGTGAGATATGCATGTGTATGTGTGACCCAGGTGGATGGAGAGTTTGAGAGAGGGGGGAAGAGCTCCGAGATGACATAGTGGTGCGTGAGAGAGTTATAGGCAAAGAGCCAGGGAATCTGTGTGCGTACGATGAGTGCACCCAAGACATCTAGCTTGGACTAGCTAGAGTATCATACATAGTGTGCGAGAGAGACCTATAGATGGTGTATATATGCATGCGAACTAGAAAGACCCCCCCCCCACACACACAAAGAGAGAGAGAGAGAGAGATGGAGAGAAAGGGAGAGGGACGAACAAGGTTTTTGTGTCGGATGTGTGCGACAGAATTGAAGATTGTCGGAGAGAGAGAGAGAGAACAGGAGTGCGGGAGAGGGGGAGGTCGCGTTTTATGCATCAAAGACTGATATAAACCATGTTTCGATATAAACTTGCATTCAAATATTTAAATTGGAGAACATGTTGTCTGCAATCCACACATGAACGGATATATGCGTATATCAAACAAGTTCATTAATTTGACTTTCAACATGTTCATGGAGTACTATAATACTGTACAACATGCTACTCGATTGAGGTGTTCAATTTTGGATTAAGTTCACTATTTTGACCTACTAAACGAGCTATTTCATTGAATCGAGATATTTCATTTTGGGTTTGATTCGCGTTTTTGAGTGGGTCAACTATTTGTCATATAGTAAATCGCTAGCAACGAGCATGTAAAAACACATTACTCCCGAGCATCATCTCTCCATCTAAAAAAGTAGTGGCAAGCGAATATTTCAAAATTTGATCCGAATCGACTTGGTAAGGTAGACGTGGATGCTCGTTCTCCCAAAATTTGAACAAACCGTTAAACATCCTCTCTGCTCGGTGGAATTCGCCCGAGCAAATAAATGGGAGACGCGAAATTACCGTCCTATGTGGGACACACATCAATTGGCCCGTTGTACATTGAGGGTAGGTTCGTAACATCATCAAAGCGCGCCTTCTCCTCAGCCGAAATGACATGTGCCGAATAATTCATAAACCATGGTCGGCAAAACACACTCTCCTTGCCCGGAAATAGCTCGCGCCCACTATTTCAAAACACGCTCTCCTCGCCCGAAATCTCTCGCGCCCACTATAGTTAAAAACACGCCCTCCTCGCCCAAAATCGCTCCCGCCCAGAGAAGCAAAGTTACTCTACTATCCCCGACCCTCAGTACACAGACCCAAGCCGAGAAGCCTATAGGCAAGGGTAGAACTGTAACTCCCGCTCCCATTTCAGACAAATGCGTCCGTAAGACATGGTTCCACTCCCCTCCCAATTTCCCCCGCCCGCCCCCATTCATACCTCGTGGGCGCCAAATCACCTTCTCCTCGGGAAGCTCCCTTCTCCCGAGCCGTGAAACCTCAGCCCCACCTCCATGGCACCCCCACCACACCAATTTCACAGCCGCCCTCCTCCCTAATGCCGGAGACACTGTCCATTTGCCCTCATGCACTGGGCCGTGCGCCTCTTACTCCGTGCTGCCTCGACGACGGTCGTGTGAACCATACCGGAGCCGATTCACCCCCGCCGTTGTTCACAGTGCCGGAGCGACTCCAACTTTGAATCCGTCCAGAGTCTCGGCGCTGCTTCGGCGTAGCCGTCGACCATCGCGACATCGCTCTTTCCCTGCCGCCGGTCGCCACTGCAACCGCGCCGGCCTCACCGACTCGGCAGCTGGACCTGCCTACTTCACCATGCCGCCAGATAGGTCATACCGTCATCTCAAATCACTTTATTTAGGCGTCAATTGTCTGAATTTTTATTCTGGGCCAATCGATTTGCAATGGGAAGCAGCACCCCTCGAGGCGGGGGAGCTCCTAGGCTGCCGGTTGGCTGGTGTCTAATGTAAGGGTGCGGGGCCGCAAAGTTCTCCGCGGAAGCAGCGCTTAGATGGCTATTTTTTAGAGTTGCGTGGGTTGAAGGTACTGCCACCGCCGGATCTGGATGACGGGGAGTCTTTGTGGATTGGCCCGGGGGCGGCGCAACCACGACAGTGCGGTGGGGCGGGGAGCGGGGTTTTGGTCAGGGCCACAGACGGCGGAGGCAGGCTACTCTACCGTTGGTCGCTGGCTCTTCAGGGAAGATTCTGAACAGTGTCAGCCGGGAGGCACAAGATGGCCAGCCATCCGGCGTAGATCGGACAGTACCAAAATAAAATAAAATCATGTGACCCCAATTTAGTCTTCAGTCAATAGACGTGTGACCACTCTCGTACCTTGCTGTTGATCTCTTAGTGTATTTCTTCAAATCAAAGAGATATGTCGTTCTTAACATTATGCGTTATCTGCATCTTCAGGCACACCGTCTTCCGACTCATCGCAGCTGCTCCAACAAGGGAAGCATACACCAGAAGGGAGCTATAGTCCCCACTCAACAGTTCACTGCATCGAATGCGCGTGCCCGACATGCGCAGCCACAACAACTGCAGGGCCATCCACAAGTCAGCACATGATGCTCACTCCTATGGATGGCAGCCAGATCGGTTGTACCCTCATCTTACTTGTGTTCAACATTTATGGCTTTGTTATTCATCTAAGCATGGAAAATAGATCATCACATTTCACTGTATATTCATGCTGATCTCTTACGGGTCTTGTTCAGGAGTTAATGCTGTTCCATAGTTCAGCTAAGATACTTGTTCTTTAGGTAACACTGTTCCATAGTTATCATCCATCAGCCAATGCTATCCCACAGGCTGGTGATTATAGTATTATACCACTTCTAGTATTTCCTATGTTGTTCTTTAATACTTTTGTGTGTCATCTAGTTAATCTCGAGTACAAACGATACATATTCTGTAGCTTACATCTGTGTTCTCCCTTTAGTTTATGAGACCTGTTGCTGCTAGTTAACCCCAGTCCCTACTATTTATGTCGTCTCCTACAGGCACTCATTACATAAATCTAACTACTAGTTGTCTTCCATGCATGTCAGATATAATTGCACACATTGATATATCCACAAGAACCTCACGGAGCAATGTAAAGGCCAATAAACTTGATGTCAATGATACCCAATATGATGGAACATGTAAAGGCAGTTCTTCAGAAGACTTGTAGAAAGATGATGAATCCTCTTCACCCCACAAGGTCCTTGCTCTAACTTGGCCTGTGATATGGGTACAACATGCATATAATGTCCTGGAGTGTATCTACTCTGTTACAATGCCACGTGCTTAGCATGCTAATCATGCATGTAAATATGTCATGCCTTCCTGTTTTCAGTACCTATTCCATTCATGATAACATGTTTTCAAATTTAAGTATTGTCATTCTACTCTATCGCAATGCCATCTGCTTCATTTGGACATCATGCTTCTGAATTTCTTATGCATTGTTATTCATCAGTATGTACTTCATCTGTCTACCATACCATGTTTTTTTACATTGAAGTGCTGTTCTAGTGGTCTGTTGCAATGCCATCTTATTTTCCCAATCATACACGTGTATGTTGCCTTAGTTATTTCTGTATGTATTCCGCTAGCATACAGTTTTACATTCAACTAGTGTTTTTTTGCTGTGTTGTCCTGTCGTATCCCTAGATCTTACACCATACTCCCTCCATCCAGATTACATGTTGCCGAAATGGATAAAAAAGGATGTATCTAGAACTGAAATACGCCTAGACCCATCCATTTTTTTCCGGATGGAGGGAATACATGTCAATATGTCATGCCTTTCTATTCTTCAGTACCTATTCCATCTCTCTGCTGCCGCATGTTTTATAATTAAAGCACCATTCTTCTAGACAAGGCATGCAAGGGGAAGATGACTATGTTAGGATCTGAAGGGTTACAAACAAGGCCTTTGCAAAAGATCCAAACACCAGGAGATAATAAACCAACTCCAGTTTTTAAAGATACTGCTCCAGCATAGAGAAACCCAACTCCTACTGATAATAAGCAGATTCCAGTGGCCAAAGAACTAGTCCGCTCCAGTCCAACAAAAATATGTCATCTCAATTCTAAGAAGTGTGTGCGTATCCTTGCATCATGAAATTTTATAGCATGCTGATCATATTTTCTACATGTTTCTTACCCATCTCTCTTTTAGAAAATAAGCTTAACAGATAGAAGATTTTCTGCAATGGTATCGTTTATGAGGAAAGATTCTTGCAGGAATTCTCTGTGCTCCAATGTAGATATAAGTACCTCTTGTATATCACTATATTTTTACATCAGCATGTATTTTGTTAATCGGCATGAATCAAACCTTTATCTGATCTAAATTTAGTTGTAGCAAAATGTATGATTAAAGGCCACAATGTTGATTTTTGCAAGGAAAACTGCCTGGTAGTTTTGCATCCTGAGCTGCATGAGTGTACTATCTCATATCAGTGGGTTTGAATACTTTGGTTCTGCAGTGGGTTTTTCAGTGTTTTTTACTGTGTTGTCCTGTCGTATCCCTAGCTCTTACATCATACTCCCTCCATCCGGATTAAATGTTGCAGAAATGGATAAAACTGGATGTATCTAGAACTGAAATACGCCTAGACCCATCCATTTATTTCCGGATGGAGTGAATACATGTCAATATGTCATGCCTTTCTATTCTTCAGTACCTATTCCATCTCTGCTGTAGCATGTTTTATAACTGAATCACCATTCTTCTATATAAGGCATGCAAGGGGAAGATGGCTATGTTAGAATCTGAAGGGTTACAAACCAGGTCTTTGCAAAAGATCCAAATGCTAGGAGATAATAAACCAACTCCATTTTTCATAGATACTGCTCCAGCACAGAGAAACCCAACTCCCACTGATAATAAGCAGATTCCAGTGGCCAAAGAACTAGTCCGCTCCAGTCCAGCAAAAGAATGTCAACTCCATTCTAAGAAGCGTGTGCGTATCCTCGCATCATGAAATTTTATAGCATTCTGATCATATTTTCTACATGTTTCTTACCCGTCTCTCTTTTAGAAAATAAGGTTAAACGATACAAGACTTCCTCCATTGGGATCATATTCGAGGAAAATATCTTGTGGGAATTCTCTATGCTCTAGTGCTGATGTAAGTACCCGTTGTATATCACTATATTTTTACATCAGCAGTATTTTGTTAATCGGCCTGAATCTAACCTTTATCTGATCTAAAATTAGTTGTAGCAAAATGTTAAAGGCGCCAATGTTGATTTTTGTAAGGAAAACTGCCTGGTAGTTTTGCGTACTGAGCTGCATGAATGTGCTATCTCATATCACACACATTACTGAATTGTAGTGCTTCTCTGGTTGCCCATTCATTCATTGTGTCAATGTTGCTTTCGTATTACCTTACCTGGCTGATGATAGCTGTGCCATATTGTGTTAATTTGGTGTAGGCTAGTTGCCCAAACATTTGTTGTGTCAATGTTGCTTTCCTATTATCTGACTTGGCCAATGATAGCAATGCTAGTGTGTTAATTTGGTGCAGGCTGCTAAAGATAAGAAGACAAACTCTAAAAACAGCAAGGCAACCCCATTGTTTCTTTCCAGTAAATCTAGGCCAGGTAATATGTCAATAACTCATGATTAATCTATTTGGTTCCCGTCCTAATTTAAGTTATGATGCAGTGGTTAAGACACTCTCCACTATCAATAATACAAGCCTGCCAAAATCGCCATCTGAATCTGTTCAGCATCCTCTATCTCGAATGCGACGGAATAAATGTATGTTTTTGAACCAATTAATGACTGAAGCAATGATGGAAATGGTGGATGAATCAGAGGTGCAGAGTCGTGCGACACAACAACTGATCAATGTTTTCAGAGACAGTGTGGCAAAGCAGCAAGAACTTGCCCACATGCTTATGGGCGTCATCTGTGCTGATGTTGCAAATTGTGACGTTGTAGATGGTTAGGTTCTGCTCATTTATTTGCGCTGGCATCAATCTTTGATTGCCCAGTGGATGTAATTTCCTGTAATATATTCTGGATGTGCAACGTTATTCCCTGTATGTCATACCTTTGCTCGTCGTAATGGGCTCAAATTATCTAATTTTGCCTAAAGACATGAACGAACTTTAGTGGGCCCATTAAGTTAATGGGCCGTTACTAGGCCGAAAGTTAATGGTCGGCCCTCTTACCTCCCGGGTCGGTAATAGGCCGACATCGAAGCGGGCAACAGGTGGCCCCAATTTATTTCACGGGCCGTTAACAAGCCGTTACTAAGTTTGGGCTACATATGGTCCAACTTTACTGTAGGCCTTTAGCAGGCCGAAAGAGACAGCGGGCTTGTATTGGACCATGAAGAGCATGGGCCGCTAAGAGGCCGAAAGTCAGGTCGTATTGTAAACGGCCCAACTGTGTTGTGGGCCTTTAGCAGGCCGAAAGAGAAACCGGGCTGGTATTGGACCATGAAAGGCATGGGCCGCTAAGAGGCCAAAACTAAGGTCCGACTACAAATGTCCCAACTCATTTATGGTCCGTTAACAGGCTGAAAGGCACACAGGGCCGGGAATTGGCCCAACACTTAAATGGGTCGCTAAAAGGCCAAAACTCAGGTCCGACTACAATTGGCCCAACTGATTTATGGGCCGTCAACAGGCTGAAAGTGACACCGGGCCAGAAATTGGCCCTACACTGAAATGGGCCGCTAAAAGGCCGAAAGTCAGGTCTGACTACAAATGGCCCATCAGATTTATGGGCCGTCAATAGGCTGAAAGACACACTGGGCCGGAAATTAGCCCAACATTTAAATGGGTCGCTAAAAGGCCGAAAGATGTACATCCCGAAAATTGGCCCATCCATTAAATGGGCCATTAACAGGCCGAAATCT
Source organism: Triticum dicoccoides (assembly GCF_002162155.2). Classification (NCBI taxonomy): domain Eukaryota; kingdom Viridiplantae; phylum Streptophyta; class Magnoliopsida; order Poales; family Poaceae; genus Triticum; species Triticum dicoccoides. Next base: position 324,634,480 of record NC_041384.1, read on the forward strand.
CATCGGGCCGATATTGAGCCCAAATATATAGCGTGTTGTTAACGGGCTCGAACTGACGATGGGCTGCAATGGTGTCAAATCTTTAACAGGCCGAATTGGCACATCTCGTATGGGCCGTGGGCTTAAATGGACTTGACACAAGTAGGCCTTATATGGGTCGGCCTGCTAATTTTTACCGGGCCGACCTTTTTCACCGGAATGGGCCACTGTTGGGCCGTGCCACATGTCGACCTATCATAGGCGCCTCCTGTCCAATGAGTGGATGACATCTGTCCCAACGATGAGCCGACACGTGTTTCCTCTAGCCAATGATGATTTTACACGTGGAAAATCCCCATTGGTCGGGGTTGTTAACGGGTTATCAGATCCAAAACCTGACCCAATAGCTTAACGGCGTTCCGTTACGGTGGATGCCACGTGTTGGTCACCCTTTACGAAAGCACTTCTATGACGCGCAATTTATCGTCATGGAAGTGGACACTTCTGTGATGATAATTTTGGTAATGTCATGGAACACTTCTACGACAACACATGTATGACTATCTTGATTCTGTCATAAATTTGTCATCGATGTACATGCATGACAAAAAAGCGACCTACTGTGACAAACACGTATCATCATGGAAGTGTATTTTTTTGTAGTGCCGGTTCAGCAACAGCAACGCCAGCAGGAGCAGGGGTCTCTGCACCGCCTCCGGCTCAGATTTTGTCTGATTTGTTCGACGCCTTGGCAACATTGCTGGCAGCAGAAGTGGATGCAGCAACCCGAGATCAGCACAATGCGGAGATTGCAAAGGTGAAATATCAGATAACTCAGGCTAAAGCGGACATGGCAGCAGAGAACGCCAGGATGCACTACAAAAAATACACTTCCGTGATGATACGTGTTTGTCACAGTAGGTCGCTTTTTTTGTCATGCATGTACATCCATGACAAATTTATGACAGAATCAAGATAGTCATACCTGTGCTGTCGTAGAAGTGTTCCATGACATTACCAAAATTATCATCACGAAAGTGTCCACTTCCATGACGATAAATCGCGCGTCACAAAAGTAATTTCGTCAAGGGTGACCGACACGTGGCATCCACCATAACGGAACACCGTTAATCTATCGAGTCGGTTTTTGGATCCGATAACCCGTTAACAGCCCCGACCAATGGGGATTTTCCACGTGTAAAATCAACATTGGCTGGAAGAAACACGTGTTGGCTCATTGTTGGGACAGATGTCAACCACTCATTGGACGGAAGGCGCCTATGATACGTCGACACATGGCACGGCCCAACAGAGGCCCATTCCTGTGAAAAGGCCGGGCCTGTTTGACTTGGTCAAAAGCTGGCGGGCTGGCCCATGGAAAGCCTGTTAACGACCTGTTTGAATATAGCCCATTTACAGCCCGCTAACCCAAGGCCCATTACACCCTACCTGAATTAGGCCCAGTAGCGTCATGTGGGCCATCCAATATGATTCCAGCCCGTTTTCACTTCTGGCCCATGTATGGCCCAAGACGTCTTTCGGCCCATATGAGGCCCTATGTAACTCTTGGCCTACTAACGGCCCGTGGAGAAACTGGGCCATAATGAACAGTGTATCACTTTACACCCATTAACGGCCCATGGTGAAACTGGCCCGTAGTGAACAGTGTATCACTTTATACCCATTAACGGCCCGTTATTCCGTTGGGCCGTTTCCAGCCCATGTTATCTTTCGGCCTTCTCAGAGCACATTTATTCTTGGGCTCATTTCCAACATCCGTTTACTTACGGCCCGTTACTGTCATTTTCTGCTTGTGGGCCAAATTCAGCCTGTGGTTACAGTCGGCCCGTTTGTGGTCCGTTAATATGTTGGGCCGATTTCATAGCGTCATAAAATACGACCTATTAACGATGGCCCGTTATGGTCGGCCCATGAACGGACGATTCCAACTCTAGCCCGTTTACGGCCATAATGCGGTCTGTTTGGCCCATGTTTGGCCAATCGATTATACGGCCCATATAAGGCCCATTGATAATACGGCCCGTATAAGGCCCATTGTTTCTATGGCCCGTAGAAGGCCCACTGTTTCTACGGCCAGTAGGAGGCCCAGTGTCACTATAGTAAATATTAGCCCATGGTTATTGTGGCCTAGTTTTAAAAAATAGGTTATTGCAGCCACTAGCTAACCGCGGAAAAAGAACTACAATGACTACAAGCAAACAAATAAACAAGACAACAAGGAAATAAATAAGCAAGCAACTAACGCTAGGCTATCACTGCTATTACACATATTACATCCACTGGGCATCAAAGTTCGCCACCAGTGCAAATATAGGGAACAAAACAGCATATCATATACACTGGTTGTCAAAGTTGGCGACCAACGCAAATAAACGCCGCAGCAAAACAAATCCAGAACTAAAACCACTTCAGAAGATCTCAAGAAACAATATCCTGGGTACCCATAATACTGCCAAGATGCTTAGCAAGCTTATTAACTTTCTCATGTTTGGCGCTTAAATCCTCCAGCGCTTGCTGTTGCACCAGAAAATATGCATCTGAATTCTGCAGGGACTTCCTCAGTCCTTCAGCTTCCTGTCGCAGCACATCTGATCGATGTCTTTCAACTTGAAGTTGAGACTCAAGAAGACGAACTGATTCAGGCAGCGAGTTCGAAGAGCTTGTGCCAGCAGTAGTGGCCAGTAACTTGAACACTACATAAAGACAGGACTTTTGGGTTCCCTCACTGTCGTCAAGATAGTTTTTATTAGCTTTCTTGGAGACCAACATGGATGTCTCACTATCTTGAACCTTATCTGCATTACTTCCTTTACCATTGGATAACGCGGTACTGTTCTCCAATATTTTGTCCGCATTCTAAAAGAGAAACAAGCAGACGCATCACATGTTTACCATGTTGTATATGAAACTCATTTTGGTAAATGAGTCCAGTAGTAAAGTGGACAGGATAACTGCATGAAACAAACATATATCTATGTACCATGGTCACTTTATGGTCTATACCATTCTAGTTTTTGTTGCCAAATCAAGATAGAGACACAGTTCAAATAATATTTGTTCAAGACAAATCAGAATAGACAGAATATAAGTGTGGGTAACTATAGAGCAATAACAACACTTGTAATGTGCGTGACATGAGAACATAACTGTTTATTCAATTGAAACTGAAATCAACATAGAGCAGGTTACAACAGCAAACCAGTTAAAGAAACAGGTTTAAAACATACCTGTTGTGCCATTGGAGTTTCAATTCCATCCTTCAAATTTAAAAATAGTTGGTATGAGTAAATACAGTCATGCAAGAGCAAAGGAGTATGAACCATAGCTATAGAACCTGACCTGAGAAAAAATCTTCTTCTCCTTTAAGCATTGAGTTGGGATTCGGAGTGGTGGTCCTCGTGCTTTGGGCACTGCAGTTCCCTTACTAACTGCTCGTGTTTGGGTGCTCTGTGGTGGAGACGGTGCTGTGTCAACTGGAACTGGGTTACTATCTGCCGGGGTTGGGGTTAGAAGGGGTGTAGCTGGTTCTCTGTCCAACTGGGTAGGGGTACAATCTACGAGAGTCTAGGTTATGTGTGGTGGATCTGGTCCTCGGGCAAGTACAATCGTGGTTCTATCTGCATCAACTGGTAGCACTATCTTTTTTGAAGACCGTGTTGTTACTCCCTTAGATACTGCGATGACGCTCTCCAATTCAAATGGCTGATAAACAAGAAAAGTAATTGAAAGTATAGACATTATATGATAGACAGGTGCAATGGATAGTGGGGAATAAAAGAGGGCATGAAATAATTCATATTTATGTTATCTAACCAAACAGGATAGCATGACACAATTTCACATATATGATGGCTAACTAAACAGGATAACATGACACAATTTCACATTATGATGGCTAACTAAAAAAGATGGAAAGACATAGTTCAAAATATGAGACTATGTAAACTGGATGACATGACATAACTATATAATGTGTTCATTAAATAGGTTGGCATGCCATAATTCACATACATTCACGAATAGAATGCCATAATTCAAAATATGATGACTGTAAACACTAAACATGATGAGATGATATAACTATATGATGTCTTTATTAAATGGGTTGCCATGCCATGATTCAGATAGATGATGTGTATGTACTATGTAAACATGATGGCATGATATAATTCAAATATATGATTTATATAGTAAGCAAGTAAGCAGATGGCAATCCATATATGATGTAAAAACTAAGCAATGCAAGACAACATGCATGACATGGGTAATATAACCCTGCCAAGTTTGAGCATAGACCTCAGGGGGAAAATAGGACTGGTCATCAGTCTCTGAATCCTCCTCTGAGCATCTCTCTGTAACCAGCAAGATGTCTGCTTCAGCAGGTAGCATTGTCTGCTCTGAATACCTTGTTTTCACTCCAGATACTTCCATCACCACTTCAAATGGCTGATGCATAGGAAGAGTAGTTGAATATACAAACGTTGTCGCCAAATGGAACACGTAATACAAAAAAATGATAGCATGATATAATTCACATACATGATGATTGGCTAAACAGCATGGCATTGCACAATTCACATATATAATGCCTTTGCAACAAGATATCATTGTATAATTCACATATATAATGTCTTGCAACAAGATGGCAATGCATAAATCACATATATGGTAATTAGACACTGAACAGGTGGCATTCACACAAAGCATGTCTAAACTAATCAAATGACATAGCAATGCGAGACACCATATGCACGATATGAGCAACATAACCCTGCCAAGTTAGAGCATACACCTCGGGGGGGGGGGGATAGGACTGGTCATCTGTCTCTGAATCTTCCTCTGAGGAGCTATCCATAACCAGCGAGATATGCGCTTTGTCAGATAGCATAGTCTGCTCTGAAGACCTTGTTTTCACTCCAGAATTTGCCATCACCGTGTCAAATGGCTGATGCACACGAAGAGCAGTTGAATGTAATGACATTGTTGACAAATGTAATATGTAACAAAAAAAGGATGGCCTAATATAATTTACATATAAGATGACTAGCTAAGCAGGATGGCATTGCAAAATTCACATATATGATGCCTGGCTAAACAAGATGGCGTTGCATAATTCACATAAACTATGAATAAACTAAACAGATGGCATTCGCACAAAGGATGTCTAAACTAAGCAGATGACATATTTGATGTATAAAGTAAGCAATGCAAGACACCATATGCATGATATAACCAACATCAGCATTCCAAGTTAGAGCGAAGACCTCAAGGGGTAAATAGGAGTTGTCTTCTCCTTCTGAATCCCCCTCAGAACAAATATCTTCCTCTCGATTACAATCTGAAATGCGTGGAGGGGGGGATGCCTTTGCGCCTACCATGGAGCGACGTATGCATGAAATTTTATTGCCACACAAGGCTCGTCTCTTTTGCTCTACATGTTCAGTTCCATTGTTTACAATAACTGTCATGCATAGGAATAAAACATAGTGAGATTATGTAAGGAGTGCATGCAGAAATCCAGAGTGATGGTAGCAACCTGTGGATAGACCCAAAACCAATAATAGTAGGCAGACAATGGCTTCAGTTAAAAAATACAGATAATGGCTTCTTTACTGTTTGTTTCCCACCCAACATGAAACTCATAGTAGACACCGGAGATTAACCAGATAGTAGATAGATACTATTGATAGCGGCCCCGATATGTACCCCACAACCATTTAAAAACTCAAGTTTGACCATTAGTTTGGAGCTGACTCAGAGTCTAATCGGTGAACAGGACGATAAAGTAGCATGTAATATTACGTGATGCATAACGTAAGCAGACACGAAAGAGTGTGACCTCTCTTGTGGACCCATGCAGTCCTCGAGGTCATCTGCTCGGTTGATGATGGTAGTGCAGTTTTCATGGCTGCCAGCGGCGGGGAAGAAGATCTGAGGCGGTGAAAGATAGTCTGGAGGCCGGATCCCTGCTGTGCTGGACCCTTCTGTCGTTGGAGCAGCCGAGCTGGGGTGGACGACGGTGCAGTAGGAGCGGGACAAACCACGCAAGGTTTTCTTTGACAACTATCTGTAAGAGAAGTAATTCTGTAAGGGCTCGTTTGAATTGGAGGATTACAACAATGGAGGGATAGGAAATAGACAGGAATAGGATAGGAATGCACGTGCAAAACACAGAATTTAAAAACACATGATTTCTGCCAATCTGGGTGTTCGATTCACAACAATTGGAAGATCACAGGATGCAAAGAAGCATGGTGAGATTAAGTCAAACCACAAGAAAATGTACGGTTATAATGCTATTATGCTACTATCTCTTAGTCTTGTGCTTCATGAATAGGAATTTGAAAAGGAGGACAAGTGAAAATTAAAATTCCTACGTTTTTTCTTTCAAGGAGACACTAAAGGAACAAATCCGTGTGCTCAGTGGACAATATATATATAACATGTAGAGTAAAAAAGAGATGCAACAAGTGTACAACCTCTTTGGTGAAGCCATGTCGATCTCAGCATGATTGGGTTGGCCGGTGAGGTTGCTCCGGCTGACTTGGCTGTCGGAGGAGGGGAAGAAGATCTTAGGCGTCTGGAGATGGAGTCCGAGGTACTACTCCACTGTGATGGAGGGTTTCGTCGTTGGAGCAGCTCCGGTGAGCTGTACGACGCCGAGGCTGAAGCAAGACAAGAGAGACAACGAACAATGTTAACCTGAGTAGAATTCTAATAGCATCTCGAATACATGATGTAAAATACATAACCACAAAGTGCTTGATGTAAAATACATCAGCCGCTCATCTCTGAACTTAACTGTCGAAACTGAATTTAACTGTCGAAACTGAACTTAACTGTCGAAACTGAACTTAACTGTCGACACTGAATTTTGCTGTCGAAACTGAATTTTGCTGTCGAAACTGGACGCACTAGCAAGGTGAGGCTACACGTCGGTCGACTGACTTTTTCATCTCTGGTCAGTTGATTTTGCAGCCGTTGGATATGAAATCAAGGGCCTGCAGTTCATCTTCAACCTCCACCCCCCTGAGCCGCCAGCCATCACCGGCCAAATAGCAGCCGTCCGTCGCCCGCGGCCGGCGGTGCACCACCCCGAAAACACTCCCCACCGCCGGTCCGCCGCCGCCCCGGCCATCCCTCTAGGCCCCCCCTGTGCCGAGCTTTTTCTCCGGCGATCCCCACGCCACCGCCCCGCCAACGCCCCGCCACCGCCGGCGACCACCGCCCCCATCCTGAACCCTAAGATAGATAGTGGGGTACCTCTCCGGCGAGCCTCCTCCCTGCTGCGGCTGGTTCTTCCTTCACCCCGGCGGCATCGGAGTGAAGTGTAGCTAAATCGGAGCAGCATTGCAAGCAAGAGCAAGAGCGAGAGCAGCAGCGCGAGCAAGAGCAATAGCCAGAGCAGACCAGGCAGGGGACCGAGAGCAAGAGCAGAGCAGCAGCGCGAGCGAGAGCTAAAGTAGCAGCATGTCCTACTGATGTGGACGTCGCCGCCGAGGGAGCGACGCCGTGGAGGAAGTGGACGGCGACGCCGCTGTGGATGGAGCCGCACCATGTCGGCTCAGGACCGAGCCCGACAACACCGTGAGATGGAATCAAGAAGAAAATGCGGCGATTAGTGTACAACCTCTTTGGTGGCGCCGATTAGGCAGTAGCTTCATGTGAGGAAACAGTGATGATGATGCTCTTCCGGTGGTGCAGGTGAAGATGGCGGTGTGGGAATGGAGGTGGCGCAAAAGTCTAGGGGAACGTCGGGGCAGCTCCTTGGAGGTGGAGGACGGGGTGGCTGAACCGGCGGGACGATGAGATCGACGACGGATCCTCATCCGGTACGGTGGATGAGGGACGTCGAGGTATTGCTGTGGACGACGTCGTCGGGGAAGAGGCTCCGGCTGGGTGGCGGACGGAGCAGCGTGTGGGGTTTCGTCACGGGTTTTCGTGGCCTCGGTGTACGAATTGGTGGGCAGATGGGATGGCAGTGGGGAACCATGGCTTAGAGACGCGCTTGTCCGAAATGTGGGGTAAGTTATGGAAGTACCCCCACCGATTTGAGGCAGTTCTTTCGATTCAGGGGTACCACGGGCATTTCGCGTGTCGGGATTTCACAAGAGGTGGGAGTTTTCACGCGCATTGTAATTTCGGAATAGCAAGGCGTGGGTTGAGATGGAGGGAGTTGTCGGAGCACAACGAGACAAAGATATATCTTAAATATTTCGGGCTAACAAGGTGCGGGTTGAAATTTCTGGACAAGCCTAATGTGTACTGTTCCAAATCAATGTGCCCTACAAATGTCATTCAAAACTTTGAATTCATGTTATGTTCAATTAAAATATTTCGCTACATGTATAATGCATGCAACCTACTACTCAAATGAATGTTTTAGTGCATTCCAAATGTATATACTACTGCTTCAATATGAACTAAATTTGAATTCGTTTCTCTATTTGAATAAGATCTACAGTAATGATTGTTGTGAAGTCAAAGCATTTGAATTCGTTTCTCTGTTTTAATAAGATCTACAATCGTCATTATTGTCAAGTTAAACCATCATTTGTGTATTATCTTCACATCACACCACATGATTAGTCTCGAGTTACATATGAACTATGTGTACTATATGAACTCGAACTAGACTTTTTGAATCCACTTTATTTTGATTTCAAATCACATTACATTTCTAGCTCTAGCTAGATCTTCATAATCTAAACCATGTCTCATATGTATAATGTGTTTATCACATTATGTATGGTGCCCCGCCCCCTACGCCTACAAGTATTTAGATGTGAGTTGCAAACACCACACATTACCACAAATTCAAATAAAATGTGAGAATGTTCGATATATAGTATTGTTTAGATTGTTCGATATTTAGTTGTAAGCTACAAATGCCACACATTATCACAAATTCAAATAAAATGTGAGATTGTTTGATGTATAGTATGGTTTAGATTGTTCGGCATTTAGCTGTGAGTTGCAAACACCATGCATTATCACATTATGGTATAACATGTGCACAACACGTGTATCACTGCTATATTCATGCATGCAATGTTTAAAACACTATGATCTCCTATTCAAATATATGAATCCGCTTTCATATCAAATTATGATCTGTGTTAGTCTCTTACACCCACACAATCCTCTAACCTTTGTAGCTACCACTAACTTTCTCTCGTGCATGCACACGCCCTCCTCGCCCTCCCCCTCCCTCGGCATTCTATCCACCGGGCACATTCAGTTTTTTCTTTAGGTCATTCTCCCAGAGTCTCCACAACTCCTTTCTGACACACACCGATCGATAGACCTCTCCAGCGATGCCTGCCTACAACATACAAACACACCTTCAATCTCCTCCTTTATGTGTCCTTGCCTCGTGTCTCTCATACGGCCAGACACACATGTAAACTCTTGCCCCTCTTTTCATCGCTCTCTCACAACTGCACACTCCTCCCCCTATCTAGCTTGTAGTTGGGCCTCTCGCACCACCTCCTAGCTCCATTCTCTCTGTCTATCCGTCTCGCTGGGCCTTATTAGCCTGTAACAAATGGACATACATCGACCGATCTCTCACTATACATATAGCTAGCTAGGTCCTTATAACTCATTTTTACCCACACGTTAATCGATCTACCTCATTAGTTGTGTCTCTCCCTTCCTCCGACAAACTACAATTGATCTACCGATCTAGTTAGGTTTGCTTACCAAACACATGGTTCCCCTTCATCATCCATGGATGCGTCCCGACAGATCTATTACGCCCAGGCACACACAGAAACACATCCCCACTCTTATTGATAACATTGCAGTTCCACCCTCAGTTTGTCTAGTAGGCCTCTCCCACCATATTTGAGAAACAAGTCCATCACCCATCCAGCACTCTACCCCTCTCCCTCCCTCTCCCTCCCTCTCTCTCTCCTCTATCTCTCTCCCATCATATTTCCCTTCCTTCAGTTATGTATGGATGTCGACCAATCTCCCTCAAGACATAGCTGGGTCTCTCCTTCTCAACACATATACGAGTCGTTGTACCTCTATAGTTAGGCCTCTGCCTACCCCTCCCACCACCCCCTCCCCCCCACACACACCGATACATCGAGCGCTCTAGTCATGTCTCCTTGCCACACACAAACTGGACGTGTGCCCTCTAACGTTCCGGTAGGCCAGTCGCCCTATATCTTTGACTTGTACACACACACACACACAATTTTGATGGCTCTCTTCATCGATCTCGCACCCACCCACTTGATCCTCTCTTTGACTCTATCGATAGCTATGACCCCTCCCTCTCTTCTTGTGGATTGCCCGACCCTCTATGTATGATATGGATAGGCCTCCATTTCACACACATTGCATGCAAAATTTTGTTTGAGATGTCATCGACACATATTCCCACAAATAATTCACGAAATCAACCCCCACCCCACCCCCACCCCAAAAAAACACTCACGAATGTGGTTTGTATCTCTCACACACACCCACGTAGGTGGGGAACGTGCACAAAGAGAAGAGGTGCATGCACGGCGCACGTACTCCCGTCTCTTTCCCAACCACACCCGCACGGGTACACGGTGGAGCTCATTTCTGTACGAAAAAGGCAGCCCACGTGGTAATTTGGCACGTGTACTGGTTGTCCACTTGGTGGAGGGAGGATCGTCTACCACGGGTGAACAAACAAATTGCGACTTAACGTGTTATGTTAAAAAAGAGGCAAACCATGTGGGGCCTACCTTAGAGGCAAGGCTCTATACATTGGAGTACTTTTGATGTGTCCCGTCAAATCGCAGAACGAGGAGAAGCTTGCTTAGTACCCCGTCTCCCCCGCCCACGGGCGCGGTGGCTCGCAGGATGAGGTGAAGCTTGCTTACTACGCCTTACACCCGCTCCCTCGCCCATGCGCGCGGTGGCTCGCAGGACGAGGAGAAAAATTTACTACTCCCTCCGTTTACTCCTCGTCCCTACTACCTTGGTTATAGAGATTATATCATATTGTTTGGAATATATATGTCCTTTAGTAGATTTCAATATGAACTACTAGTACATACTCCAAACACTGATGTATATAGACGTATTTTAGAGTGTAGATTCACTCATTTTGCTCCGTATGTAGCACTCTCCCTCGCCCCTCGACCCTCGCCCACATGGTGGACATGCAGCAATTCATTCGGTCTCATATAGCCAGAACTATATATACTGCACTACCATTATTGCTCGACTTCCCAAAGAGGCGAAGAGCCAATTGCAAGGTCAATATTTTGGAGATGCCAAGCGCAAGGTTATAGGAGAACGAGTAGTAGGTGCCGCGTCATTTATAAATAAAGTTTTTTTCTTCAATGGAACATACGCAATATGATAGGTTCATATGGAGAGAAAAGGAGTACATAGTCAGGACGGGCCAGCCTACACGGTTGCTTGCTGGGGTTGCTCTCTTCACACTCTCTCGCACAAAATGACTGTGGCCACATCTCTAACATCCCGACGGATCACATCCGCTTGGGGAAGGGGTGGATGCTTAGTGTAGATGCAGTGGCCGTCGCCGACGGCGAAAACCCACTGTCGGCATGTCCCGATCAGGGGTCCCCGCCGTTCTCTCTCACAAAGCCAATGAGGTTGCCTTCGTCCCTTGGTCACTGCCGCGACGTGGGCAGTTGCCGCCTCCCGCCACCCTCCTCAAGGTTGAGCTACGCCCCTCAGGTACAACTCCCTTTACAGCCGGCTTGCACCACTGCTCCAGCTTCCCACATCACCCCATGTGGATATTTCTCTACTTCTTTGCCCTGCACATACCTCTACTGGCTTCTACGTACTGTATTTGTGATGAGTTTATGTCTCATTAACTAGTCCCAGTAATCTTATTCTAATCATGCTTGTTCAATTTCTTTGCCACAGGGATGCTCATCTCGATTTTGGTGAAACTGCACAAAATGATCCTATGGTCAAAAGGTTGCAAACTTCATTTATTAGGAAGCTCGAACGGTGCCAGCAAATTGAAGCCTGGTCAGGGTTCACGGTTCAGGGGCTAGGGACTGCATGGATCGGTTTTTCTTTAGCTGCCTCTGTTCCAAATAAGTGTCAACTTTAGTAGTAGTACAACTTTGTACTAAAGTTTGCACAAAGTTGAGAAACTTATTTTGGAACCGAGGGAGTACATATTTGCTATGATCTGTCAATCATTGAGATGCAATAGCATGCATGTTAGTCTCCTTTGTATTTGATGAAATGTTGCAACGGGCAACCATGGACACAAGATACATGTAACAGAAGCTAGAAGCTTCATAGCATTGTACAAATTTATCTCGCTGATAAATTACAGTACGTACTATACTAGTACTTCCTCCGTTCCTAAATATAAGTCTTTGTAGAGATTTCACCATGAACCACATGCGGATGTATATAGATGCATTTTAAGTGTAGATTCATTCATTTTGTTCCGTATGTAGTGGAATCTCTACAAAGACTTATATCTACTAGTAATAGCTAGCCCCCACTACTAGGAATTCTCTATCCTCTCCTTGAGCCACATCATCAAAATTGATGTAGCCGTTAGATGAAGTAAATCAGTCCATAATAGCCGTCTGATCTTGACGTTGAGAGGCTCCGCACTAAGCCACATGCAAGCATGCAGAAATACCGTGCCACATGCATGTGAGTGGGTTTTAAATCACATCAACATGTCTGCATGCAAGCATGCACCGGTAGCATGCATGTAAGCGAGCTTTTAAGTCCCATTAACATGTCAAAAAGAAAAATATAATCCCATTATGCAGTAGGAGTTCAGGAGTTGGCTGATCTTTTTTCCTTACGTGGGATGATCTAAATGATGATGGGAGTTTATTTAGTTTGGCTACCACATTTGTCATGCGGTTATAGAGTTTTTTTGTTCTATGAAATCGATAATTTTGCGCAGAGAGATATACCGCTGTTCCGCGCCAACGCGCGGGGACTCATCTAGTAATATTTAGGAATGGAGGGAGTACTATGTAAAGAGTTAGGTGTCGCACGATGATAGTAGTGTGAGGTGGGCCATGTAATCACTGAGCCTACGTGTTTTCATTGCTCTTGCATGCCTCCGCTGTAAGAATGGAGAAAATTGTAATCTAGTAGTAGTATACCTCCTTTTGCCGAAAGCGTGGGACATCCAGCAGTCCTACCACCTCAGTAATAAAGACCAATGAGCCGTCAAATCACATAGACCCAGCAGTAAGTTGGACGGATGAAGCAACCATCACTCTTGTGCCAGTGAGAGGTCGCGTCCGCTCTGCCCGGGCATGAATGCGGCACCGATTCATTGGAGCGGCGCTGACCGTTTCGGGCGGGAAGCGCGCGCGGGCGATGGAGGGGCTTTGGGTGGGCCAGGCTGGTCAGGAGCGGGCGTGGCAGCTGTCCGCATGTCCCTACCGGACACGCCCGGAAACGAGAGGATGCACCGACTCTCGCGGCTAAAATCGTACACTACACAACATCTCTCTGTAGGAGTAGGTCGATCCGTCGCTCTCTCTAACACATACATGGTGTTAAACACACACACACATGCATGCACACGCACACACCTTGGTCCCGTTGCACCTTCTAACGTGACTTATTACACCTAGACGGAGGGAGTAGTAAGTATACGAGATACGGTGGCACACTGACTTAGTCGAATACAAGTGGCCAAAATTTGTGTGCATGTTATAATAAGGATTCACTTAAAATAGTACGTGAGCGAACAGAGGGATCAATTGGACAGTGTTCCCGAGCAGTAGCGAGATGTGTGAGGTAAGATACATCGCTGGTGCTTTTAATTTTTCTTATTAATTTGTTTGTTTCACCCTCTGACTGGTGGGACCCAACGTACTACATGGAGAGAGGTAAGGTGACTAAGGCTGCATTATTTCTGCACCACTGTGGATGGTCTTACCACCAAAGCCACATGACACGATTATGATTGAAATCCCAATGACTCCCACACACAAAAAAAACACGGCATGCTTGTCACACGAATGCAGGAATGTATAAAAGGTTATTTCCCTCTCGTTGAACATAATGGGAGGGTTGTGTAGCTGGTTAGCCTGTTCGCTCACTCTCTCACCCTCTCCCGCTGGAGCCTCAACGCTTGTAGTTGCTCTCTTTACACTCTCTTGCCCTCTCCAGATCTAAACAAGACTTCGTTGGCCTCTCTCTCCCCTCACTGCTGCTCAAAGAGCCGGCAGGATCCGTCCGCCGGGAAGGGAAGGAGGATTAACGCTATCGCTGTGGCGAGGGACTACTGGCGCAGCTGTTCACTTTCCACCCAGCAGCGGCGCGGGAGGGCCTCCGACCCCTTCTTCTTCGCCATCGTCCCGCCGCCCACCGAACCACGCCCCAAGAACCTTAAGGTATAATTTACTTCACATGCATTGCTCTAGCTGCATGTATACCATGAATCTAGGACGTGGTACAAAGAGGAAAGGAGTGGGGGAAAGTAGTGGGAAAAGTTGTATATAGCATGAATCTAGGACATGGTTCAAAGAGGAAATGAAGGGGGAAAGTTGTATAGCATTAATCTAGGACGTGGTTCAAAGAGGAAAGGAATGGGGGAAAGTAGTGGGGAAAGTTGTATTGCATAAACTAGGACGTGGTTCAAAGAGGAAAGGAAGGGGCGAAAGTACTAGTTCAAAAAGGAAAGGAAGGGACAAGGCTGTAGAGTTTGAGCAGGACTAGATTTGCTGCGCTCACATAGGGAAAGGCGTCTAAAGATAGCAAAACTGGGACCAACACAAATATGCTCCTTGGTTGCTTGTTCTTTGATGCGGAGCATCCCACGACCATCCACATGGACACCTCCTCAACTATCCAAGCTCCAAGTGGACCAATGACAAGTGCTAGGGCACGTGCTATTCAATCCGAGGTGACATCACTCCTACTTGAGTTTCCCCCCTCGTCAAGTGAGACATGGCTACTACCTAAGTCCGAGATACTATGTGTCATCAGGTACAACGCTCAAGATTCGGAGCTGAGGACTGTAGAAGAAGAGACATGCGTCAACACTCTGGACAACCCGGAACTTCCAGCCAGAGCCCGGAACTTCCGGCCCCCGGACCTTCCGGCCGACCCGGAGCTTCCGGCCGCCGACGACTTCGACCAGCCCAGGTGTGCCAACTCTCGGGTTAGCCCGGACCCCGTCCCGGACCTTCCGGCGCCCGGAACCTCCGGCCTGCCCAGACCTTCCGGCCCTCGGATGCCAGCACATCTCCACCGCGCCAACTCTTTGGTTAGACCGGACCCTCCCCGGAACCTCCAGCGCCCGGAACTTCCGTCCTAGCCCGGAACTTCCGGCCCTGCCTACGTGCAGCCACTTGGGCCGTGGCCCGTGTACCCTTTCGTTACCTAGACTATATATACTCTATCCCGTACAACTTTCTAGGGTTAGCATTGGTTTAGCTCATTGAGAGATAGAGCATTGCTCATCCATATCGGATCTACTCCACGAGAGAGACCACGACCCCTCTACGGAGAAGATCCACCTTGGATTCAAGACCCCTTTACGGGAAGATCCCCTTGTGGATTCAAGACCTCCTCTCGGAGAAGAACCGGCTACCCTTTTGTATCGTCCTTAGTTGTCCGTGGATTCGTGTATCGTTCTATGTATCCGAGGATCTAGCACATGTGTGACTTGTTCATGTTGGTTTGAGTGTTTTCTCTCGTTTTTCCCTTTTGTGTTCTCCGTGTTCTTGGACGGGATCCGCTCCTTTCATGAAAGATCGGCCTATAGGGTTCCTACCCTACATCACGATTTCGGAGCCACGTTGATCACGATTTCGGAGCCTCCCCGTTGTGTTTCTAGCCTAATTTTGTTGTTTTTCGTCCTAATCCAAAAATCCCCACCAAAAATAGCCCCAATTTTTTTGTGATTTGTTTGTGTGTTGAGATTTTGTTGGTTTTGATCCGTGAAGTTTGTGTGTGGCTCATAGATCTAGCCTCCCCACCTTCTTTTCGTCCAATTTCTTCTTTTCCCCCTTCGGATTTGGGCTTTTCCCCAAGTTTTTCCGCCCAAATCCATGATCCCCAAGTCTCTGTTCTTGGCAGAACCCCGACCACCGGAACTTCCGGTCCAGCCTGGACATTCCAGCTCCCGGACCTTCTGGCCTTCCCTGGAACCTCCGGACCCCGGACCCTCCGTCTTGCCCGGAACTTCCGGCTTCGACAGAAAGTTTGCACTACTTCCACATCTCCGCCCAAATTCCACCAAATTTTGTTCCGGTGCTCACCATATACCATATATACTTCCGCATACCTCCACCATTTCCGCATAACCCAACTATTTTTGGACGCTCTCCGACACAATTGCTACTTTGAGGTTTGAGAATTTTAGTTGCGGTACCGTATCCTTTTGTGTTTCGGCTATCTAGGTACGGTGCAACATCGACATCATCGCTACTCATTTTCGCCACAGACGCGTCATCAACAACGACCACCTCGACTACGACTTGGTATTCGTGCCACCATTTTGACACCATACCGGAAGCAAGACCGGTAACCTCATCTTGGTATTGGACATATCACTCTTGCCATTACATTGATAGCCATCATAGCCTTACTCCTTTGCGTTGCTTACCCATCGAGACTAGCCATTGAGTATTGCCGGCAACAAGACTTGTGCACATTAGTGATCATACTTCCCATAGCATACATACATCATTGTTGCCTATATTGGTATCATCTCTTGTGTCGCCAAGTTGTCATCACATACTCACTTGCTATCTTGGTTTGTCAAGCATTGCATGAGAAAAGAGCTCAAACATCAAAGAGCCAAGCAAGCTTTTAAGCAAAGAGGAAGGATAAGCAAAGAGCTTTTAAGCAAGAACCATAGCATCATACAACATTAAGATTGTCATACTCGATCATCTTGGATCATATCATAACAACACCTTGCATACAAAGTTTTGGGATAGAAGTCGTTACATTTTTGCTAAGTAGGTTGTGCACAAGTTCTTGTATCCGCCTATCATGCAATCGTGCTAGCGTCTCTCTAGTGTTGTGCAACAAAAGCATTTTTGTGGATTCCACATTTTGGCTCACCCTTGGTTGCACAACCCCACTTATCTTTTTGCGTGTGTGTTTCCGTGTACCTTATATGCTTGGTCTACTTGTTACATTGCATCTTGCGAATCTTTTCCAACATTATTGAAGCTCACTTACAATTACATCAAATTTTGTGCCACCATCCTAACCAAGCTCCACCAAAAGCTTTTACTTGTGTAGGTGTGAGAAACCGACAAGAACTCGTACCAATTGTGCTATTTCCTTGTCCTACATTGGAGTGATCCTCGATCCACTTTCAGCTTCGGTCAAGGTACATTTGGTACTCGTTCTTCTCTTTCTACCACTCACATTTGTCTTGGAATGATGGATAGGCCAAGTACTTCTACCAACCCACTCTTCATGGAGCAAGACGACGACATGAACTCCTTCGTCACCAAGAGTCACCTCTTTGGTGCACAACGTGCTTTGCATCAAGAGCAACAAGCTATGAGTGAACGCATCGACAACCTTGCCGCCGACTTACGACTTTCCGAGCAACGTACAAGGGACTACTTTGACCACAAGCTCGATGATCACAAGAAAGAGAATGACGCAAGGATGGACGAGATTTGCGTTTTGTTGCTCAACCGCTCTTCTTCCACTTCAAGAAGGAGCCGTTCAAGTCGCCATTCTGACTTTACCCTCTCCGGCTCAAGTACACCGACATCGAACACTCTTCGTCGAGCCGCGCACACCGACCGTCAAGCAAACCTCAATCCACATCGGGACACCGACTCTCAAGAGCACCGACGACGTCAAGCCGAAGAAGCCTTTGCGCTATCTCGAGAACGACAACAACAACGCCAACATGAAGAGGAAGAACGCGCGCGTCTACACCAAAATGCACAAGATGCCGAGGCTCTACGTCAAGAACAACAACTCCGTGACGCTCAAGCACTTGAGGCGCAACAAGCTCTACGCGATGCGAGTCGAGCCGTTGCCGACCGAGGCCGTCAAGCCCGTGAAGAAGAGGAAGCACTTCGCGAAGAAATTCTCGAACAACGACTTCAAGCTCGCATGCATCATCTAATTCCTCCTCGAGCTCGTCGCGCTCCTCCACAAGCACGCCAAGACCATTAAGTTCATCAAGAGCATGAAAACAATGGGAATACTCCGCGACAAGAGCAACACGAGGTTGACAACCCTCCGCGACCAGAGCACCACGAGTTGAACAATCATCTACAACATGGGCGTCATCATCCCCGACCCCAACACAATGAAAAGCAACGCTACAGCAAGCTCAAGTTAACCATGCCCAAGTTCAACGGAAGCAACAATCCCGAAGAATACCTTTCATGGGCATTGAAAGTTGACATGATATTCCGTTTGCACAATTATGAAGAAGAGAAGAAGATCGCGATGGCATCCCTTGAGTTCCAAGACTATGTCCTCATTTGGTGGGAACAAATCATAGAGCGCCGTGAGGCAAGAGGTGAACCACCCATCACTACTTGGGCACAAATGAAGGATGTCATGAGAGCACGCTTCGTGCCTACCTACTACAACCACGACCTCTTCAAGAAACTCCAACAACTCAAGCAGGGAACCAAGAGCATTGAAGAGTACTACAAGGAGATGGAGATTGCCATGATACGAGCCAATGTCACGGAAGATGATGAGCAAACAATGGCACGTTTCTTGAATGGACTCAATCATCCTATCAAGAAGATCGCCGACTTCCAACCATACTCAAATCTCATCGAGCTAGTGCACAAGCTACCAAAGCGGAACACCAAGTGCAAGATGATTTCAAGTACGCCAAGTTCTCATCCAAGTCCTACGACTTGTCCAATAACCAAGCTTCAATGACTCTACTTCCAACATCGACAAGTCGACTTCCAAGAAAGCTTCGCCAACTACAAGTAACCCTACTATGGGCAACTTCAAGCCGAGAGCTTCATCATCATCAACCCCAACCGATGAGACCGTCAAGACGAGTTCCTTCAAGTGTTTCACTTGAGGAGGCCGAGGCCACAAGTCCTACGAGTGCACCAACAAGCGGACCATGGTCTTCAACGACGATGGCACTTATGACTCCATGAGTGAAGGTGAAATGGAAACACTTGAGCAAGTCGCCATGCACCGCCAAGTGAACAATGAAGAAGAACAAGTCTTTTGTGATGAAGACTCAAGTCCCGCACTTGTTGTCTCCAAAGTCTTGACTCTCCAGCATCACCAAGAAGAAGACCAAAGATGCACCATATTCCACACCAAGGCCGGCATCAATGGACGATCCGTCAAGGTCATCATCGATGGAGGGAGTTGTCACAATCTCGCAAGTGAAGAACTTTTCTCCAAGCTCCAATTGCCCAAGATGAAGCATCCACATCCTTACAAAGTGCAATGGCTTAGTGACTCCGGCACCATCCAAGTCAAGCACCGAGTACAAGTCTCCTTCAAGATCGGCACCTAGGAAGACACCTTGGAGTGCGACGTTGTTCCAATGACCGTTTGTCATCTTCTCCTTGGACAACCATGGCAATTCAATAGAGGAGTCGTCCACAACGGTCGAATGAACCACTACATCTTCACGATGAAGGGCAATGAGTACGTCCTCCGCCCAATGTCGCCAAGTCAAGTGATCGCTGACAAGCATACCACCCATCGTGGAGAGAATGGTGAGAGAGTGAGCCACCAAAAAGAGAGTGAGCGCCACAAGCCCAAATTGAGTGCCTCCACGATGAGCGAAAACAAGAACTTAGTTCTATTTGCCACCAAACGTGAGATGAGAGAAGTGTGTGAGAACCCATCTAGTGTCCTACACTACGTCATCGTGTGCAAGGACAATGCACCACAAACTAACACCTCTCACACTCTTCCTCTAGTGTTGTCTTCTCTTTTGCAGGAATTTCAAGATGTTTTTCCCGATGAGCTACCTCCGGGACTACCTCCTCTATGAGGCATTGAGCACCGAATTGACCTCATCCTCGGAGCACCAGTTCCAAACAAAGCCCCCTACCGCGTCAACCCCGAAGAAACCAAAGAAATTCAAAGGCAAGTAAAACATCTCATAGACCATGGACATGTGCGTGAAAGTTTGAGCCCTTGTGCCGTTCCGGTCATTCTTGTGCCAAAACGTGACAGTAGTTTTCGCATGTGCTCCGATTGTAGACCTATCAATGCTATCACCGTTCGTTATAGGTATCCCATTCCACGCCTAGATGATATGCTTGATGAGCTTAGCGGTGCCACTATATTTACCAAAATTGATCTTAAGAGTGGTTACTATCAAATCCGCATACAAGAGGGTGATTAATGGAAAACCGCCTTCAAAACCAAGTTTGGTTTGTATGAGTGGTTAGTCATGCCTATGGGTCTTTCGGAAGCACCGGGCACTTTTATGCGCCTCATGAATCATGTCTTTCGCCCTTACATCGGTATATTTGTTGTGGTCTACTTTGATGATATTCTTGTGTTTAGCAAATCTATCCTAGAGCATGTCACCCATGTCCGCACCGTTTTGCAAACTCTTAGGAAAGAGCGTCTCTATGCTAATATGGAGAAATGCCTTTTTGGTGTTGATAAGCTCGTTTTCTTAGGATTTGTTGTCTCTTCTAAGGGTGTTCATGTAGATGAGTCCAAGATCAATGCTATTAAGACTTGGCCACAACCAACCAACTTGCATCAAGTGCATAGTTTCCTTGGCCTTGCGGGTTTCTATCGTCGCTTTGTAAAGGATTTTAGCACCATTGCTTCACCTTTGCATGCTTTGAGCAAGAAGAATGCGCCTTTTGTTTGGGGACCATCCCAAGATACCGCATTCAATGAGCTTAAGAATTTGCTTACTCATGCTCCCGTGCTTGCTTTACCCAACTTCGACAAACCTTTTGAAATTCATTGTGATGCTAGTGGTAATGACATTGGAGGTGTGTTAACGCAAGAGAAGCGCCCCATAGCTTACTTTAGTGAGAAACTTTCCAGAGAGCAACTCAACTACCCCATCTATGACAAAGAGCTATATGCTTTAGTACACGTTTTGCATGAATGGGAACACTACCTTCGTCCCCATGAGTTTATCATTCATACCGATCATGAGACTCTCAAGTATCTTAAGGGACAAACTAAGTTGAACAAGTGTCATGCTAAATGGAGTGAATTTATTGAGTCTTTTCCTTATGTCCTCAAGTACATCAAAGGTAAAGAAAACATAGTAGCGGATGCTCTTTCCCGCATTTGCATGCTTGTCACGCAACTTGAGTTAGATGTCATTGGCTTCGAGCATATCAAAGACTTATACGAGCAGGATACAACTTTTGCCATTCCTAATGCCAAGTGTTTATCGAATACATCTTGGGAACGCTATTACATCAAAGATGGCTACCTTATGAGAGCTAACAAACTTTGCATTCCCGAGTCCTCGCTTCGTTTGTTGCTTTTGCAGGAATCTCATGGAGGAGGCTTAATGGGACACTTCGGACGCGACAAGACGTTCGCCACGCTCTCGAAGAGATAATTTTGGCCAACGATGTTTCGGGACGTCAATCGCTTCACCAACTGGTGTTCTACATGTCGCAAAGCTAAGTCCAAAGCTCATTCTCATGGTCTCTATATGCCTTTACCAATTTCGTACCAACCTTGGGAAGACATTAGCATGGACTTTGTACTTGGTTTGCCTAGGACTCGCAATGGGAAAGATTCCATATTTGTCATTGTGGACCGTTTCTCAAAAATGGCACACTTTATTCCTTGTAACAAGATAGACGATGCTTCACATGTGGCTAACCTCTTTTGTAGGGAAATATTGCACCTACATGGTGTGCCAAAGACTATCGTCTTGGACCGCGACGTCAAGTTCCTTAGCTACTTTTGGAAGACCCTATGCGCCAAGCTTGGAATCAAGCTACTCTTCTCCATGGCGTACCATCCTCAAACCGACAGCCAAACGGAGGTGACAAACCGCAAACTCTCCGCTCTACTTCGAGTACTCATCAAGAAGAACATCAAGGAGTGGGAGGAGTGTCTACCCATCGCCAAGTTCGCCTACAACCGAGCAAGACACTCAACAACCGGCAAGTCCCCTTTCGAGGTCGTCTACGGATTCAACCCTTTGTTACCATTGGATATTCTACCTCTACCACTCCAAGAGTGAATCAATATGGATGCAAGTGCACGAGCGACCCATATCAAGAAGGTGCATGAAGATACAAGAAACATCATCGAGCGCCAAGTACAACGCCTTGCGACCAAGCTCAACATCAACAAGCAACCTATGGTCTTCAACATTGGTGATCTTGTGTGGCTACACCTTCGCAAGGAGCGCTTTCCACAAGAACGCAAGTCTAAGCTTCGACCTCGAGCCGATGGACCCTTCAAGGTGCTCGCACGCTACAATGACAATGCTTACAAGATTGACCTCCCACGGGACAAATACAACGTGAGCGACATCTTCAACATCAAAGATCTCTCTCCCTTCCATGGTGATGAAGAACTCGATCCGAGGACGGATCTTCCCCAAGGGAGGGGAGATGATGCGGAGCATCCCACGACCATCCACATGGACGCCTCCTCAACTATCCAAGCTCCAAGTGGACCAATGACAAGGGCTAGGGCACGTGCTATTCAATCCGAGGTGACATCACTCCTACTTGAGTTTCCCCCCTCTTCAAGTGAGACATGGCTACTGCCTAAGTCCGAGATACTATGTGTCATCAGGTACAATGCTCAAGACTCGAAGCTGAGGACTGTAGAAGAAGAGACACGCGTCAACACTCTGGACAGCCTGGAACTTCCGGCCCCCGGACCTTCCGGCCGACCCGGAGCTTCCGGCCGCCGACGACTTCGACCAGCCCAGGCGTGCCAACTCTCGGGTTAGCCCGGACCCCGTCCCGGACCTTCCGGCGCTCAGAACCTCCGGCCTGCCCGGACCTTCCGGCCCCCGGATGCCAGCACATCTCCACCGCGCCAACTCTCTGGTTAGACCGGACCCTCCCCGGAACCTCCGGCGCCCAGAACTTCCGTCCTAGCCCGGAACTTCCGGCCCTGCCTGCGCGCAGCCACTTGGGCCGAGGCCCATGTACCCTTTCGTTACCTAAACTATATATACTCTATCCCGTACAACTTTCTAGGGTTAGAATTGGTTTAGCTCATTGAGAGATAGAGCATTGCTCATCCATATCGGATCTACTCCACGAGAGAGACCGCGGCCCCTCTACGGAGAAGATCCACCTTGGATTCAAGACCCCTTTACGCGAAGATCCCCTTGTCGATTCAAGACCTCCTCTCGGAGAAGAACTGGCTACCCTTTTGTATCGTCCTTAGTTGTCCGTGGATTCGTGTATCGTTCTATGTATCCGAGGATCTAGCACATGTGTGACTTGTTCATGTTGGTTTGAGTGTTTTCTCTCATTTTCCCCTTTTGTGTTCTTCGTGTTCTTGGATGGGATCCGCTCCTTTCGTGAAAGATCGGCCTATAGGGTTCCTACCCTACATCATTCTTTGTTGCAACAGACTGTGCATGACCACAGTACATCGGTAGATGCACATGGTGCTGGTGCGTCCATTGCCCCGTGCAACTCATTAGCTGTTGTTAATCTAAGGCTCTGTTTTGTTAAAAACTTCCTAGTCCCTACCTGCTGGGTTCTAGGGACTAAACATGGACTAGAGGTTATTAAATGACATGCTAAAATACCATGTTACCCCTAGTAATGAACTAATAGAGACAAGGTGTGATGCGTGGCAGGGGCAACTGTTGGAAAAAGTCCCAAAAAGACTCCCTCGGGGTCTTCTTTCTTTAGTCCCAAATGCCCACTTTTAGTCCCTAAAAGTCCCTCCTCTTTGGTTTAGATGGGACTGACACGGAGTTTTTTTAGTCCCTACATCAAAATGTCCCTGTAAACAAACACCCTCTAATAATGCCGCTGGAAAATTGATGCAATGCCACAGTTAAAAGCAAATTACATGTTTAACGAATTTTATTGTTAATATAATCTCTATGTTAATATTAATCAATGCCACCGTTTGAGAAATGCTACTGTCTTGCTTTCTTTACCATTTAGATAAGGTAGATGCTTCTTTTTGTTGGCTTCTGTGTCATCCACCGTTATTGACCACTAATTGTTTCCTTTGCACCTCTGTGTAAACAGGGTTATCTGCTTCACCTTGTTGCCATTGTGACCTTTTGTTGCACTGCACAAAACACTTTTCTTTTAAGAGTGTTTTGTGCAGTTCAACCAAAATGTCACACTGACGACATTGCTTGATTGCTTGATCTTAGTGGAACTGCACAAGAGGAGATCTTACTTCCTATCCGTTAAGGCGAATTTGGTTCAGATCTTCTTCTTGTGAGTTGTTTGAATTCCGCATCATGAGAGGTCAGTACTAGCCTTCTTTCACATGATTCTGCAGTGTGCATTCATATGTTGTGCTACTTGTATGATAATGTTTCTTGATTTTAGTGAACTGCACAAATGGAGACAAGACTTCCAATCTGTATGTGCACCGTAATATCCCATTGAGGTAAGATAAGGATATTTCACAACTGCTGGCCTGTATTTTGCCACTTTCATCAGAAAATTAAGTTTAGTACTATAATTGTGCTCCCTAATTGACATGCCAAATCTTACATTGAAGGCGAAGCTTGTTTGTTATTGAACCAAGTGATGAAGGGGAAGAACAAGCAGAAGAAAAACAAAAATCAACTCCCGGTGCTGTCATGAAAAAGTGGTATTGTCCTTGAGAAGTGCTTCATCTGTGCTGTTTTAAATATTTCCTTTCCTTTTTTCGAGCAAACAGTGATGCTAGCATTTAGTAATACTCTTGTCTTTGCACAACAAGATCATCTTCCTCTAAAGAAGAATATGGAGTACGTGAAGTGACTAGTTCCGATTATGCCAGGATGAAGAAGCCCTGTCCATCTTATCATCAGAAGGAGCAGTTGAAGGATGGTTACATTACTCCCCACAAGACCAAACTAACTTCAACTCAGAAGGACTGACAAAATCTCCATTTTTTTGCTGTGATGCGTGAGTGCAATGTTGTTCTAGGATTCTTTCTGGTGAGTTCCATTTTTCTAAAAGTGTGCTCTACATGGACCATGTATGTGTCTGTTGAAACTATCAATTCATAGTACAGTTTGCTCTATACTAATCACTTTTTTGTATTTGTGCAAACAGGGGTGCTCAGCTTGATTTCAATGGGAACTGCACAAAATGTTCATGAATACATCAAATCATTCATTTCCACCACAAGAAAGGAGGTGCCGATAAGTTCAAGGCGTTGCAACATATAAGGGTGAAATCATACAAGCCACGCGCGAATTTGGTTGATTTTGGTGGAACTGCACAAAAGAACAACCGGTTTATTTAGCACGAGGTGACATGTCAATGTCCGAACTGATGGCAAACCCTGCCCATTCCACAATCATAGGCATTTGATATTTTGGAATGGGACAACCTTGTCAAATTTTGCTCATTAATTTTAGCAAGACATGCGTTTGATATTTTCGAATGGGACGCCCTTGCTGTCAGCAGTGTCGATCAATTTTTTCTTTATTCTTTAGTTGTGAAGTAAATATTGTCTCTAACATGTGAGTCGCTGAGATGCATAATCATCGATTGTTTTGAATGTTCTCTATGAATTGCCAGACCTGTGTGTTTGATTGCAATGTACAGAAACGCTAAAAACCTGCTCAAACTCTTTGTACTCCTTCTGTTCCTTTTTACTTCGCACATTGTGAAAGTGCATACTTTTTTGTATAAGATTGGTCAAAGTAGAGATACTTTGACTGCAGACAAAACTTGTATGCCGGCTAGAAAGGACCGGATGGAGTACATATGAAACTGCTGCAAACGAGTTGATCACCCTGGGAATAATGCTAGTACATATTGTTTTGCATGTTCATCCAATGCCAGTGATACATGAATTCGAACTAATCATAATAAATTCATTCATACACGATCAGATTTCATATAAACATGCCAGATTTCATTACATTTCATACATTCTTCAACTAAAAAGGGGTGCGCTAGAGGTATAATTAATTAACCGAAGCTACCCACCTGTGTGCCGCTGAGCCGAACAAAAGCTTCAGTGACTTAACTGCAGGTGCAGTTGCGTAACTGACATGTGGCCTATTGGGCCCATGTGTCAGTCAGCCAACTGCACCAGCAGTTAAGTAGAAGCAGCGTTACTCTCCAGCAGAACTCCCCGACTCCACGTCGCCGCCAAGAAGCTAACCGGCCGTCAATGGTCAACCCGCCTAGCTTGGCTTCAATAGGAGGGTAGCAGCGGTGGCCTTACTTGGACCTGAGCGGAGGAGACCTACCGTGTTCTACTCTTTCTCGCTTTCTGTGCGGCGCGGCCTCGTTGGCAGCGGGGCGGGGCCTCGTCGGAGCCGACGATGTCTTCTGTCTCGTTGCTGGTGGGCGGTGCCTCAGCGGAGCGGTGGAAACCCTCCCCCATGTTGCCGACAGGGTGGGGCCTCGGCTGAGCCGGCGATGTCCTCTGCCTCGTTGTTGGCGGGGTGCGGCCTCGGCTGAGCCGGCGGTGTCCTATGCCTTGTTGTTGGCGCCGCAGGGCCTCGGCGGAGCAGGGCCTCATCGACACCAGCAGAGCGGGGACTCGTCGGAGCCGACATTGTCCTCTGCCTCGTCCTCGGTCTCGCCAAACAGCACCTCGCCCGCTTCATCGCCCTCTTTTTTAGCCTCTTTGTAGGCGGCCGCAGCCTCTGCCACCCGCATGCGCTCCCGCCAGTGCTCGAGGCGGCCCTTGCAGGCGGAGCGGTACGAGTCGAGCAGCTCCTCCTGCTCCGCCCGCTCCGCAGCGATCTGCTCCTCCGCCTGCAGATGCTCCTGTAGAGATGGTGGTTGTAGGCGGCGTCGGCCTGCGCCTCCCGGAACTGCTCCTGACGCATCTGCCTCACACTGTCCATATATTGGGCACGGGCCTCGCTGATGGTCATGGTGCAATGCACCGGCGAGGATGGCGCGGAGGAGGGGGTTGGCGCCGGATCATCGAGTACCATATTATCCATTGGGACGTCGTTGTCCTCCGGCTGCCTGCCAGCCAGCCGGTCGGCAGAAATGGCTGACATCTCCTTGTGGTCCGTCGTCCGCCCGTCCCGAAGAGCGCTGGAGCACGAGGAAGCTATGGTGGGCAGTAGTGGTGTGGACAGGAGAAAGGGAACAAATGCGGATGACTGCTGCTATGGCCGGCGCAACAGTTTATATAGCAATGGTGGGAGGGCGGAGGGATGGACGTGTGGTGCCGGAGTAGCCGCCTCGGTAACCGCGTATCATTAATGTGGGCGGCAGATGGATGGACGGACGACACTTGTGTCGTTTGAAGGCGGAGCAATCGCCTGCACCGAGAAGCGGGGCGGGCGACGCTTACTATTTCGGGCAGAAAGAGCGCGCGGGCGAGGAGATGACTTTACTTGGAGAGGATGACAATGGGGACCCACCAGGTCCATAGCCTCACGTACGCAAGTGCCTCCTTATTTTATATATATATATATATATATATATATATATATATATATATATATATATGTATGTATAAAACTATACTCCCTCCGACTAGGTGAATAAGTCGTATTAGAAGGTGCATCACGACCTAGGTGCAAGCAGATTGGTGGAAAAGAAGAATATTTCTCTCTTCTAAACAGAACATTTAATCATAGTAGTTAAGAGGATGCCTTATTAGCTACCCATGCAGGCCATCGTAATTCATAGCATGCAAAGCGCTTTTATTTCTTGCCTAATAACCGCATGGACGTGCTGCATGCATTGGTCCTTGCCCGAGCAAAAAAAGGGAGGAAAGGGGTTTCCACGGGAGACAATGAGGCAGAGGTGGAAGCGCTCACTGGAGTTATTTATTTTGCTTCCCCTTGGTTTCCTGACATCACGGTCCCACACCATTGTCAACCTATGTAGTACTAGTCAATAAACGAGAGAATTGCACAAGAAGCGGCCGACAGCTGGGACCAAGCAGGTCGAGTAGTATTTGTGTTTTTGAGGTGTGAGCACTGCAGAGTTTTTCGATGTTTAGCCCAGATATTAATTTTTCTCCTCTGAACAACAACGAAAACATCGCTGTAGGTATTAACTGGGCGGGCTATGGCCTGTCTAGCCCAGGCCAGATATCCAGCCCAGATATTATTTTTTTTCAAGCTGAAAATGGCTAGCCCAGCTATACTTTTTTTAGGAATACCCAGGCAAGGTCAAGTTGTTATTCTCCGCCCCGCTGGGCTGCAAATCTTTCCTAGGAGGGATGCATTAGGCTTAACAAGAAAATGGGCTTTAAGAAATAATAAATGGGATGTAATTATAAAAACTGGGCAGTAACTATAAAAAAATGCACCAAACACGTGATTACTTTATAAAATATTATTTTTGGATATTGAAAATTTTAATTTCATTAATTGTTGTGAGCGCAATGTTTCGTTGGATTTTTACGTAATATAAATTTATATTGAAATTGTATTTAATCTGACTAGAAATTTCGGGATAAAAATATTTCGGATCCCATCAAAATGTGGGAAATTTTATTGAATTCTGTTTTGAACGGTTGGTTGAAATGGGCTGTACTTTTAACGAACTGTAAATGGGCTGTAGTAAATTCCATTAGAATTCAAAAATGGGCTACACATTCTTACAAATCTCAAATGGGCTATAAGTTCTCTGCCACACACTTCTGGCCTTACTAAGTTGACGCGTCCCCTAAAAAAATAGAGTTGACGCGTATGCAAGGCTTTGTCAACTTATAGTCAACTCACGGTTCTAGCAGCAGTGGCCGTTGGATGTCCATCCAACGGATGCCGTGCTTCTTCTTCAATCTCGGATATTCTAGCTTCACCCACCCAAAAAATGATTCCTCCCCCTGACATCTGGGGTGCACTGTTTCGGAAGCTGACCTGTGGGCCTACTAAGTTGACGTACCAAGGGCTTTGTCAACTTAGTCAATATAAACGATTCTAGCTGCAGTGACCGTACGATGTCCATCCAACGGTCGTAGTGCTTCTTCAACCTCTGGTCTTCTTGCTCCAGCCGCCCAAAGCAGCGCCGGTTGTGCCGCCTGCTCCTGCCTCCCGTGGTCGGCTGTGCTGCCGTGGAGGCCTCACCGCCCCTACTATTCCCACCGCTGGCCAAGCCCTGCGGCGATGGCAGCCTCACACCGCAGCCGAACGAGTGAACCCTCATACTCCTCTCCGTGTGGGCATCCACTATCGCGTCTTCATCGGCTCCGCATCGTCCCCTTCCTAGGCCTTGCCGTCGTCCACCGCTCTGGTGCTCTCGGCGCGGCGTGGTCAACGTGGAAGGAACGACTTCCATCGGACGTGGACTGTACGTGGAGAGGCTGACAGCTGGGTCCACGGCGGCAGCAAGGAAGTGCCTCCTTATTACGCGGAAAATAATGATTCCTCCACCTGACAGCAGGGACCCATTGGACGGGCCACCAGTATTTTGCGAAAAAATCATTTCCCCCTGACTGCTGGGACCCACCGGACGGGCCACCGTATTTCGTGAAAAAACGTTCCCCCCGCTGTCAGCTCGGACCCACCGGAAGTGCCTCCTTATTACGCACAAAAAAATGAATACTCCCCCGGCTAGCTGGGACCCACCTTGCTGGGAGGCTGACTTGTGGGCCTACTAAGTTGATGGGGACGAAGGGCTTTGTTAACTTAGTCAATATGAACGATTCTAGCTCCAGTGACCATACAATGTCCATCCAACGTCCGTAGTGCTTCTTCAACCTCTGGTCTTCTTGCTCCAGCCGCCCAAAGCAGCGCCGGTCGTGCCGCATGCTCCTGCCTCCCGTGGCCGGCTGTGGTGCCGCAGAGGCCTCACCACCCCCTACTATTCCCACCGCTGGCCAGGCCCTGCGGCAACGACAGCCCCACACCGCAGCCAAACCAGTGAACCCTCGTAGTCCTCTCCGCGCGGGCTTCCACTGCCGCGTCGTCCCCTTCCTAGGCCTCGTCGTTGTCCACCGCCGTGGTGCTCTCCACGCGGCGTGGTCAACGTGGTCAAGGAACAACTTCCATCGGAAGAGTACTGTACGTGGAGAGGCTGACAGCTGGGTCCATGGCCACAGCACAGTTTTTTTTGTGATTTGCCAAGTAAGTCGCTTTGTTAGGCCTGTTGGGCTGCAAATCTTTCAAGACGAGGAGAGCTTTCATTCGGCTGGCCGAGAAAATGGCCCATCAGTAATGAGAAATGGGTTGTACATTTTTAAAACACATCAAACCGGCAATTAGTTTCAAATATATTTTTTTTCATTTCAAGATTTTAAATTACATTAATTTTTATGCATGGAGAATTTGTTGGATTTTATATTGATATACATTTATTTTTAAAATCAGTTTGAATGTGAGTCGAAATTTCGGGATTAAAAACAGTTCGGACCGCACCGAAATATGCAAAATTTCGTATAATTTTTTAACCGTTGCCACAATATGGGCTGTAATGCTAACAAAAAGAATATGGACTCCAAAAAAACCTGAAGAATTAGCAAATGGGCTGTAAATTATTAGAAATAATGGCAGATGGGCTGTATGCTATTTTCCACAGATTTGAGGCTTTCCTAAAAAAGGTTGACGCACAAGCACTGACTGTTGGATGTCCATCCAACGGCCGTCGTGCTTCTTCAATCTCTGCTCTTCCTGCTCCAGCCGCTCAAACAAGCGCCGGCAGGACTGCTTGCTCCCTCCTCCTCGCGGCCGGCTGTGCTGCCGCGCATGCCTCACCGCCCGATCGTACTCCCATCGCTGGCCTAGCCATCCCTCTACTCACCCACACCTGCTGTTATTCTCTGGCGATGGCAGACGAACCAGTAAACCCTCGTACAGTCGTACTCCCCTCCACATGGGAAACAACTGCTAAGTCTTACCCGCCTCCGTGTCGTCCCCTTCCTAGGCCTCGCCATCGTCCACCGCCCTGGTGCTCTCGGCGGTGCGTGGTCAACGTGGTCAAGGAACGACTTCCATCGGACGTGGACAGTACGTGGCGAGGCTGACAGCTGGGTCCATGGCCGCAGCAAGGAAGTGCCTCCTTATTACGCAGAAAATAATGATTCCTCCACCTGATAGTTGGGACCCACCGGACGGGCCACTGTATTTCACGAAAAAAATGTTTCCCCTTGACTGCTGGGACCCACCAGCTACATCTTCACACGCAAGGAAGTGTGTCCGGGCAAAAAAATGATTCGCCCCCTGACTGCTGGGACCCACTAGCTACATCTTCGCAGGCAAGGAAGTGCCTGACAGTCGGGACCCACCTGGTCGAAGCGTACATAGCGTTTGTCATTCTGGTCGTGAACGTGTACGTACATACTGGTCGATGTAGAGGCGCGCACGTGTCATAGTAGAGGCGCGCACGTAGCATGTACACGTACGTACAGCGGCCAGGGTGCAAGAAAGAAAATACAGCCACGTATGTGTACATACGGGCGGGGTCTCGAACGCCTACTCGCGCATACGTACGACCAGGGCTCGTGTACATTGCTGGGTCGGAACGGAGAAACGGCGTCGCCATCGTGTTCATGGGGAGGCAACAGAATGCGTCGTGTTCATGGGGAGGCAACGGAACGCGTGGGAGCCAACCGGCTGGGTCGGAACGGAATGCGTGGTCGTGTTCATCGGGGGGGCTTGGATGGAACATGCGATGGAAACAAGGCCTGGCGTATCGCACAACGGAGGAAACGGACCTCCTATGTTCGGAATGGGGTCCTGTTGATCGGGAGGGGTCTGGCGTACCGCAAAACGGAGGAAACGGACCTCCTACGGTCGAAACAGGGGTCCTGTTGATCGGGAGGGGTGTGGCGTACTGCAAAACGGAGGAAACAGACTTGTGTTGGAGCGCTACGGTCGAAACGGGGGTCCTGTTCATCGGGAGGGGTGTGGCGTACCGCAAAACGGGACTCCACGGGATACTGTTCATCTCCACCGTCGACCCCCTCCAGCCTCCACGAGCTACTATTCATCCACCGTCGACCTCTTCCAGCCTCCACCTGCGACTGTCATCCACGGGCTCCTGTTCATCCAGCCTCCACCGCGTACTACTCCACCGGCTACTATTCAACCAGCCCTCTCCATGGGCTCCTGTTCAACCACCCCTCCACGGGCTACTGTTCATCCTGCCCTCCACCGTCTACTGTTCATCTAGCCCTCCACGGGGTGGTCTTGTTCATCCAGCCCTCCACGGGGTCCTGTTCATCCAGCCCCAACCGACTCGATCGATCGGGGTCCTGTTCATCCAGAGGCAACACCATGGGGTC
>NC_041384.1:324666950-324677597 GCF_002162155.2 Triticum dicoccoides
AGCATCGATCGGCTTCAGTCAGCTGCAGTAGCGAAGGAATTGCTCGATCGGGTTCAGTTAACAGCCATCGATCGATCGCTCGGGTTCAGTAACGCGTAGCCTACAGTGCAATGGCTCGGGTTCAGTTAGAGCCCAACGCCTCGCTCGGGTTCAGTTAGAGCCAACGCCTCGCACACACGCGCGTACGTGTACGAGAGAAACACGCATCGCTCGGCCCTCGACCTCCCACCGTAACCGGGAATTCCCCGAAATTTTCCTCCCCCTCGCTTCTACCACGGTTTTTTCTGTCATGGACGGCCCAAAGAATGTCATGTAGCCGCGTCTCCGGCCCGCCCAGGACGAAAAGCCCATTATCTTTCATGATTTTTTTGTCATAGAAGTAGGAGTCCACCACATCTATGATGATACCGGGTTTTGTCACAATTATCGTCATAGAAGTGTCATATGTATGACAGAATTTTTTTTCGTTCGGCCCAAAATGTCACGGATGTGTCTTTTTTTGTAGTGATGGCTACAGAACGGGCCGAGTTAGAAGCTCAGGCCTACCGGCTTAGGCTGGATTAGAGTGCCTCAGACAATGTCATGAGGAGGAGATACCGGTCGCACCTCCCGCCGGGCTATGAATCAAGAAATCTCTTCAACACGCCAGGAGCAGGAACCAGTAACCAGCCGATGGTAAACCAGACTGAGGCACCGGTAACAGGAGAGCCGGTTCAGCCGCGCACGATGAACCCGCCTCGTCAGAACAACATTGTGCCATAGTACGTTCCGACGCCCCCAGGGCATTACTCCAACCCGTTGGATAACATTGTGGCCGCCGCTTTACGATTGGCAGCCCTCCCAATTGACGGTGAGTCACCAGTGGCGATTGAGACACGACAGGCTAGAGAACTCCTTCAAACAACTTTAAACCAGCAGCAGGCTTATTCACATAGTCGCGAGAGGATTCATTCCTCCCCCCGTCCGAGTCGGAGCTACAGCAGGCACGTTGAGGATGAACCGGCCGTGTCAAGCAGTGTACGTCACTGTAACTCGCCGCGAGGGCATAACCCGGCAGGTGGTGGTGCTAATGCGCAGGATGTGGTGGATCATGGTCGTGCACGCCGAGAAGCTGAGTTAGCAGCACAACATGCGGCTCATCAGCTTACTCCAGTTCGTCCTACCGCTTCAGTGGATCCAGGCATGGTCTTCAGTTCTTTAGGGGTGCCGTGTCTCACCCCCGCTTTGCGTAATGTACGACTGCCCAAAGATTTTAAAGGCCCTCGTAAGGTACCCAATTACACTGCGATTTACCCCCTGAGTCATGGGTTGAGAGTTATGAGATGGCGATGGAGATGCTGGATGTGGATGAAGCGGTGTGTGCTAAGTACTTCACCATGATGTTGGAGGGGACAACTCGTACTTGGTTAAAGAGCTTACCGGCTAACTCCGTCGGGTCATGGGCTGAGTTAAAACACCGGTTTATCCAAAATTTTAAAGATACTTGTAAGCAGCCTATGTCGATTGTGGATCTGGCCGCTTGTGTTCAAGAGGATGGGGAGTCTACAACCCATTGGGTGAAGCGAGTCTCAGCTATTCTGCATTCGTCGGACTGCATCAACGCGGATACAACAGTTTTGACGTTGGAGGGCAATTGACGGTTTATGCCATTAAAACTGAAGTTAGGGAGGCTCAAACGCCACTGCAATGACATGTCAACCCTTATGGCTGCTTTGGTGAAATATGCCAATTCAGATAGTACCAAAGACCCTGAGTCGGAGGATGACAAAACGGGGAAGGGGAAAAAGAATGGCAATGCCAAGGGGCAGCAGCACAATCCGACAGGTCATGGGAATAATGGTAAGCGCAAAGCAGATAATAGCCTGGACTTTGTGGCTAACACCAACGCCCAGGATAATGATCAGCGTCGTAAGGGCAAACCGCCTCAGAGGGGCGGAGGGTCAGGCCCCAATCTGGAGCACCTGTTAAATAAACCTTGTCCAAAGCACAGATCGAAGGAGAAGCCAACTTCACATCTTTGGAAGGATTGTTTCATCATGCGAGAGTTTAAAAATTCCAATATGTTTCAATACGACAATGGCCCACCCGGCGGTTCAGGAGGCGGCTTTCATGGGCCGGGTTATGGAGGCGGCAGCTCCGGTTCACGATTCCAAGGCCATCAGACCAGACATGGCAATCAAGGTAATCAGGGCAATCAGGGAGGTTATAACCATCAGGGGAATCAGCAGCACCAACAGTCGGGTTATCAGAGCAATCCGAAGCAGTTGAATAGTGGGCCGTATCATGTCTTCACCACTAGCTTGTGTAAGCATGATCAGAAGCTTCACAAGAGGGTCGTGAACTCAGTTGAACCGGCAGTGCCTCAGTATTTGCGTTGGTCTAAACAACCAATTTTATGGAGTCGAGAGGATCACCCACCCCGGGTTGATAATCCGGGTCATCTGGCCTTAGTGGTGGCACCTCAAGTTGGGGGGTATAAGTTCACCAAGGTGCTTATGGATGGAGGAAGTAGTATCAATATCCTTTACTATGATACCTTCCGCCTTATGGGATTGACAGATAAGAATCTTAAACCGTCAAACACCATTTTTCATGGTGTGGTGCCTGGTAAGTCTACGTATCCAGTGGGCAAGATAGCCCTAGAGGTGGCTTTTGGAGATGATCATGACTCAAGGTTAGAAACGTTGACTTTTGAGGTGCTGAAAATCAAGAGTCCGTATCACGCCCTGTTCGGACGACCGGCTTATGCCAAGTTCATGGCGAGGCCGTGTTATGTTTATCTACAGCTTAAGATGCCAGGTCATAAGGGGACCATCATAGTACATGGGAGCAGGAAGATTGCTTTGGAATGTGAAGAGGGTGATGCGGCTTATGCTGAGTCGGTTTGTGCCATAAAGGAGCTGATGTTTTATAAAGACAAGGTTGATCCGGCAGACATGGCTTCTTTGAAAAAACCAACTACAGAGCATGATCCGGTGTTGAAATTTAAATCGGCTATAGACACTAAGATGGTTGATTTTGTTCCTGGCGATTCATCCAAGCAGTTCATCATCAGCGCTAACCTAGATCCCAAATAGGAAAGCGCGCTCATCGAGTTCATCCGTGAGAACCGGGACATCTTTGCATGGAAGCCTTCTGACATGCGAGGTGTACCGATGGAACTCGATGAGCACACACTTAATATAGATCCTAAGTTTAAACCGTCCAGGCAGTTCCTCCGCCGCTTCAACGAAGAAAGGCGTAAGGCTATTGGTGAGGAGGTAGCTCGGCTGTTGGCCGCAGGGTTTATCGTGGAGGTCTTTCACCCGGAGTGGCTGGCTAATCCGGTGCTGGTTCTTAAGAAAAATGACACTTGGCGTATGTGTGTGGATTACACAGACTTGAACAAGGTTTGTCCAGCTGATCCCTTTGCCCTCCCTCGTATTGATCAGATTATTGATGCTACGACATGTTGTGACCGTTTGTGTTTTCTGGATGCTTATTCTGGTTATCATCAGATCAAAATGGCAGTTAAGGACCAGGAGAAGACAACTTTTATAACTCCCTTTGGAGCCTTCTGCTATGTCTCTATGCCCTTTGGGCTCAAGAGTGCCCAGGTGACTTATCATCTATGTGTTCAGAATTGTCTTCATAAGCAGATTGGGCGCAATGTTCATGCATATGTGGATGATATTGTGGTGAAGTCCAGGAAGGAGGAAACATTGATAGATGACTTGAGAGAGACTTTTGACAACCTCCGGGTTTATAAGATGATGCTCAATCCGGACAAATGTGTCTTTGGTGTTCCAGCAGGCAAGCTCTTGGGTTTTCTGGTGTCTAACAGGGGCATTGAGGCTAATCCGGAGAAGACCACAGCTATCACCTCTCTGGCTAAACCGGCATGTATCAATGATGTTCAACGTCTGGCGGGACGGATTGCCGCATTGAGCCGGTTTATCAGTCGTCTTGGGGAGAAGGCTATCCCTTTATATCAAATGCTAAAGAAAACGGATGACTTTGTCTAGAGCGATGCAGCTGATAAAGCGTTTGAGGATTTGAAGAGACAGTTAGCTGAACCGCCAGTCCTTGCGGCTTCGGTCGATAAAGAGCCCTTATTGCTATATGTGGCTGCTAATGCCTGGGCTGTTAGTGTGGCTATTGTTGTGGAGCGCAAGGAGGCTAAAAAGGAGTATCCGGTTCAATGGCTGGTTTATTATATCAGTGAGGTGCTTATCGAATCAAAGCAGAGGTATCCGCATTGGCAGAAGCTGGTGTATGGGGTTTTTATGGCAAGCCGGAAGCTCAAGCATTATTTTCAGGGTCACCTATCACAGTGGTCAGTTCAGCCCCTCTGGGAGATATCATTCAAAACAGAGAAGCAACTGGCCGGATTGCCAAGTGGGCTATTGAGCTTGGACCTCACGGGATAAAATATACGCCTCGTACAACCATCAAATCCCAAGCACTGGTGGACTTCATCAATGATTGGACAGAGTTGCAGACACCAGAGGAAAAGCTAGACAACACTTATTGGACTATTCACTTTGATGGGTCTAGGCAATTGGAGGGCTCGGGGGCTGGAGTCATATTAACTTCCCCACGAGGTGACAAGTTTTGTTATGTTCTCCGCTTAATGTTCCCTTGCACTAACAATGTAGCTGAGTATGACGCCTTACTCCATGTCTGTGGATGTCTAAGGAGATGAACCTAAGCCGGGTTAAGTGCTTTGGTGACTCGGACCTGGTGGCTCAGCAGGTATCTGGCACTTGGGATCCAAAGGATCAACTCATGGCTGCATATCGACGGGAGGTGGATATAGTGGCTGGTCATTTTAAAGGTTATCAAGTTTACCATATAGACCGGCGAAAGAATGAAGCGGCGGACGCTTTAAGCCGTCTAGGCTCTCAGCGTAAACTGGTACAACCTAATGTCTTCCTCGACGTACTTCATAATCCGTCGGCCAAGATACCAACAGAGGAGGAGTTGGCTATTCCTGACCCGGAGGCCCAGTTGGTGGCAGCTTTGCATGTTATACCGGATTGGACAGTCCCGTACCTGGCTTACATGAACCGGGGCGAGTTACTGGAGGATAAAACCTTGGCCCGGTAGATAATCTGGCGATCCAAGTCAATGACCATTATCAATGGGGAGTTACATCATTACAGCGTGACAGGGGCGATTCAATGTTGTGTATCTCCTCAAGAAGGATGTGAGATTTTGCGTGAGATCCATGAAGGACATTGTGGTCACCATGTCGGTTCAAAGTCCTTGGTGGCTAAGGCTTTTCGTCACGACTTCTATTGGTTGACGGCTCATGCTGATGCTAAGGATTTAGTCAAAAGGTGTGACGGTTGTCAGAAATTTGCACGCCGCGCTCATGTTCCGGCTCAAGAGTTGAGAATGATTCCAATCACTTGGCCATTTGCAACTTGGGGGCTCGATATGGTTGGACCCTTTAAGAGATCCAAGGACAAAAAGACCCACTTGTTGGTGGCGGTTGATAAGTTTACCAAGTGGGTAGAGGTAGAGCCAGTCAGTAAGTGTGATGCAGCCACGACGGTTCAATTCATCAAAAAGGTGATATTCCGGTTTAGTTTTCCACACAACATTATAACTGATAATGGTACTAATCTGTCCAAGGGTGAGATGGAAGAATTTTGTCAATGTGAGCACATCCGGCTTGATGTAGCGTCAGTGGCTCACCCCCAGTTCAATGGTCAAGCAGAGAGGGCAAATCAAGAAATTTTGAGAGGTATTAAACCTCGGCTTTTGGTTCCTTTAAAACGGATGCCGGGTTGTTGGGTGGAGGAGTTACCTTCCGTATTATGGAGTATCAACACCACACCAAACAGACCTACAGGTTACACGCCTTTCTTCATGGTTTACGGAGTAGAGGCAGTTCTCCCTAGTGACATCCGTCATGACTCGCCCCGTGTGGCGGCTTACGTTGAAGCTGATAATGAGAAGGCACGTCAGGATTCACTGGACCTGTTAGATGAGGAGCGTGATCTCGTAGCAGCGCGGACGGTGATTTATCAACAAGATCACTGACGTTATCACAGCCGCCGGGTTAAGACCAGAACTTTTCAAGAAGGCGATCTGGTGCTCTGGCTCATCCAGGATCAGACTAATATGCACAAGTTATCCCCACCTTGGGAAGGACCTTTTGTGGTCAACAAAAACCTGCACAACGTGTCATACTACCTTATCGATGTTCGAGAGCACAAAGACTCACGCAAATCGGAGGAGGAGGCCCAGCGGCCACATAGATATAAAGGAAATCACTAGGGGGCTTGGTCGTATTCGAACCATAGATACACCTCTTGATCGGCTTAAGACTAAAAAGGGAAATCACTAGGGGGCTTGGTTGTATTTAGACCATAGCTACACCATTTGATAGGCTAAAAGCCAAAAGGAAATTATGTGGAACCAAAGAGAGTCTGTTGCATAAAGCATAACTCAAACATAGGTAACCACTAAGCATAGCTCAAATATTACTTGGGGGCTCCTTGCTTCTCAAAGAACAATGAGCTTGCACCCTTGTGATAGGCTATCAAGCCAGGCTTGGAAGCCAGATGTCTTCACCTAAAATCCCGGGTTATCCTGCCTTTTTAAGTAAGCCACTCCGTCCAGGTAAACCTGGTATGACCCATCAAACGTTTGACAAGTCAATCTCATAGACCCTGAACTTGTCAAAGTTAAAATGATGATTGGTTAAAGATTGAGGTCCATCTTAAAAGGCTTTGAAAAATGGTTTAACTCAGTGGCCTGGCAGCCCATGAAAAGCCTCGATTTAGGGCCTGGCAGCCCATGAAAAGCCTTGCATATTTCTTTTGGATTTGCTGTTTTTAAACATCTTTTGATAAGGAATTTGTGAATATTTTTCTGATAAACCGGTGTTTGTTACAACCCGGCATGGCTTTCAATGCTCAGTTGTCAGTACATGATCATTTCCAAACCGGCAGTAAGTTGCTCCAGTATGGTTTTGGCTAGAGGTCACCAACATTATATGAACAAACTAGTGGTTATCATACCCCGGTATGGTTTTTATATAATCCAGCAAGAGGGAAAGGAGTCATCAATACTCCAGATTGGTGTTTTCTCCCTTACTATACCAACGGTAGGTCAGCCAACGAGGTATATCACAAGTATCATCTATTTTTTATCTGGTTATTACAATCTTGGTTCTCTATCCAAGTTATGTATATATTTTTTGGGCATCATGACCCGTCCAGTGGTAAACCACTAGGACACTTTCAAGTTTTTATATGTAGGAACAAAAGCCATAATGGGCTATGCATATAATAGCTCTCAAAGGCATGGCAAGTTCTCAGTAACAAGCAAAACAAACATGCTCGATGGCATGCCAGATAAAGTGTTCACGCTATCCTATTACAAGGTGCTTTAAACAACCCAAATTGAATAATTGTTTTAATAGGAGTGGCAGATTGCAACTGATAAACTGGCCTCCAGTTTATGATTCCTCATCTGGGCGGCTTGAAGGTTGAGGGTCATCTTGAGCGGTCGCATTCTCCTCATCTCTACCCAGTCGCTGGAAATCAATCGTTGACCAATCGATTCCAGTTAAGGCTTGAAAAACGGCTTCTTCATGAATAAGGTTGGAAGGGTCAATGTCAGGAGCGTAAGTATGCTTATGGATTGGCGGAACAAGATCTTCTACATTATGAATCAGCGCGGGCTGTCTTTTCCCCTCAACATCATAAACCGGTTGAAAATGAGATAGATCTGTGTCATCTGCCAATTTGCTTGCTATAGGCCACATCTCCTTTGTCAGCCTTCGGAGATCGTCATTATTGAAATCCGAACCGTCTTCCTTCACACCAGGATAGCCTTTGATGATATCTGCCGGTTCCAGATCTGGAATCCATGCCTTGGCCCGAATTAGCGCGGTCAGTGCACCTGACCTTGCGGCCGATCTCTGCAGTTCATCCAACCAGGCAGGCAGCATGACCAGCTTTTCGATGGTTTCTTTTATCAGCGTTGGAGGAGGCTTGATATAAGCTGCCGTGCAAATCGCTCGCTGGGATCCAGAATACAACTGTTCTACCAAAGTATAGGCCGCTTTAAGCTTCATCCGCATGTCAGAGCCCAGATGAGTAATGCGGGTCCCTGTCATGGTAAAACATCAGCAAACTGGTCATTGATAAGATATTATGAATTAGAAAAACTTCATGAGAGGGTACTCACCAAACACATCAGAGGTCATGGCATTAATCTGCCGCTTTAAGCCGGTCAGTTCTTCAACCACCGGCTTTAGGGTTGCTTCTGCGTCTTTGGCCTTCTTTGTTAAACCGGCTTTCTCTGTCTCCCAATCGACATGTTCTTTATTAGAAGTTTCCTTCAGCGTCTCCATGCCTGCTAAAGCATTAGTCAGTTCTTCCTTGGCTTTGGAAGCTTCTGCTTGCTGAGATTTGATATTTTCCTGAAGATTAGCAGTTTGGGAGTCCCTTTTGCTAAGTTCAGCCTGTAAAGGAATGACATATCATCAAGTGGGATGTATATATTTGAAGTACCAAGCACATAACAAGTTATGCACTTTGTACTTGGGGGCTAATGCCTGTTTGCTTTATTATCAGAAATTCTTGCAAGTCCCAAGTACAATACAAGCATTATCCTTGACACTTGGGAGCTAATGTATATCTCTTCAAAGTTAAAGCATTGATTCAAGTCTTGGTTCCCCTCGAAAAGATAAACCTGCCCTTGGGGACTACACAGATGAAAAACTACAGGAATACAACGGTAAAGTACCGGTTTATTTCAAAGGATCACCTGACATATGGAGGATAAATATGCAAGCGTTGAGATATTGCAAAGTCCCGATTTATGATTGCTACCATAAACCGGCCCTTGGGGGCTACTGGAGTTGATATTTGCAAGTGGACTTAAGAAAGGAAAAGTTATGTCATTACCTCATAGCGCTCCTTCATTAGATTCACCAAACAGGCTTCATAATCACGATTTGTGTGCAGACGGTTCAGAAAGGCAGAGTGGAGTTCTTCAGCACTCAAGTGGGCATAGCTTGATAGATCAGTGCTCCACTTGCCTTTTTCCATGGCAGCATGTTCTTCTTTGGCACTATGTTTCGCCAATACGACAGGATTGCCAGGAGAAGTATAACCAACACCAGTGATGACAACATCATCTGCTTTGTTACCAGTAGTCTGTGTTGTAGTTGTGGGGATATCAGTAGCCTTCGCCGGACAGGGCGGACCATCGTCATTATGGATCGGGCTCGTCGGTTTGTCGGCAAGGTCTTCTATTTCAACTTCTGTTTGCTTGTTCAAATCATGATCCAGAGGGGGTGGTTCATGAACAATAGTGTCTACATGGGGACCTTCCGGTTCAGTGGTTTGCTCCGGTTCAATAACCACATGGCCTTCAGGCGGGTTATTCGCCCGAGCCTTTTTACTGGGTCTGGCTTTGGCTCTAAACAGAACAAGATGCAAAGGTTAGCATAGCATATAAAGTACGAAACATCAAAAGAAGGGGTTGAAGTACTTACCCAGCTACGATTTTGAGAGGAGGGAGTTGGGTCGCTGTTGACTCGCCAGAGGATGAAGGAGGTGTCACCTGATAATTTGAATCAGACGGATTAAGAGGTTGTCGGAAATAGTCTGCCTTGGGATAAGAAGTGTCAGAAGTGGGTGAGACCTCAGATCGGCGTTTCCGAACCGGGGTGTCCGGTAAACTGGTCGAAGTAACCTTTTGGCCGCTATGCCGGGTTGTGCGGTAAGCCTCGTGCTGCTGCTTCTTCAAAATAAATGTTGGATCCAAGTGAGCAAGAGGATGAGAAAAGCTTACGTTCCGGACCGCTTGACGGATTTTTTTGTGTTGGCAGAGAGTCTGTGTAACACCCCGTATGTAACCTGCCATATTTGTATTCCAACTCTTGCCAGTTCTGGCACTAAGTTATGATATTTCCTCATTGTCGGGTTTTTGTCTTCGTGTTGTTTTGTCTTTTTCATGCATCTCATATCATGTCATCATGTGCATCGCATTTGCATACGTGTTCGTCTCATGCATCCGAGCATTTGCCCCGTTGTCCGTTTTGCATTCCGGCGCTCCTATGTCCTCCGGTGTCCCCTTTTACCTCTTTTTGTGTGCGGGTGTTAAAAATTTTCGGATTGGACCGAGACTTGCCAAGCGACCTTGGGTTACTACCGGTAGACCGCCTGTCAAGTTTCGTACCATTTGGACTTCGTTTGATACTCCAACGGTTAACCGAGGAGCCGAGAAGGCCTCGTGTGTGTTGCATCCCAACACCCCTCCAAAGTGGCCCAAAACCCACCTAAACACCTTCCATCATCTAGGCCGTTCGATCACGATCGCGTGGCCGCAAACCGTGCTCAATTTGGAGCCTCCTAGCTCCTCCTACCTATAAAAAGGTCCTCCCATTCCAAATCTCGGATCAAACCCTAGACCCCTCCCTCTCCTCGCGCCGCCGCACAAAAACCGGCCGGCCGGACATGTCCGCCCCGCTCCGCCGGACGAACCAGCAGCCGCCACATGTCCCGCCATGGAGCCCCACTTCGCCGGCCCGTCGCGGCCCAGGGAGGGCCCTCCCGCGCCGCCAACCGGGCCGCGCCTGCCCCGCCACCCGTCTCCGCGCGCCGCTGCCTAGCGCTCCCGCTCCGCCGCCCGCCAGCA
>NC_041384.1:324678539-324694402 GCF_002162155.2 Triticum dicoccoides
GCACCGATCCGGCCATCTCCGGCCCAACTCCGGTGACAGCTCCGGCCTCTCCTCGGATTGCGTGCCTGGACGAACCCTAGATCCAGATTTGAGGCGGTTGACTTTTCCCCTACTCTCAGTATTTTTTTGCATATTTTCATCATGTCATAACTTCATCACAGTGGCTCCGTTTTGGGCATGTAGCATATCAAATTGTTCGCCTCGACGAGTACTTCATTTCATCTCATTGCACCATGTTCATTTGAGTTCATCTTGATGCCCTAAATGCTGTTGCAAGAGTGCTATGCAATGTTAGTTTCAGATTATTATCAGCAATTGGACATTTGTCATTTTTGCCATGATTGTTGTGTGCCTCCTACGAGATTGAGCCCTACATGTGTTTTGAAGTATGCCATGCCATCTTTACAGGGGTGTATGCCATGTATTTTTGTGATCTCTGTGGTGACTAGCACAAGCATGCAAAGTAGCTCTCGTAATGTTGCTGATTTCAGGGACTTAGAAATCTTCTAAGTCATTGTCTTGATAATATTTTTATGCCATGTATTCATGTTGCTACAGAGTGATCCATGCCTCTTTTGAGCATGTTCATTGAGGATCATTTTGAGATATTGTTGTGCTCTATCCATCCATGTCTTTGTTTGGAATTATGGAGCACCCTAGCTTGACTCAATCGAGCTCTAGTTTTGCTATAAAATGTTCCTGGCAGATTGTTTACATGTTAAGCGATTTTGCCAAGCTTGTTGTAGATGATCCGTGCATTCTATGTGATTGTTCTTGCCATGCTTAGCTTCTATGCCATGTCTACTTGCTGGGTGTATGCTTAGATTTTCATGAAATGCCTTGTAGTGAGTGCATCGAGCTCGTAAACATGCCTACGTGAATCTGTTTTGCCATGTTCCAGTTTTCTGCCAAGTCTGAATTTGTTAACGTAAATTGCTATGTTCACATGGTTGCCATTGTATTTTCTGATCCCTTTTGGCTTAT
This sequence comes from Triticum dicoccoides, assembly GCF_002162155.2. Lineage (NCBI taxonomy): Eukaryota > Viridiplantae > Streptophyta > Magnoliopsida > Poales > Poaceae > Triticum > Triticum dicoccoides. The sequence continues at coordinate 324,679,524 of NC_041384.1, forward strand.
GGTCAGTAAGGGACTTTTGTTGTATGCTTTGAGTAGCTTCATGCCATGCCTTACTTTGCCATGATATGTTCCTGTAGCATGTTTTTATCTTGCTCTAAACATTGCTTCCTGATGTTAAATTCCTGGCATGTTGTTATTTTCTCTAAGTCTGTAACCTGATATCTTTTGCACTTTTGCCATGCTTGTTTGAACCTGCTATTGAGTGAATTAGCCGTAGCTCAATGTTCATCTTTTGTCAAGAATCTTGAGTGGATCCCTTCCATGTATTTTATTGCTATGTTAGAGTGCTGTAGCATGTTGTTCTTGATGCATTTAGATGGCCTCGTGCTGTTAATCGCAGATCGGTGCCATATGTGTTTTGCTTGTCATTTCCAAACCGTGCATCCGATTCCAGTGATCTTTATATCGATTTTGACCGAAATCAACTCCTATTTCCAGTGGCACTCTTGGTTTTCTAAGTTGAGGCCTGGTTCAATCTTTCCTTTCCAAATCATGCATATGCATCGCATATCGCATCCCGCATATCATGACATGTTTTGCATCATGTTGCTTGTGCATTGCACGTGGTTGATTGTGTCTCCCTTTGATTGTTGTTCTTGTTTGGGTAGAGCCGGGAGACGAGTACGTGATCGAGGAGCCCGTTGAGTACGCTTATGAGGATCAGGCTAATGTCAACTCGAAGAACTTTGCAGGCAACATGACCATACCCTCGAAATCACTTCTATCTTTGCTTGCTAGATGCTTGCTCTTTTGCTATGCCTATGCTACGATACCTACCACTTGCTTATCATGCCTCCCATATTGCCATGTCAAACCTCTAACCCACCTTGTCCTAGCAAACCATTATTTGGCTATGTTACCGCTTTGCTCAGCCCCTCTTATAGCGTTGCTAGTTGCAGGTGAAGATTGGAGTTTGTTCCTTGTTGGAACATGTTTATTGTTGGGATATCATTATATTATCTTGTCTATTTTAATGCATCTATACACTTAGTAAAGGGTGGAAGGCTTGGCCTTACGCCTAGTGTTTTGTTCCACTCTTGCCGCCCTAGTTTCCGTCATACCGGTGTTATATTCCTTGATTTTGCGTTCCTTACACGGTTGGGTTATAATGGGAACCCCTTGACAGTTCGCCTTGAATAAAACTCCTCCAGTAATGCCCAACATTGGTTTTACCATTTGCCACCTAGCCTCTTTTCCCTTGGGTTCCACGGACTCAAGGGTCATCTTTATTTTAAACCCCCGGGCCAGTGCTCCTCTGAGTGTTGGTCCAACCTATCAGCTGCCGGTGGCCACCAGGGGCAACTCTGGGCTGGCCTATCGGAACCTTGGACAATTCGATGTGCCCTAAGAACGAGATATGTGTAGCTCCTATCGGGATTTGTCGGCACATTCGGGTGGCTTTGCTGGTTTAGTTTTACCATTGTCGAGATGTCTTGTAACCGGGATTCCGAGTCTAATCGGATTGTCTTGGGAGAAGGAATATATTTCGTTGACCGTGAGAGCTCGTGATGGGCTAAGTTGGGACACCCCTGCAGGGATTTGAACTTTCGAAAGCCGTGCCCACGGTTATGGGCAGATGGGAATTTGTTAATGTCCGGTTGTAGATAACCTGAACCTTAACTTAATTAAAATGAATCAACAGAGTGTGTGGCCGTGATGGTCTCTTTTCGGCGGAGTCCGGGAAGGGAACACGGTCTCGTGTTATGCTTGAACGTAGGTTGTTCTAGGATCACTTCTTGATCATAGTTCCTCGAACGTGCCTTGCCTCTCTCTTCCCGCTCTCATTTGCGTATGTTAGCCACCATATATGCTAGTGCTTGCTGCAGCTCCACCTCATACCTTTTTCCCTACCTATAAGCTTAAATAGTCTTGATCGCGAGGGTGTGAGATTGCTGAGTCCCCGTGACTCACAGATTCCTTCCAACACCAGATGCAGGGACCGATGATACCATTCTAGGAGATTAGACTGAGCTCAAGTGGGAGTTCAATGAGGAATCAGGACGATACTACGTTTCTTTTCCAGATGATCAGTAGTGGTGCCCAGTTGGGGCGATCGGGGACTTTGTTGCATTTTGGGGTTGTTCTTTATTTTGGTTCCATAGTAGGACCTTGATTGTATCTGGATGAATGTAATGATATTTATGCTATTGAGTGACGTGGCGAGTGTAAGCCAAATATGTAACTCTTTTCCTTATTCATTACATGGGTTGTGTGAAGATTACCCCACTTGCGACATTGCTTACAATGCAGTTATGCCTCTAAGTCGTGCTTCGACACGTGGGAGATATAGCCGCATCGTGGGCGTTACAAGTTGGTAATCAGAGCCTTCCCCGACTTAGAAGCCCCCTGCTTGATCGAATCATTGGCGTTGTTGAGTCTACAAAAATGTTTTGAGTCATTTAGGATTATATATATCGGAGAGTAGGATTCTTTTTACTCCTTAGTCCCTTCGTCGCTCTGGTGAGGCATCCTGACGTAGAGTTTTGACTCTTCTCAAATTTCACTAATTTTTCTAGGATCACACGGGTATCTTGGAATCGTTCTGATGGTTTTGTGACGAGAACATTGTTCTTGGTGCCTCCTGACATTTAGGGGTTGTGGCAGTGTCCCGGGGAGTTGAGCTCCGAGGTATTGTCGTCACAATTTTATCGTTGCAATTCTGGAATACTGAGTTTCACCGACATTGAAAATCTATTTTATGTAGTTGTTGGTGAGATACCATCGACGCCACCCAGTACTAGGGCGGAAGTTCGGGAGTGTCTCCATAACTCGTATAACGGATGCTTTTCGAAGGTTGAGGTAAATGATTTCCGAAGGTTTCTTGGTTATGTGTTGAAGGATGGATACAGCTGGATGTAGGATTTGCTAGCTTTGGGTGAGATATTATGCTTCCCCTGTATCCCCAACACCTGATTGCATAATCGGAAAGGTTCGGGAGTTTCATAGGTGAGAATTCATGTAGCTCTAGATTTTCTTCCGCAAATATTTGGTTTGTGATTGGGTAATCCTCACCAAGTATTTGTTCTTGTCTGTACCTTGTTGTTTTATTCTTCTACCTCTATCTAAGTGGCTTCGCAATTTATGGAAGTGTGACCATTTCAATTGGAATTCATTTGTTCATTTTGTTCGGATGTTAAGACTATATGTTGCAATTTCGATCCATTTGATTCAGCTTGAATATTTGTCTGTCATGATGCTAACAGATGTCACCCTCTTCAGGATGGCTCCTCCAACGTGTCGGAATCCTGAACCGCCGCCACCACCTCCACCTTCGGAGGCATGGCAAGCTGTGATGGCCGCTACTAATGCCAACACGCAGCTGATCATGCAACTCTTGCAAGAGCGCAACCAAGGGAATCAAGGCCATGGCAACAATCAGAATCAGTTGGCTACACTCAACCAGTTCCTCGCAAACCAGCCAAAGACCTGCAGTAACTGTGTCGAGGCAACATACGCTGATGATTGGCTCGTGGATATATGCAAGCATTTCGAGTGCAGCAACGTCAAGCCTAAGGACTTTGTCAAGTTTGTCTCCTTCCAACTCAAAGACCAAGCTGCAGAATGGTATCAGCAATACAAAGATTCCAGAGGAGGTCGTGTGATTACCTGGGATGAATTCCGTCAAGACTTCAAAGCTCACCACATTCCTCAGAGTGTTATTGAGAGCAAGCGCGAGGAGTTCTGCAATCTGAAGCAAGGCAGCTTGTCTATTTACCAGTATAACACCATGTTCCAGAAGCTCGCTCGTTTCGCTAAGCAAGACGTCCCCGACGAGAAGAGCTTGATTTATCAGTTCAGGGGTGGACTCAGAGAAGATCTCCAACTTGCTCTCATGCTTTTCGAGCCACAGAAGTACGATGAGTTTTACAACATGGCACTGAAACAAGAGACTGCTCAACTCAAGTGCGATGCTTCCAAGAAATGAGTCAGGGATGCAACTCCTTCTTCCTCAACTCAAGTGGCAACTAAGCAGCAAAAGTATTGGTTGCCTCCTCCTCCGTTCCGTTAGCCTTATCAACAGAAGAGCAAAGGTGGCAATGGATCTTCCCACCCACCCAATCCAGGCTTTCAGAACAAGACTTCGTCTCATGCTCCAAGATCAAGTGGTCCGTATCACCGTCCTCTTTCAGAGGTCACGTGCAACAAGTGTCAGCAGAAGGGTCACTATGCCAACAAATGTTTCAATCAGAGGCGTCTTCCTCCTCCTCCTCCTCCTGTGAGATCTGCGAGTACCGCAGTGGTCAAGCATAACCCCAAGTTCGCAAAGGTCAACATGATGAACGCAGCTCAGGCGGAGGACTCATCAGATGTGATTATGGGTAACCTTCCTGTTAACGATATTCCTGCAAAAGTTCTTTTTGACACTGGTGCATCGCATTGTTTCATCTTGAGACCATTTGCATCTAAGCATGAGTTGGCTCTCCAAGTTTTTCCTAGACCGTTAGCAGTTGTCTCTCCGGGTAAACGCATGAACGCTAACTCCATGGTTCCGGATGTTACTATCACGTTGGGTGACTACAAGTTTCTGTCTTCTCCAACTGTTCTTGGTGACTCAGATATTGATCTTATTCTCGGAATGGACTGGCTTTCTAAGCACAAGGCTCAACTTGATTGTGCTGCCAGGCAGATTCAATTGACACATTCGTCTGAGGATGTAATCGTCTTTGCTGCTCGTGATGATACCATCCAACTATTTTCTCTCAACGAGAAGGGCGAGCTGGATGCCATTTGTCAGATTCTAGTCGTTTGCGAATATCAAGACATCTTTCCAGAAGAGCTTCCAGGAATGCCTCCTCACCAGCCAATTGAATTCATCATCGATCTTGAGCCTGGCACGGAACCTGTGTGCAAACGTCCTTACAAGCTTGGACCTGAAGAGTTGAAGGAGCTGAAGAAGCAACTCGATATTCAAGAGCGTATGGGTCTCATCCGACCAAGTTCTTCTCCATGGGGTTGTGGTGTTCTTTTCATGAAGAAGAAGGATGGAACGGACCGACTTTGTGCTGACTACCGTCCATTGAACAAGAAGACCATAAAGAACAAGTACCCACTTCCCAACATCAATGAGCTTTTCGAACAACTCAAAGGTTCTCAAGTATTCTCCAAGCTTGATCTCCATATGGGCTATCACCAGATTCGCATTCGTGAAGAAGATATCCCCAAGACAGCTTTCAGAACAAGCTATGGTTCATATGAATACACTGTCATGTCTTTCGGCCTCGTCAATGCTCCTCCAACATTCTCTCACATGATGAACTTCATCTTCAACGCCTACACAAATGACTTCGTCTTGGTCTACCTCGATGAAATTTTGGTCTTTTCCAAGAACAAGGAGGATCATGCCAAGCATTTGAGGTTGGTGCTGGATAAACTCAGAGAACATCAGTTCTATGCGAAGTTTTCAAAGTGCGAGTTTTGGCTCAATGAGGTTCTCTACCTTGGACATATCATCTCCGCCAAGGGCATAGCTGTTAATCCTGAGAAGGTGTCTGCAATTGTGAATTGGGAACCACCTCAGACTGTGAAGCAACTCTGCAGCTTCCTTGGGCTCGCAAGCTATTGCCGGAGGTTCGTTGAGAACTTCTCTAAGATCGCGAAGCCTCTTTCCAACCTTCTCCAGAAGCATGTGAAATATGTCTGGTCGCCTGAGTGTGACATCGCTTTCAACACCCTGAAAGAGAAGTTAGTCACTGCTGCAGTTCTGACTCCTCCTGATGAATCCAAACTATTCGAGGTCTTCTGTGATGCTTCCCTTCAAGGTCTTGGTGCAGTGTTGATGCAAGAGAAGAAAGTTGTGGCCTAATCCTCTAGCTAGTTGAAGCCCAACGAAAAGAACTACTCCACTCATGACCTCGAGTTGGCGGCAGTTGTCCATGCTCTTTTAACATGGAGACATCTCTTGTTGGGAAGAAAAGTGGACATGTTCACTAATCACAAGAGTCTTAAGTACATCTTCACTCAGCCCAACCTCAACCTCAGGCAGACTCGGTGGGTCGAAATGATTCAAGAGTATAATCTGAGTATTGAATATACTCTAGGGAAGGCCAATGTAATTGCTGACGCATTGAGCAGGAAGGCTTACTGCAACAGTCTGATTATCAAGCCTTACCAACCAGAGCATTGTGAAGCTTTCCGCAAACTCAATCTTCAAGTTGTTCCTCAAGGATTCCTTGCCAACCTCCAAGTCTCTCCTACGTTGGAAGATCAGATTCGTGAGGCTCAACTTCTTGATGCTATGGTGAAGAAGGTGAAGATTGGGATTGCCAAGAGTCAACCCAAGTACAAGTGCTATCGTCTTGATGACAAGGATACTCTATTATTCAAGGATCGCATTGTTGTTCCTAAAGGTGACCTTCGTAAAGTCATTATGAACAAGGGTCACAATTCACTCCTCTCTATTCACCCTGGAAGTACAAAGATGTACCAGGACCTCAAGCAGTCGTATTGGTGGACTCGAATGAAGCGCGAGATTGCTCAGTTCGTGAATGAATGTGATGTCTGCAGAAGAGTGAAAGCAGAACACCAATGACCAGCTAGTCTCCTCCAACCTCTTGCCATTCTAGAATGGAAGTTTGACCATATTGAGATGGACTTCGTGACTAGATTTCCAAAGTCCAAGCGTGGCAATGATGCTATCTTCGTTGTCATCGACAAGCTCACTAAAGTGGCTCATTTTTATCCTATCAAAGAATCTATCACAATAGCTCAGTTGGCAGAGCTATATACCTCCTGGATTGTCTCCCGGATTGTCTGGTTTTTGTCTTCGTGTTGTTTTGTCTTTGTCATGCATCTCATATCATGTCATCATGTGCATCGCATTTGCATACATGTTCGTCTCATGCATCCGAGCATTTGTGTCGGATTTTGGGTTCCGACAGACCCTTGAGGTTCGAACACTGGGGTGCGCGCGGAGATTTTGCCTCCTACCTACCTGCACCCCCGCCTTGCTAGGATCTAAACTAAGGAAAGAACAACACAAGAGACACAGGGTTTATACTTGTTCGGGCCACCATTGTGGTGTAATACCCTACTCCAGTGTGTGGTGTGGTGGATTGCCTCTTGGGCTGATGATGATGAACAATACAAGGAAGAACAGCCTCGCGAGGGTCTGTTCTTGGCTGGGGCAACGAACTGCTGGGAGGAGTTCAGTCACCTTTCTCTCTCTCTCTCTCTCTCTTTATGATCGAAACCCCTCTCACCTTGCAACCTCCGAACCTCTCAAACCCCTGAACCTCTGAACCTCTCAATCCCCGAAAAAAAACCCCTGCTCTGTGGGTGGCTGGTCCTATTTATAGAGGCCCTGGTCCTCTTCCCAAATATCGAGCGGGAAGGGAGCCAACAATGGTGGGCTAATTTGAAGGGGGACAGCTAGTACTAGCTACCCTGACAAAAGTAGTCTTCGCCTGCGCAAAGCTCTGGTGATGACGCCGTCTTGGGCTCCATGGTGACCTCCGTCTTGTAGTCCTCATGGTCTTGGTCTCGTTGCACCGAAATGGCAACCTTTGCCTGATGCCTCGGTACTCCGCGGCTGCGCTTGCCCCCTTTGCACCAAAGAGGAAAGGAGGACACTGCGCGGGCTGGCACCCGCCTGGCACCTTCGGTCGTCATGGCTTGCGTCACGGGCACCTCATGAGGTACCCCGCCTTGATCTCTCCGCCTCCTCGTGAGCCAGCCTGACGAGGCCGCGCCTGAGGAAGCTCCGCGTCGTCCGCCCCGCGAGGCTTGGCCCCTGGCGAGGGTCTTGGGTTTGTGTTGGTGAAGATGGGCCGCGCTGGCCCCCCCTTTGAGCCACGCCGCAGGCCGCAGGCAGGCAAGTCTGGGGACCCCCATTCCCAGAACACCGACAGTAGCCCCTGGGCCAAAGGTGCGCCCGGACTTGGCCGTGCAAGGAGGCGGAAGGGCAAGAGCGAAGCATCGCGGGCCCTAACAGCCTGCGGCCTTGGGCACCGCGTGGCGGTTGGTTGGACGTGGGCGGCACTGTTCCCCCACGCCCTCCTTATTTTGCGCCATGCTAGGCGGACCCGTAGTCATACACAGCCGTTCCCCTTTTGTTGCTCGAGCGCCCTCTGTCCTTCCTCCGCTCGAACTCTGGTTTCTGTTTTCAACTCAATCTTGAACCTTCCCCCCCTTCCCATCGCCATGGCTCCGACGAAGAAGGGAAGAGGGAAGAAACCCGTGTCTCCACCTTGCCCGCCGCCGTTGGCGGCCCCCGTCGAGGGCTTGGGCAAGGTCAGCTTGACCCTGGCCACCATCTTCCATGAATGCGGGAGGACAACGGCCTGGCCCGCGTCCCACTTCTCCATCGACAGGATAGCCACCGAGGTCCCGTATTTTGCCGACGCCCTGTGGGCAGGTCTGGTTCCTCCCTTTTCTGATTTCTTCAATGCCGTGCTTTCCCATTATTAGATCCACTTGATGCATCTGGGTCCTGAATCCATCACTCTCCTTTCGGTCTTCGCCTTTGTTTGTGAGGCTATGATGGGCATCCTTCCTTCAGTTGCCTTGCTGCACCACTTCTTCTCACTGCGCCTTGTTGACCCTACCCAATGCTGGGCGTGTGTGAGCTTCGTTGTCGCGCCTGAGACAGCGGCCTCTGGGATTGACTTCAAGCTCCCTCCGCCCGCGGCTTGGTTCCACGAGCGGTGGCTGTATGTGGATGCTGGGGTGCCCAGCCCCCTGCCGTCGGAGCCAACTTCGCCCGCTGTCCCCAATTCGGGCTGGGGCCAGGAGACGCTTGAGAGCCCCCGGCTCGTCTTCGTCTGGCACCGCCTCGCGTTCTTGAGGTCGCTTGGCGCGACAGCGCCCAAGGTGGTGAAGGAGTTCCTGCTATGCCGCGTTGCTCCTCTCCAGCGCCACTCCCGCCGGATGTGGGCCTTCAGCAAGCGTGACAATCGTATGAGGCTCTAGGAAGAGGACCTGACACCTGAAGTGCTGAGGATGGCGCTCTTGACCCTGACGGGGGACCCCAACCCTGACAGTATCCAACAGGGAGGGGCCTTGCTGTACCTCTGCCAGAGCGGGGGCGATTTTGTGAGGTAGATGCCTACCTTCGATGAGTGGGGGCCGCGCCCCGCCGGCCTTCAGAGGCCTCGCGAGAACCCAGTCGTGGTGACTGCCCTTCCAGTCGGCCAAGGCGACTCTTCCTCAAGTGGCGGAGCAGGGAGGCACGAGGCGCCAGAGGCCGAGGGGGCTCCCGTCGGGGTGACAGGGCCGGGCGAGGCTCATGAGGAAGCAGTTATCGGGGCCCGTGCCGCCGAGGCTGAGGGTGACAAGTAGCTGCCCTCTGCGCCTACGACCGAGGCCACTGAGGCTCCGGCGGCTTCTCTGGGCGAGGCGATTGACGGCGCACGTCAGGCAGGCGCCCCTACTGCAGATCGCCTTGACGCTCCATCTTCGTCGCAGGTTGATCCCTGCGCCCGACTCTTAGGCCGCTCACGCGTGGACTTTGAGGCCCTCCGGAAGAGAAGGGAGGCCCTAGGCGACGATTACCCTTGTCGCCTGCTGAAGCGTAGGAAGTACTTCGCCACTGATTAGTAAGCCTTCTACTTTCCCAGCTCCCGATCCTTCTGTTGCTCTTACTGACCCTTGCTCCGCAGGCCTCTTCTAGCCGAGCTTGCGGAGACGGCTGAGGAGCCGTCCCCCTTGGCTTCGCCCCCTCCATCGTCTTCAAGCGTTCCAAGCAGTGGAGCCCTTGTGGTGAGGGCGATCGACGAGGCGAACCGTCCAGAGGCGTATCGTGGCCCCACGCACCTCGTGATCCTTCGCGGGCCTTCTCGTGGCATAGCCAGCCTGCCATGGGCTTCTCGCCTGGTCGTGGACTGCGATTGGCTGAGGCGCTTCCTGCGCTCTTCACCTGGGAACGGGCTGGCCCCCGGCCGGGCTTCTGACGCGGCATGCCCGGCCGTCGCGAGGGTGCCAGCCCCCAGCCCGGAGGGGGAGTGCTGACTCGCGGCCCCCGGCGCTTGCTTGGGGCAGATGATGGTGTGGAAGACGTGCTCGAGCGCACTCGGGAGCGTTGCGCTCTCCGCCAAGGATTCCTTCGAAGGGCGGCTAACGCGGTAAGCCTTCTTGGAGAGGAGCTTGCCGATGAAGACGCGCGCCTTGAGGCCGAGGGCCTGCGCCTGGCTGCAGAGAGGCACAAGCTGGAGGGCGCCACCGCCCTTGCGCGCCGTCAGCACGATCTTGACAACGCAGAGGCCAAGGCGTCGCTGGTGGCCTCTCGGGAGGTCCGATCTTGGGCCGCTAAGGAGGCTCGGGAAACTGACCGGCGGCGAACGACGGCGGAGGAGCGGGCTCGGGAGCTCCTGGCCTGGTGCCACTCGCTGGAGGAGCAGGTGGAGCTGCACGAGGCAGCCCTCGCGTCGATGATGGTGGCCTCCGGCGACTCAGCAGAGCTCCAGAAGCGTGAGGAGGCGCTGACGCTGGAAGCCGCCGAACGTACCCAAGAGTACGAGCATCTGGAGAAGAGGGAGCGCTTGGTGACGCATGCGGAGGATGATGTTGCTGTGCAGGAAGCCTGCTTCCTGGAGGAGGTCGGACATCGAGTGGCGATGGCACATTTGAACCTCGAGCATGAGTTCGAAGAGAAGCTGGGGTTGATCTGGGCCGAAGCTGAAGGCAGGATTGCTTCCTTGAGGGCCAAGCTGGAGGAGGCGACGCGGCGGGCCGACGCTTTCCGGGCCGCTCTTGAGGTGGCGCAAGGTGAGCTAACCGCCTCCCAGGCCGAGGTGCTCCTTCTCCGCCAGCGGGTGGAGGAGGCCGAGGTCATCGCGGGCCAGAACACGGACGAGATACGTCAGCGGCGGATCCTGGAGCATGAGCACGGCCCCATGCTCACCACGCTCCGGGAGAGAACCAACGCAGCCTTGGGCAACATCTGCGAGGCGGCTGTTGGCGAGCCGCACGCAGTCAACTATGCTAGCAATCTTCAGTTTTTCACTAACGTGGTGACGCAGCTGGAGGTTGGTGGAGGAGAGGAGCCGCGCCCTGCTTGGGCGTGCCTTTTCTCGCGTCTTCAGCCACCTCCGGAACATGGATCCCCACTTTGATTTTGACGCCGCCATCGCCCCAGTCCCCTAGGCCGTCCGAGGCGATCTGGCGCACTGGGTGGAAGACAATGTGGATGCTCTTATCAGGGCCTTCGCTTCGGACAACGACGATGCGATCGTGGCCGCCGACGAGGGCGGCATGGTGAACGGCCCTGATGCCGCCGGCGGCGATGCGGACAGCGATGGCGAGTTCAGCGATGCCAGCAACGGCTCGGGTGGTGCTCCTAAGAACGCATTGGGGGATTCATCCGACTGATCGTGCATCGCTCCTACTTCCTTACCCTGCATGAATAGAACTCAGGTTTTGGCCTGATTGTAGTGAGAGCATTTTGGAGGGGGAGCCCCTCATGTAAAACTTGCGTTCATCGTATTAGTAGACGCTACATTGCCCATGCGCCCACGCCAACTGGTTGGCCCAAGCGACGCGCTGGTCGGCTAGTTTACCTTTGTCCCGTGCTGGCCCTGAGGCAGCCCGAGGGAGGTTGTGGTGTCTCGAGTGTTGCCTGATTAGCTTCGTAGGATCTGCAGTAAAACACCCTCTTGAGAGGTCACGTCGGCGGCAGTCTGGGCTGCGCGCAAGCTAGGCCTGACCCGGCTCGCGAGGGGCTCGCGAGGGGAGGCAGCTAAGGCAAAGCGGTAACCAAAACGCGAGAAATTGCTCGAACGAGACTAAGCACCCCTTCCCCGAACACACGCAAATCTCAAATTCGAATCCAACTTGAATCCAGTGGGGGAAAGCGACAACCAAAGGGAAGAGCAACGAAAGCAAACAAAAGGCCGCGTCCGGCACCTAGTCTAGTCTTGGACATCTTCTCACCAGCGTGGAGCTAAGTGCTGCCACTGGGCGTTTGAGGGAGCCCCAGGGCCTGAGGCCGGCACCCCTGAGACTCCGGGACGTGTACAGCCCCACTCATTATTACGTGAGAGTGTCACGGGGCGGCGAGCTTCACAGGCACTGGGCCTTCTTCACAGGTACTGGCCTTGCTTCATATCACCAGATGAGGGCCCCACCTTGCGCCACACTCTAGTGCCATCAACGACGACCGGAAACTAGGACGCCGCCGATGGGGTAGAGCGGTCGCCAGCGGTTCCCCCGACGACCATGGGTCCTCCGCCGGGGGCAGGCCCTGAGGCACCTCCCCAGCGGAGGGCCTACCTCCTGAGAACACCTTGCTCCGAACGCCGCGGTGGTGATGTCGGATCCCGGCCCCTCTCCTGCAGCCCCCTGCGCCCTCCTCCCAAGGGGCAGGAGACTGTGGGAGTGGGGCAGCTGCTCGCTGTGGCGACCTGCACCTCCTGCGATCCATGGTTAGCGTATACCTGCTCCCGAAGAATTAGCGGTACCCGATAATCGTTGCCCCCAGCGTGGCCAGTGGAACCGTCCCGGGGCTCCCGGAAAGGCTCAGCTTCTGGCGCCTCGTCCCCCCAGCTTGGGCTGAGGAGCGAGCCTTGTTCGCTCTCGTGTGGGTGTCCTTGGTCCATCATGAGGGGCACGTATTCCTTCGGCGCCGTCATCCCGAATGCCACGCCGTAATGCCCCGCATGCCACGCGGTCCTGCCTGACGCGCCCACCGTGGGGTGGCAGCGCGACTGTCCACTGGGGCCGCGGGTCGTGTCGAGTCCTTCTTCTTCGCAGACCGAGAGCGGGGGCAGCGCCGCCGCCGGTCCGGCGCTGACAGCTTCGCTGGCGTTGGAGTAGCCGTGGAGCCCGCGGGCGCGCGCGGAGCCCCCGCGCGGGCTGCCCTGGGCTTGAGATGGGAGCTGGGTGGAGAAGGGGTGAGCCCCCGAGGCGGCGAAGCCCAGGAGCTCTGCCACTCGTTCCAGCAGCACGTCGTGGCCGCCCTCCAGCAGCCTGCACTGTAGCAGCTCTCGGGCCACTGTGAGCACGGTCCTCGAGTTCGCCTGCTCCCTGCGGGTGTACGGTGTCGTGGTCGCGGCGTGATTGGAGGCCCTTGCTGCCGACCGCGCCTGCCGCGGTGTGAGAGCTGTCCAAGCCTATCCGTGTTGCCCGCGGCTTGCAGCGCCCTGCGGACCGCGAGCTGCCTGGGGCACGGGGTCGCCCGAGGCAAGCGGCTTTGCGCAGGCGGGCCACGCCGCCCACGGATCTGGGTTGACCGCCTGGTCGCCGGACATGGTGATGACGACGCGACGGGGCGCGAAGCGGTAGAAGGTGGATTCCGGCACACCCCTACCTGGCGCGCCAAATGTCGGATTTCGGGTTCCGGCAGACCCTTGAGGTTCGAACACTGGGGTGCGCATGGAGATTTCGCCTCCTACCTACCTACACCCCCCGCCTTGCTAGGATCTAAACTAAGGAAAGAACAACACAAGAGACACAGGGTTTATACTGGTTCGGGCCACCGTTGTGGTGTAATACCCTACTCCAGTGTGTGGTGTGGTGGATTGCCTCTTGGGCTGATGATGACGAACAATACAAGGAAGAACAGCCTCGCGAGGGTCTGTTCTTGGCTGGGGCGACGAACTGCTGGGAGGAGTTCAGTCACCTTTGTCTCTCTCTCTCTCTCTTTCTGATCGAAACCCCTCTCACCTTCCAACCTCCAACCTCTCAAACCCCTGAACCTCTGAACCTCTCAACCCCCGAAAAAAAACCCTTGCTCTGTGGGTGGCTGGTCCTATTTATAGAGGCCCTGGTCCTCTTCCCAAATATCGAGCGGGAAGGGAGCCAACAATGGCGGGCTAATTTGAAGGGGGACAGCTAGTACTAGCTACCCTGACAAAAGTAGTCTTCGCCTGCACAAAGCTCTGGTGATGATGCCATCTTGGGCTCCACGGTGACCTCCATCTTGTAGTCCTCATGGTCTTGGTCTCGTTGCACCGAAATGGCAACCTTTGCCTGATGCCTCGGTACTATGCGGCTGCGCTTGCCCCCTTTGCACCAAAGAGGAAAGGAGGACACTGCGCGGGCTGGCACCCGCCTGGCACCTTCGGTCGTCATGGCTTGCGTCACGGGCACCTCGTGAGGTACCCCGCCTTGATTTCTCCGCCTCCTCGTGAGCCAGCCTGACGAGGCCACGCCTGAGGAAGCTCCGCGTCATCCGCCCCGCGAGGCTTGGCCCCTCGCGAGGGTCTTGGGTTTGTGTTGGTGAAGATGGGCCGCGCTGGGCCCCCCTTTGAGCCACGCCGCAGGCCGTAGGCAGGCAAGTCTGGGGACCCCGTTCCCAGAACGCCGACAATTTGCCCCGTTGTCCGTTTTGCATTCCGGTGCTCCTATGTCCTCTGGTGTCCCCTTTTACCTCTTTTTGTATGCAGGTGTTAAACGTTTTCGGATTGGACCGAGACTTGCCAACCGGCCTTGGGTTACTACCGGTAGACCACCTATCAAGTTTCGTACCATTTGGACTTCATTTGCTACTCCAACGGTTAACCGAGGAGCCGAGAAGGCCTCGGGTGTGTTGGAGCCTAACACCCCTCCAAAGTGGCCCAAAACCCGCCTAAACCCCTTCCATCATCTAGGCCATTTGATCACGATCGCATGGTCACAAACAATGCTCAATTTGGAGCCTCCTAGCTCCTCCTACCTATAAAAAGGTCCTCCCATTCCAAATCTCGGATCAACCCTAGACCCCTCCCTCTCCTCGCGCCGCCGGACAAAAACCGGCCGGCCGAACACGTCCGACCCGCTCCGCCGGACGAACCAGCAGCCGCCACGTGTCCTCCCGCGGAGCCCCACTTCACCGGCCCATCCCGGCCCAGGGCGGGTCCTCCCGCGCCGCCAACCAGGCCGCGCCCCGCCGCGCCTGCCCCGCCGTCCGTCTCCGCGCGTCGCCGCCTAGCGCGCCCGCTCCGCCGCCTGCCGGTGTCGCGCGCCTC
>NC_041384.1:324694947-324739078 GCF_002162155.2 Triticum dicoccoides
GCGCCTCGCTGCCGCGAGTTCCGGCCACCGCGAGCCGCCCGGCCGGCGATCTGCTCCAAAGACCCGCCACCGCGACCGACCTCCTCCACCCGTCTCCGACCTCGCCGGCGCCGCCCCGCACCCGATCCGGCCGCCTTCGACCCCCCCGGCGCCGCCCCGCACCGATCCGGCCATCTCCGGCCCAACTCCGGCGACAGCTCCGGCCGCTCCTCGGATTGCGTGCCCGGACGAACCCTAGATCCGGATTTCAGGCGGTTGACTTTTTCCCTACTCTCAGTATTTTTTTTTGCATATTTTCATCATGTCATAACTTCATCATTGTGGCTCCATTTTGGGCGTGTAGCATATCAAATTGTTCATCTCGACGAGTACTTCATTTCATCTTATTGCACCATGTTCATTTGAGTTTATCTTGATGCCCTAAATGCTGTTGCAACAGTGTTATGCAATGTTAGTTTCAGATTATTATCAGCAATTGGACATTTGTCATTTTTGCCATGATTGTTGTGTGCCTCCAGCGAGATTGAGCCCTACATGTGTTTTCAAGTATGCCATGCCATCTTTACAGGGGTGTATGCCTTGTATTTTTGTGATCTCTGTGGTGACTAGCACAAGCATGCAAAGTAGCTCTCGTAATGTTGCTAATTTCAGGGACTTAGAAATCTTCTAAGTCATTGTCCTTATAATATTTTTATGCCATGTATTCATGTTGCTACGGAGTGATCCATGCCTCTTTTGATCATGTTCAGTGAGGATCATTTTGAGATATTGTTGTGGTCTATCCATCCATGTATTTGTTTGCAATTATGGAGCATCCTAGCTTGACTCAATCGAGCTCTACTTTTGCTATAAAATGTTCCTGGCAGATTGCTTACATGTTAAGCGATTTTGCCGAGCTTGTTGTAGATGATCCGTGCATGCTATGTGATGTTCTTGCCATGTTTAGCTTCTATGCCATGTCTACTTGCTGGGTGTATGCTTAGATTGTCATGCAATGCCTTGTAGTGAGTGCATCGAGCTCGTAAACATGCCTACATGAATCTATTTTGCTATGTTATAGTTTTCTGCTAAGTCTGAATCTGTTAACGTAAATTGCTATGTTCACATGGTTGCGATTGTATTTTCTGATCCCTTTTGGCTTATGGTCAGTAAGGGACTTTTGTTGTATGCTTTGAGTATCTTCATGCCATGCCTTGCTTTGCCATGATATGTTCATGTAGCATGTTGTTATCTTGCTCTAAACATTGCTTCCTAATGTTAAATTCCTGGCATGTTGTTACTTACTCTAAGTCTGTAACCTGTTATCTTTTGCACTTTTGCCATGCTTGTTTGAACCTACTATTGAATGAATTAGCCGTAGCTCAATGTTCATCTTTTGTCAAGAATCTTGAGTGGATCCCTGCCATGTATTTTGTTGCTATGTTAGAGTGCAGTAGCTTGTTGTTATTGATGCATTTAGATGGCCTCGTGCTGTTAATCGCAGATCGGTGCCATATTTGTTTTGCTTGTCATTTGCAAACCGTGCATCCGTTTTCGGTGATCTTTATATCGATTTCGACCGAAATCAACTCATCTTTCTAGTGGCACTCTTGGTTTTCCATGTTGAGGCCAGGTTCAATCTTTCCTTTCCGAGACATGCATATGCATTGCATATCGCATCCCGCCTGTCATGCCATGTTTTGCATCATGTTGCTTGTGCATTGCACGTGGTTGATTGTGTCTCCCTTTGCTTGTGTTCTTGCTTTGGGTAGAGCTGGGAGACGAGTACATGATCGAGGAAGCCGTTGAGTATGCTTACGAGGATCAAGCTAACGTCAACTCGGAGAACTTTGCAGGCAAGATGACCATACCCTCGAAATCACTTCTATCTTTGCTTGCTAGATGCTCGCTCTTTTGCTATGCCTATGCTATGATACCTACCACTTGCTTATCATGCCTCCCATATGGCCATGACAAACCTCTAACCCACCTTTTCCTAGCAAACCGTTGTTTGGCTATATTACCGCTTTGCTCAGCCCTCTCTTATAGCGTTGCTAGTTGCAGGTGAAGATTGGGGTTTGTTCCTTGTTGGAACATGTTTATTGTTGGGATATCATTATATTATCTTGTCTATTTTAATGCATCTATACACTTAGTAAAGGGTGGAAGGCTCGGCCTTATGCCTAGTGTTTTGTTCCACTCTTGCCGCCCTAGTTTCCGTCATGTCCGGTTGTAGATAACCTGAACCTTAACTTAATTAAAATGAATCAACAGAGTGTGTTGCCGTGATGGTCTCTTTTCGGCGGAGTCCGGGAAGAGAACACGCTCTCATGTTATGCTTGAACGTAGGTTGTTCTAGGATCACTTCTTGATCATAGTTCGTCGACCGTGCCTTGCCTCACTCTTCCGGCTCTCATTTGCGTATGTTAGCCACCATATATGCTAGTGCTTGCTGTAGCTCCACCTCATACCTTTTCCCTACCTATAAGCTTATATAGTCTTGATCGCGAGGGTGTGAGATTGCTGAGTCCCCGTGACTCACAGATTCCTTCCAACACCAGATGTAGGGACCGATGATACCATTCCAGGAGATTCGACTGAGCTCAAGTGGGAGTTCGATGAGGACTCAGGACGATACTACGTTTCTTTTCCAGACGATCAGTAGTGGTGCCCATTTGGGGCGATCAGGGAATTTGTTGCATTTTGGGGTTGTTCTTTACTTTGGTTCCATAGTAGGACCTTGATTGTATCTGGATGAATGTAATGATATTTATGCTATTGTGTGACATGGCGAGTGTAAGACAACTATGTACCTACTTTCCTTATTCATTACATGGGTTCTGTGAAGATTACCCCACTTGCGACATTGCTTACAATGTGGTTATGCCTCTAAGTCGCGCTTTGACATGTGGGAGATATAGCCGCATCATGGGCATTACAGTCTGAACTGAAGGAAAGGATAATTACCTCTGCATCGTCAACTTGGCTGCCCTCAACGTCCTCCTGATAAGTATCATTGTCAATGAGATGCATGAAAAGTGAACCAAGTGAATCAAGTTCTAACTCTACTTTCGATTCGTCCGGGTCGTCATCAAGCTCGAAACCGATGGGTTCAGGTGCTTTTCTCTTTGTGGTCTTCTTGACGGCTTTCGTCTTCGGACGAGAAGGCTTCGCTGCTTTCTCTTGAGGTTTCTTTTTCCAGAAAGGATTGTCACCCTATTTAAACATGAGCAGGGGGTATTCAAAGATTGCACAGTTCAAAAATATCAGGTGTAAAGCTGAAGCACAAACAATACTTACAGCGGGCGATTTGTTTTGCGTGTAAAAGGGGTTTAACCCGGTCTTGCTGCAGACAGCTTCCGATTCGTTCAATATTTTCTTAACAGATTCAGTGAATTCTTCATCTGTTAGCTGAATATTGATATGGCGTTGGGATTCTTCTACGTCACCAGTATACTCACACATTAAACCGACGCGGTGACTTAATGACAAAATGCTCCAGGAAATCCAACAATGGACGAAGTCCACGCCTGTTAAACCATTGACCAAGAAGGCTCTCAGCTTGGCGAGTTGAGGTGCGTATAAGGCCCGTTCCTAGGCACTTAGTCATTGCGGAAGTGGATGATTATTAGCAAGCCAGTGTGCACGATAACCTGACAGAGGGTTCTCATCTTTGGGAGAGGTGTCTCTGCAATAGAACCAACTTTGGTTCCACTCCTTTGGGTGACTATGGAGTTTGGCATGAGGAAACTCAACTTCTTTCGTTTTCTGAATGGAGACGCTGCCAAGTTCAGTATTGGGACCGTCTACGAATTCAGTGTGCCGGTTTAGATGGAAGAAATCCCGGAACAGCTCGACAGTTGGTTCTTCTTGTAGATACATTTCACAAAAAACTTGAAAGTTGCATATATTGGATACCGAGTTGGGTCCAACATCTTGAGGGTGGAGTTGAAAGCTGGCAAGCACATCCTGGGAAAACTTTGATCTGGGCGGTTTAAAGCCACGGCCTATGTGATCAACAAACACCACTACTTCACCCTACTTAGGGGTGGGAGGATTTTCCGGCCCAGGAACTTGCCACCGGATCTCATTCTTCTTCGGTAAGGTGCCAATCTTGACCATTCCGTTGAGTTTCTCCTCAGTAACCCGGGAGGGGACCCAGTTGCAGGAATAAAACTGCTTGGCCATTGCAATTGAAAGGCTGGGAAGAAAATAATGCCGGTTTATGATTCGTTAATGGTGATGCGTAAGGTACAACAAGGAAAAGGAATCCAAGTATGTGCAAATTGGTAAACCGACGACAGGGTATTTATGAATGGTAAGGAATGAACAGAGGCAGAGTTATATACATATTGTTAAACCGGAGTATAAATAAATTGGCGGTTTAAAAGGGGACTAATGGTACCTGCCGGATTATCATACTTCAAAAAGTTAAACTGCCTATATTGGTGTAAAGGGTACAGATCTAAAAATACCTAAGTGAGGGAAACAGGTTTCACAGGATTGCATTGAAATTTTGGATCTACCATAAGTCAAGAAAAGGAAAATATTGAAACTTCAAAGTTTGGTCCCGAAGCAGTTCACAAAAGGTCCAGATCAAGTTACGATGTATTTAAGGTTTGGATCAAATGGCTGAGATAAGGAGTTCCATAGCTACTATGCAGAACACATCAAGATCAAGCTCTGCTATCTGTGGGTTGACGAAGAACACGAGGAGAGCGACATGAACCCGCATGAGCCCTAACGGATCTACAGAGGAAAGAGGAGAGGCTTACAGCAGCGGTTGAGGTAGCAGAGGTGCGCCACGTCTTTTTGATGCAACCAGGTCGATGCAGCAGCCAACGGAGATGCAGAGGCGAAGCTCGACGATGGCGGCGGTGCTCGGGTGCAGTGGCGTCGCGAGGAAGAATAAGAAGCGAGGAGACAAAGGGGAAAAAAGAAAATGACCTGTGGTTCTATTTATAAGGTACAGGGAGAGGTGACAGACGCGAGAATCAAGGAGCCCGAAAGTTGGATATATGACGGAGTGGTCGCCTCGATTGTCGGAGGATCATTAACTGAAGGAAAGATGTATAATTTTTATATAACAAGTGACAAGTGATGTTGTCACATCCCTAGTTCTGGTATGATCCTAGGCTTGCTTTGTGCATCATGTTTAAATTTCAAATGAAATTGAAATGGGGATGTTTCAAACCCTGGCACCAACGCAAATTCAAATAGGTTCAAATTAAAAATGGAATTTCAATTAACCCAAAATGCTTTTCAAAAATGTTCATGGTCTTTGGAAAATGTTGGAAACAACAAACAGAGGTGATGCACATTTTTGCTAGACATTTTGGATTTTGAATGAACCCTTATGTATTTGAATTGGAGCTGTTTAAAATAATATAAATATTTTAGAGGCTCCAAAAATGTTGGATTTTGGTGAGGGCCTCTGGTATTTTATAACTAGTGGTCACAAGGAATCTCAACATTTTTATATTTGTGCTGGTATTTATTTTTAAGTCAAAAACAAATGTCAGAAATAGAAAAGAAAAGAAAAAGGGAAAAGGCTTACCTGGGCCTTACCTGAGGCCTGGCACTGGCGGCCCAGCTGGCCGGCCCAGCCAGCTGGCCCTGCCAGTGTTCTTCTCCACTGCGCCAGGAGGACGTCGAGCGCGTGGCCGACGCATGCCGGCGCACGCCCGGCCACCTCCTGCTTGCCGCCTCCCTTTAAACACCCCTGGAGACGCCACACAGCCTCCCCGACCCCCTCTCACTCTCCCCCGTGCTTCTTCTCTCCTCTGTCACCCTCTCTCGCACGCACCCGAGCGCAGCCGACGCCACCGCTCGCCGTTGCCGCGGCCACTGCCCCCCCTCGTCCCTCTGTTGTGTCCACGCGCTCCGCCGCTGTGGGCTACACCTCCTCGATGAGATGCACGGCGCCGGAAGCCCCTGGACGCCGCAAGCACCGTCGTTCCCCTCGTCGGCCACCGAAGATCCTCACCGTCGATTCACTGCCCACCAGTCGTCCCCATGCCTGCCGAGTCCTCCGTTAGCCTCGCTGTGAGCTCCTCTGCCGTTTCCCTCTCTCCCGTGCTCTGGTGCATCGTGTACCCGCCTTTTCCACCCCGGCCGAAGCCATCGCCACCGCAGCCCCTCGCCGTTGTGGCCACAGCCGCCGCAGCTCGTAGCCGAGCTCGCCGTTGCACTCAGTGCACTCTGACGAGTCGAGCGGACCCGCTCGCAGCTCCTGCTGTGCCCCAAAACACCCCACGCGCACCTGGCCGAACTCCGGCCGCTCCCTGGCCACGCCACCACCACGGCTAGATGCGGACGAGCGTCCGCACCCCGTAGCTGCACAACACGTGCCAAATAGCCCCCTGTAGGCAAAACCCGCAGCGCACCGCCGCGTTTGGCTCGCCGGCGGCTAAACGCCAGCGGCCGCTGATCTTTGACTGGCGTGGGTTGACCCCACTGCCCAATTTGACCTCCCCCCTCTCTCTCACTGACTTGCGGGCCCCGCCTGACTAACTACTATAGTTAGCACTAATTAACTAACTAGGTTAGCTACTACAGTCACTGACTAGTGGGCCCTGCCCAGTTAGTTAGGACTAACTAACTTAGTTAGTTGACTGGGTCACTGACCAGTGGGACCCACTGGTCAGGTTTGACCTGGTCAGCCCCGTTGACTCGCTTACATCATGCTGACGTAGAGCTGACACAATAATTGATTTCTGGAATTAATTTAACTCAGGAAATTCTAGAATATTGCTTAAACTTGAAAAAATCATAATAATTCAACCGTAGCTCAGAATGAAATAAATTATATATGAAAAATTATCAGAAAAATGCAAGGAATCCATTTATGCCAGTTACATGCATGAAAGACCAACTTATACATGCTGTATAAGTGAAAACATAATATGGGCATTTTAAATGCTTCATTTTGAATTGCATTTGAATCTTTGATTCAAATGGGCTTCAACCAACTTGGTAGCATCTTGCATTAGCCCAAACGCTAGCATTTGCACATGCCATGTTCATGCATCATTTTTTTTGCATTTGTTTGTGTGTTGATCGCCGACATCGTTTTTTCTCGATAGGTTCCACTCCGGAAGGTGTTCCCGAGTACCTGTCAGAGGAGCCGTACCCCCTTCGCCGTTCTATCAGGCAAGCAACCCCCCTTGAGCATTTCGATAAATCCCACTCTCTCGCTCCTGCTCCTTATACTGCATTAGGACAACAACGATTCAACTGCTACTTTTCTGCTGCGGTAGTTGAACCCATTCCTCTGCATGACCTGTCATTGCCACAGTAACTAGTTGAAACCCACTAGCATGAGTAGGAGTTGCTTGAGCCTTGATGTGCCTACTCATCCATGCTTGTTTTCTTTATGCCAGCTATGCTTAGAGTTGTGTCAGTTTTGATTCATCGGGAATGAATCGGAGTGGTGAACATGTCCTACTGATAAGGCTAAGTGTGTGAACACATTTTGGTAAAGGTAGCGATGAGAGGCCTTGTAGGAGTACATGGTGGGTTGTCTCATTGGAACCGTCCTTAAGCACTGAGTTCTGTGTATGTTATCCAAGTACAGTTACTACCACACATTGGGTTCCGGTTATCCGGCCCCTCTCGGCTTATTAATCCACTTGATCTCTGTCCAGGAGTTGCAACTAGTTTCTGGCGTTTGTAGGTAGTGCTACTTGTCTACCAGGTGGTGTCCGACGGGGCGGGCTTGGGACAGACTAGGCACCGTGGCATGGTGTACCAAGTGTCACCCGGATGGTGGGCTTGGGAACCCTGCAAACATCGTTTGGAGACGTGAGCGACACCCTGCCCGGATCTCCTTGCGGATGGAACCCGAATAGGCGATAAACCTGGACGAGAGACTTGTGTGGTTAGTCAGGTCGTGGCCGACACCCTCGCCCGGCTTCCACTTGAAGGTTGCCGAGGTACATGACGTGTACAGGGTTATAAGTGGCGAGAGCGTGTGTGAAGAAGTACACCCCTGCAGGGTCAACATTATCTATTCGAATAGCCGTTTTCCTCGGATATGGAAACTTGGAGGACTTATGTAGTACATAGACAACTTGAAGTGGATACTCTAAAATCCGCAAGATAAGCGTGAGTGCTACAGATGGCCTTCTCGTAGGGAGACGGGAACGGATCCATAGTGGAGTATTGATATGGTGAATATGTGGACTCGTGTGCGTCTTCTCACCTCAAAGAAGTTTCTGATACTCGTAGTATAGGTTAGCCACTGAGTCAAAGCTGGCTTGCTGCTGTTAAAACTCCACCACCCCCCTTGTTGATAATGTTGCATATGTAGATAGTTCTGATGTAAGACTTGCTGAGTACCTTCGTACTCACGTTTGCTTATTTATGTTTTGCAGTTGGTTACAGTAGTGACTTCGACGAGTAGCTTGTATCGCAGCTACGATCTTGTACCCTTGGGAGGGTCGTGTTTAGTCAGGCTTCTTAGTCTTTTCCTTTTGTAGTTGTCTGTACTCAGACATGTAATGCTTCCGTTGCTTGTATGCTCTGAATGATGGGTCATGAGCCCCCTGTTTGTATTGAATGCTATGTGCCTCTTTTGGGCCTTTATCTATATGAGTTTGAGTTATGATGTGATGCCATGTTGTACAGCACATACCTGCATGTTATGCGTACGTGTAACGTGTATTGCTATGTGTGGGATCCGACAACCTAGTTGTTTATCCCTGGTAGCCTCTCTTATGGGGAAATGTAGTATTGTGCTTCCATGAGCCATAGTAGTCCGCTACAGCCCGGTTCACCGGAGTCCTGCTAGCCCAGCACTACTGCTCCGGAACAGTTGACTGGCCGGCATGTGATTCACTTCGTTCCTATGTCTGTCCCTTCCGGGAAATGTCACGCGGTGACATCCGGAGTCCTGCCTAGCCTGCTACAGCCCGGGTTCCCGGAGTCCTGTTAGCCCAGTGCTACAGCCCAGATTCATACGCTGTTGACCGACATGCTCGAGGTTGATTCATGTATGCCTGTCCCTGTAAGTTAGTGCCACTTCGGGTTCACGACTAGTCATGTCGGCCCGGGTTCTCTGTCATATGGATGCTAGCGACACTATCATATATGTGAGCCAAAAGGCGCAAACGGTTCCGTGCCAGGTAAGGTGGCACCCGTGGGAATACCGTGCGTGAGGCCGCAAAGTGATACGAAGTGTTACCTGCTAGATCGGTGTGACTTAGGATCGGGGTCCCGACAGCGTTGGTATCAGAGCCTGACTGACTGTAGGATTACCAAGCCAAACTGGTCAAAGTTGAGTCTAGAAATGCTTTAGTTATATAAGGGAATTGATTGTGGAAGGGAACGTAAGGCTCTGTTTACTCCTTTACCTCATGTCATTCTTTCTGAGTCAGCCTCTTCTTTTCTACGAGGGTTAAGGCCTAGGCTTCTCCTCTATCTCTCAGGATGACGTGTTACTAAATCGTAAAGTCTTAGGATTGTTGGGTTTGTGTGTCTGTTCAGTTCTAGTACTTCCGTGTGTCCTCAGTTTGACCCAGAACCTTGATATTATGATGTTGATTGATTATGCTATTCCTTTGATGAATGTCTCAAAATCCTTTTGAGAAATTACAGCCGTTATGATGCCGAAATTGTCCTAGGATTTCAAGAGTTTCCAATGCTTTTGCATTACATTCCACATCCTTATGTCGATGCTAATTCCATCCTTGTTTCCTTGGTTTCTGTGCCAGGATATCGTCTGCTAACCGAGGTTCAGTTGCTCATAGCAAGAAAGATGGTAGGGACGAGGATCCTCCTGACCAGCCTTTGATGGCAGAGTTCTTGTTAGCATCTGAGAGGAACAAGCGTGAGACTAACCGCTTGCTGGCACAGATTGAGCAGAACACCGCACATCAGCGTAAGAAGTTGGTTTCCATCACCGACTTCATTGGTCTGAAACCACCCACCTTCCATCATTCCATTGGGCCACTCGATGCAGATGACTAGCTCCGAAGCATCACTCACAAGTTGCATTCTGCGAACGTAGCTGAAGGTGACAAGGTCACCTATGCTTCCTATCACCTGGAAGGTCCTGCTAGTATTTGGTGGTAGAGCTATGAGGCTATGCTACCAGCTGGCCAGATTCCTACCTAGAAGGATTTCACCGAGGCTTTTCGTGAGCACCACATTCCTCAGGCTCTTATTGACCGCAAGAGGGAAGAGTTCTGTAGTTTTACCCAGGGTAAGCTGCCTGTTGATGCTTACAGTAGAGAGTTTGGAAACCTCGCCCGCTATGCTACAGAAGAAGTGTCCACGGATGCTAAGAAGCAGGCTAGGTTCCGGAAGGGTCTCAACCCTAAGTTGCGTCGTGATCTCCACCTGCATCATTGTGATACTTTCCAGGCTCTTGTGAACAAGGCCATTAATGCAGAGACAGCTCAACTCACTTACGAGGAGTCTCGTAAGCACAACCGTGATCTGGGTTCTTCCTCTCGCTTTGGCTCTCAGAAGCGACGGATTTGGATTTCGAACTCGGCTCTTCCACCTGGATATACACCGAGGCCATTCGATGTGGCGCCTCACCCAGCTCAGCAACGTGCTCCACCCAGGCCTATTAGTGGACCACTTGCCAATGTAGGTCCATGTCCTACCTTAGGAACTTGCTTCACCTGCGGAGAACCAGGACACTATGCACGTGACTGCCCTCAGTCCAGTTATACTCCACCCCAGTCTGAGAGGTCTGTTGGCCGTGAAAAGCCATGAGGCAAGATGATCAGTACCAAGCCAACCTCCACTGAACGAGCATGTGTGCACCATGTCTCGGCTACAGAAGCTCAAGATGATCCCGACGTCGTACTGGGAACGCTTCTTGTCAATTTTCACCCAGCAACAGTTCTGTTCGATACTGGAGCATCCCACTCCTTCATATCCGAAGGTTATGCTCGGTTGCACGACATGTCATTTTGTGATATGCCAACTCCACTGATAATCCAGACTCCTGGTTACAAATGGCAAACCTCCAAGGTAAGAAATGGTAATGAAATCCTTGTTGACAGACTGGTATTCCTTGCTTCTTTGATATCTCTCAAGTCTTCAGATATTAACATCATCTTGGGTATGGACTGGATGACAGCTCATCATGCCAAGATCGATTGTTACACTAGATCTGTTCAACTTACACATCCATCTGGCAAAATAGTCACTGTCTTCACTAGAGTTGCAAGGCGTCAACTCTATTCTCTTAATGCTAGTCCTCTTCCAGACCTTGAAGATATCCCGGTAGTCTGTGACTTTCCGGATGTCTTTCCAGAAGAACTGCCAGGTGTTCCACCTGACAGAGATGTAGAGTTTGTCATAGAACTTATCCCATGAACTGTTCCAATCTCTAGGAGACCATATAAGATGGCACCTTTGGAGTTAGCCGAGCTTAAGAAACAGCTTGATGAGTCCTTGCAAAAAGGTTTCATCCGTCCCAGTTCTTCACCTTGGGCTTGTCCTGTCCTCTTCGTCAAGAAGAAGGATGGTACGGATCGGATGGTTGTAGATTATCATCCCGTTAATGTGGTCACGATAAAGAACAAGTATCTGCTCCCCAGGATCAACGACCTGTATGATCAGCTCACTGGATCCTCAGTCTTTTCCAAGATGGATTTGAGGTTAGGCTACCACCAAATCAAAATCAGAAATGGGGACATCCCCAAAATGGCCTTTGTCACTCGTTATGGTCAATACGAGTACACCGTGATGTCTTTCGGCCTAACCAATGCTCCAGCTACTTTCTCCCGCTTGATAAACTCGATCTTTATGGAGTACTTAGATAAGTTCGTCGTGGTTTATTTACTCGAAGAACGAGGAAGAGAATGACGAACATCTTAGACTTGTGTTAGAAAAACTCAGAGAGCACCGCCTTTATGCCAAGTTCTCCAAGTGTGAATTTTGGTTGCCAGAAGTGACCTATCTAGGCCACGTGATCTCTGGTAAGGGCATTGCTGTCAACCCCGAGAGAGTTAAAGCAATTCTCGATTGGACTCCACCCGAAACGGTCAAACAAGTTAGGAGTTTCCTTGGTCTAGCCAGTTATTGTCGCCGCTTCATTGAAAACTTCTCCAAAGTGGCCAAACCCATCATGGAACTTCTCAAGAAAGATAAACAGTTTGAGTGGTCCCCACAGTGTGAGCACAGTTTTCAGGAACTGAAAAGACGCCTGACTTCTGCGCCCATACTCGTGCCACCGGATTTCACTAAAGACTTTGTTATCTATTGCGATGCTTCGCGTCAAGGACTAGGTTGCATTCTTATGCAGGATCGTCATGTGATTGCCTATGCATCTCGACAGTTGCATCCACATAAGGAAAATTATCCTACACATGATTTGGAGCTTGCAGCCGTAGTCTATGCACTTAAGACCTGGCGACATTACCTTCTTGGTAACCGTTGCGAAATCTACACTGACCATCAGAGTCTCAAGTATATCTTCACCCAACCGGATCTGAATCTCAAACAGAGACGTTGGTTGGAGTTGATCTCGCATTACGACTTAGGAATCACCTACACCCCAGGCAAAGCCAATGTCATGGCTGACGCTTTAAGTCATAAATCCTATTGCAACAACCTCATGTTGCAACAATGTCAACCACCTCTCCATGAGGAATTCTGTAAGCTTAACCTTCACATAGCTCCTCATGGTTCCCTTTCTACCTTGGTGGCGAAACCTACCCTTACGGATCAGATCATAGAGGCTCAGAAGCATGATACGGGAATCTCCCGGATCAAGAAAAATATTTCCAAGGGAGTTGCTGGCTATTTCTCTATGGATGAACGAGGTGTTGTTTACTTTCGAAACCGTTTGGTGGTTCCCAAATGTCAACAGATGCAGCAACTGATCCTTAAGGAGGCCCATGACTCTTCTCTCACGATTCATCCCGGTAGTACAAAGATGTATCAGGACCTACGCCAGAGGTTCTGGTGGACTAGGATGAAGAGGGAAATCGCTCAGTATATTGCCAACTGTGATGTTTGTCATCGCGTTAAGGCAGAGCATCAAAGACCTGCTGGAACCCTTCAACCTTTAGCTATTCCCGAGTGGAAATGGGACAAAGTTGGTATGGACTTCATCACCGGCTTTCCCAGGACCAAGAAAGGAAATAATGCTATCTTCGTGGTCATTGATCGTCTTTCCAAAGTGGATCACTTCCTACCTATTCGAGAGAGTATCACTGCTAGTCAGCTCGCTGACTTATATATCTCCCGAATAGTGTCACTCCATGGTGTTCCACTAGAGATAATTCAGACCGTGGCAGTTTTTTCACCTCTCATTTCTGGGAAAGTTTCCAGAATGCCATGGGAACTCATCTTTCTTTCAGTACCACTTTCCACCCTCAGTCAAGTGGTCAGGTGGAAAGGGTCAACCAAATTCTCTAAGACATGCTTAGAGCTTGCATTATCTCATTCGGTATGGATTGGGAGAAATGTCTTCCCTTTGCCAAGTTTGCTTAACAATAGCTACCAATCCAGTCTTAAGAAAGCACCCTTCGAGATTCTGTATGGACGAAGATGTTGAACACCTTTGAACTGGTCAGAAACCAGTGAAAGACAATTCTTTGGGCCGGATATGATCCAGGAGGCGGAAGAGCAAGTTCACATCATTCGTGAGAATTTGAGAACAGCCCAATCTCGTCAAAAGAGCATGTATGACCGTCGTCATAAGGAAGTGGCTTATGAAGTTGGCGACAAGGCTTACCTTCGGGTTACTCCTTTGAAGGGTACCCATCGTTTCAGTATCAAGGGCAAGTTAGCTCCTCGTTACATCGGTCCTTTTCACATTCTCGCTAAACGAGGAGAGGTTGTCTACCAATTGGAACTACCCCCACATCTTTATCGAGTTCATGATGTCTTCCACGTCTCTCAACTCAGGCGTTGCTTCTCGGATCCCATCAGCGGAGTGGACCACGAAACACTTGATCTCCAAGATAACCTCACTTATCGAGAGTACCCCATTCGCATTCTGGATCAAGCAGAGCGTGTCACTCGACGTCATAACATCAAGTTTCTCAAGGTTCAGTGGTCTCATCACGCCGAGAGAGAAGCTACCTGGGAGCGAGAAGATCGTCTTCGACTTGAGTACCCCGCTTTCTTTCCACCAACTCCTGAATCTCGGGACGAGATTCTTCCGAGTGGGGGCGAGTTGTCACATCCCTAGTTCTGGTATGATCCTAGGCTTGCTTTGTGCATCATGTTTAAATTTCAAAGGAAATTGAAATGGGGATGTTTCAAACCCTAGCACCAAAACAAATTCAAATAGGTTCAAATTAAAAATGGAATTTCAATGAACCCAAAATGCTTTTCAAAAATGTTCATGGTCTTTGGAAAATGTTGGAAACAACAACCAGGGGTGATGCACATTTTTGCTAGACATTTTGGATTTTTGAATGAACCCAAATGTATTTGAATCGGAGCTGTTTAAAATAATATAAATATTTTAGAGGCTCCAAAAATGTTGGATTTTGGTGAGGGCCTTTGGTATTTTATAACTAGTGGTCACAAGGAATCTCAACATTTTTATATTTGTGCTGGTATTTATTTTTAAGTCAAAAACAAATGTCAGAAATAGAAAAGAAAACAAAAAAGGGAAAAAGGCTTACCTGGGCCTTACCTGAGGCCTGGCACTGGCGGCCCAGCTGGCCGGCCCAGCCAGCTGGCCCTACCAGTCGTCTTCTCCACCGCGCCAGGAGGACGCCGAGCGCGTGGCCGACGCACGGCGGCGCACGCCCGGCCACCTCCTGCTCGCCGCCTCCCTTTAGACGCCCCTAGAGACGCCACACAGCCTCCCCGACCCCCTCTCACTCTCCCCCGTGCTTCTCCTCTCCTCTGTCACCCTCTCTCGCACGCACCCGAGCATAGCCGACGCCACCGCTTGCTGTTGCCGCGGCCACTGCCCTCCCTCGTCCCTCCTTCGTGTCCACGCACGGTGCCGGAAGCGCCTGGACGCCGCAAGCACCGCCGTTCCCCTCGTCGGCCACCGAAGAGCCTCGTTGTCGATTCGCTGCCCATCAGCCGTCCCCGCGCCTGCCGAGTCATTCGTTAGCCTCGCTGTGAGCTCCTCTGCCGTTTCCCTCTCTCCCCGTGCTCTGTTGGGCCGTGTACCCGCCTTTTCCACCCCGGCCGAAGGCATCGCCGCCGCAGCCCCTCACCGTCGTGGCCACAGCCGCCACAGCTCGCAACCGAGCTTGCCGTTGCACTCAGTGCACTCTGGCGAGTCGAGCGGACCTGCTCGCAACTCCTGCTGTGCCCCAAAACACCCCACGCGCACCTGGCCGAACTCCGGCCGCCGCACTCGTCGTCGCTGGCGCCATTCCGGCCGCTCCCCGGCTGCGGCACCACCACGGCTGGATGTGGACGAGCATCCGCACCCCGTAGCTGCACTCCTTGTGCCAAATAGCCCCCTGTAGGCAAAACCCGCAGTGCACCGCCGCGTTTGGCTCGCCGGTGGCTAAACGCCGGCGGCCGCTAAACTTTGACTGGCCTGGGTTGACCCCACTGCCCAGTTTGACCCCCCCTCTCTCTCACTGACTTGCGGGCCCCGCCCAACCAAATACTATAGTTTGCACTAATTAACTAACTAGGTTAGCTACTACAGTCACTGACTAGTGGGCCCTGCCCAGTTAGTTAGGGCTAACTAACTTAGTTAGTTGACTGGGTCACTGACCAGTGGGACCCACTAGTTAGGTTTGACCTGGTCAGCCCCGTTGACTCGCTTACGTCATGCTGACGTAGAGCTGACATAATAATTGATTTCTGGAATTAATTTAACTCAGGAAATTCCAGAATATTGCTTAAACTTGAAAAAATCATAATAATTCAACCGTAGCTAAGAATGAAATAAATTATATATGAAAAATTATCAGAAAAATGCAAGGAATCCATTTATGCCAGTTACATGCATGGAAGACCAACTTATACATGCTGTATAAGTGAAAACATAATATGGGCATTTTAAATGCTTCATTTTGAATTGCATTTGAATCTTTGATTCAAATGGGCTTCAACCAACTTGGTAGCATCTTGCATTAGCCCAAACACTAGCATTTGCACATGCCATGTTCATGCATCATTTTGTTGCATTTGTTTGTGTGTTGATCGCCGGCATCGTTTCTTCTCGATAGGTTCCACTCCGGAAGGTGTTCCCGAGTACCTGTCAGAGGAGCCGTACCCCCTTCGTCGTTCTATCAAGCAAGCAACCCCGCTTGAGCATTTCAATAAATCCCACTCTCTCGCTCCTGCTCCTTATACTCCATTAGGACAACAACGATTCAACTACTACTTTTCTGCTGCGGTAGTTGAACCCATTCCTCTGCATGACCTGTCATTGCCACAGTAACTAGTTGAAACCCACTAGCATGAGTAGGAGTTGCTTGAGCCTTGATGTGCCTACTCATCCATGCTTGTTTTCTTTATGCCAACTATACTTAGAGTTGTGTCAGTTTTGATTCATCGGGAATGAATCGGAGTGGTGAACATGTCCTACTGATAAGGCTAAGTGTGTGAACACGTTTTGGTAAAGGTAGCGATGAGAGGCCATGTAGGAGTACATGGTGGGTTGTCTCATTGGAACCGTCCTTAAGCACTGAGTTCTGTGTATGTTATCCAAGTACAGTTACTACCACACATTGGGTTCTGGTTATCCGGCCCCTCTCGGCTTATTAATCCACTTGATCTCTGTCCAGGAGTTGCAACTAGTTTCTGGCGTTTGTAGGTAGTGCTACTTGTCTACCAGGTGGTGTCCGACGGGACGGGCTTGGGACAGACTAGGCACCGTGGCACGGTGTACCAAGTGGCACCCAGATGGTGGGCTTGGGAACCCTGCACACATCATTTGGAGCCGTGAGCGACACCCCGCCCGGATCTCCTTGCGGATGGAACCCGAATAGGCGATAAACCTGGACAAGAGACTTGTGTGGTTAGTCAGGTCGTGGCCGACACCCTCGCCTGACTTCCACTTGAAGGTTGCCGAGGTACATGACGTGTACAGGGCTATAAGTGGCGAGAGCATGTGTGAAGAAGTACACCCCTGCAAGGTCAACATTATCTATTCGAATAGCCGTTTTCCTCGGATATGGAAACTTGGAGGACTTATGTAGTACATAGACAACTTGAAGTGGATACTCTAAAATCCGCAAGATAAGCGTGAGTGCTATGGATGGCCTTCTCGTAGGGAGACGGGAACGGATCCGTAGTGGAGTATTGATACGGTGAATATGTGGACTCGTGTGCATCTTCTCACCTCAAAGAAGTTTCTAATACTCGTAGTATAGGTTAGCCACTGAGTCAAAGCTGGCTTGCTGCTGTTAAAACTCCACCACCCCCCTTGTTGATAATGTTGCATATGTAGATAGTTCTGATGTAAGACTTGCTGAGTACCTTCGTACTCACATTTGCTTATTTATGTTTTGCAGTTGGTTACAGTAGTGACTTCGACTAGTAGCTTGTATCGTAGCTACAATCTTGTACCCTTGGGAGGGTCGTGTTTAGTCAGGCTTCTTAGTCTTTTCCTTTGGTAGTTGTCTGTACACAGACATGTAATGCTTCCGTTGCTTGTATGCTCTGAATGATGGGTCATGAGACCCCTGTTTGTATTGAATGCTATGTGGCTCTTCTGGGCCTTTATCTATATGAGTTTGAGTTATGATGTGATGCCATGTTGTACAGCACATACCTGCATGTTATGCGTATGTGTAACGTGTATTGCTATGTGTGGGATCCGACAACCTAGTTGTTTATCCCTGGTAGCCTCTCTTATGGGGAAATGTAGTCTTGTGCTTCCATGAGCCATAGTAGTCCGCTACAGCTCGGTTCACCGGAGTCCTGCTAGCCCAGCACTACTGCTCCGGAACACTTGACTAGCCGGCATGTGATTCACTTCATTCATATGTCCGTCCCTTCCGGGAAATGTCACGCGGTGACATCCGGAGTCCTGCCTAGCCTGCTACAGCCCGGGTTCCCGGAGTCCTGTTAGCCCAGTGCTACAGCCCGGATTCATACGTTGTTGACCGACATGCTCGAGGTTGATTCATGTATGCCTGTCCCTATAAGTTAGTTCCACTTTGGGTTCACGACTAGTCATGTCGGCCCGGGTTATCTGTCATATGGATGCTAGGGACACTACCATATACGTGAGCCAAAAGGCGCAAACGGTCCCAGGCCAGGTAAGGTGGCACCCGTGGGAATACCGTGCGTGAGGCCGCAAAGTGATATGAAGTGTTACCTGCTAGATCAGTGTGACTTAGGATCGGGGTCCCGATAGATGTCATGGCGTTTTATCATGATCCTGGAAGATGACGTCACAGCGGTTTACAAGATACATGCAAAGGTGCCAGGGCAAGAATTTTTCTAAGTGTTGAAGATTGACATGAACAAGTTCAAATCAATCAGAGGCCTAATGTTGGGGATATTACTACTGGATGTAAACCGGCCAGGAGTAGCCAGGTTAGCTCTATGAAGATTAGAAGCCCATGAAGACGTAAGGATGGTGGCGCTTTAAGAAGGCTCAAGGACCAAAGGTGGGTTAAGGCCTATAGATATAAACCAACTTTCTCATGTAACTTGTATTGTAAGATAGGAAGGATAGAGACCGAGCCGGACACGTTTATGATCCGGCCTCGGGACTCTGTAAACCAGCGGGCGTTAACCTGTGTATATAAAGGGACGACCCGACAACGGTTTAGGGATAACACACAACAACTCGAGAGCCAGGCAAAGCGGATTCGCTCCCTAATCATCGAAACCCTAGCAATACCAACACAACTAGACGTAGGCTTTTACCTTCATCGATGGGGCCGAACTAGTATAAAACTCTCGTGTCCCTTGTCCGGTTAACCCCTTTAAGCTAACCCGTAGGGATGGCTCCATGACTAAGTCCTTTCACAAGGACATCTGCCGTGACAAAACCACGACAGTAGGGGTCTCCACTACAAATAATTTTTTTGAAAGCGCCTCCACTACAAATCGGCTTCTCCCTCGTCCTCTTGAAGAAAACCAATGATGCGTGCAGCGATAGGATTTGTAGGAGTACTACTATGGCATGCGGGGCCACGTCATAGTAAACATGAGAGGGATTGAGTTCGAGTCGACACCTTAAATATCTGTGGGCCACTTGGTTTTAAGGGAACGAGGTAGCATTTTGGGTTCGGGACCAGTGGAGATATAGTACGTACAAAAAATTGTGGACGTAGGTTCGACCGAAAGGCAATGATGCATGGGCCCTGCATTTTGATATACCCGGGGCCGCGTGAAATTTGCTACTCTACTCAAAACTAGTAAGGTACACATGCATTGAACGCATGAGATTTCGAAACCAAATTATGAATAAATACACACTATAGCATGTAAAGCTTTGAGTCATATATGCATGATGTAGATGTTCGTTTAGTTCTTATAGTTCATCTCATTCAAAATCAATTAGTTTTTTTAAAAATGTTAAGATTCATGGGGTTGTGCATTGTAAGGCATAAAGTAAAAAACAAATAATGGCAATTCATTTAGAAAAAAATTCAATTATGATACGGAAGATTCTAGAACAAAGGAGAAGTGCTTGTGTTTTGAGGTTTGTGCATTATGCTTAAGTTCAACCATGGAGTCTTCTAAATTGTACATGTGGCAGATCTGGTGGAATGTTGATGATATCCAACGGCCAGTAGTGCTCAGATTTGCTATCTCTGCACTGTCGGATTAGCTTCATCCAACGACCATCTTTCAAAGTTATTCGCACACTATATAGTTCTTGCGCCATAGTTGCATGTCTTGGAAAAAAGCTACTAGTGGGTTGTACTAGCTATTTAGGAATAGAAGATGTATACATGGAAGTTGTAGGGAAAGAGATGACATGGAGTATCTCAATTCCTGTGAGTAGGGATTGGAAAAGAGATGTCATTTGGTTCACATCATAGGAACTTTCTATTGAATATAGAGATGACATGTATCTCAATTCCTATGAGGAGGGATTAGAAAAGAGATGTAATTTGGTTCATATCATAGGAACTTTTCTATTGAATATACGCTAATGTTTATTTTCCTTTGAAATTATGGGAGTATAGGAATCCATTCATATGAACCAAGTGGCTCTAAAGCTATAGAAATGATATCATGTTTATTTCCTTTGAAATCTTGAGTATGTGAATCTATTCCTATCAACCAATTGGCTCTAAAGGAAAAAATCCTATAAAATCATATCATATAGAGTTCCTATGATATTCCTCCACACCAAAGGATGGTTGAAATTGCTGCAGGTGATACGATTGTCTTTCTTTGTAGACTCCTCCCCCATCTTTATAGTTACCTCTCAAAGATGAATGAAATGATACATACAGGGTATTCTACATGTGCAATTTGGTACACGAAAACTCGGTAAAAGTTTGCGAGGTTCAAATTTTCAATAAAGTTATATGCACTGCATTATGGAACGGAGGGAGCATACGACAGTTGCTAACACTCACGTGGAAGATTTTTGTGTAGGAGGAGTGGTTGTTCTGTTAAATGACATGGCAACACTGACACTGTCGGATGCCGATCTAACGATTCTTACGGCGTTCGTCAGGAAAAGCCTTGTGGCGAACGTTTGTCGGATAATGATTTACGGACACATGCATTGCATTGATACGTGCCCCCCTCTCTCTCACGCACACGCACCCTCACGAGTCACGACTCTCCCGAGTCCTCTCGCACCCACCGTCTATATGCAGGTAGACGTCACACACATATGTGCTCTTCACACCCTACCCTCAAAACTTCTAAAACACAAAAGACGTCATGCACATTTTATTTTAGCTCACACATTACACACTTATACTATTACTTTTGTGGCGAACGTTATTTGGGCATAGTATATTTTACTCTCATGAAGAGAAGCGGTGCACGCACACACTAGTTCTCTCACACCCACTGGCAGGTACACGTAGGAGCGCATTTTTTTGAAGATGGTACAACAAAATCACTCCACTATATATATATAAGCAGGAGCCTTAGCGCTTGCTTTACTAGGGTTCCTCTCATTCACTCTCTCATGCTCTCCAGATCTAAGCAAGACATAGGTGGCCACACTCTCTCTCAGCTCACGGCTGGTTACAAATCTGGTTGGACAACCTCGACCGGGGGAGGGGTGTAGGTGCATCGTTCACGCTGTCGTCAGTGGCGAGGGAGGAGACCAACGGCTGCCCGCGCGTCCCGATTGGCGGTCGTGCCGTTCTCTCCAAGAGAGCGCCGGCTCAGGAGGGCCTCCCACCCCATCTTCCTCCCTGCGGCATTGTGGCCAAGATGCGGCCTCCCGATGCCGTCTTTGCCACATGCCGACAACCCTTAGGTATATATTCCTTTGAAACCTGCCTTGCTCTACTGCCCCAGCTCCCCACTTGGCTTCGTGTGGATATTTTTCTACTTTCGTCCACTGTTCCAAAGCCACCTAGACTTTTGCTATTATTAGAGGTAAAGCTAGTTCATACAGTCGACTCTAAGAGTTGGTTCAAACTGGGAAGAAAGTGGGAAAGTTGTAGGATGAATCTAGGACTTGGTTGTAAGAGGAAACGGGGGAAAGTAGTAGATATTGGCTACCCAACCGGTCACTTGGTTGAAAAGACGAAGAAATCATGGTGGATGGTGAAGGGTGGGGGGAAGTGCACCTATCTCTTGGTTGAAAAAGGAAAGAAAGTGACGGGTGTTGGGGGACAACGCAAATGAGAATGAGAAGGTCTAGATTTCCTGTGCTCACATAGGAAAATGTCACCGAGGAGATAAAAATTGGGACAAATGCAGACATGCTGCCTGAGTATTTGCTGCTGTTGTCCCTACGCCCATATCGTTACCGTTAATGTAAAATCACATGAAGCATTAAGCAATGCCACCTAATGTCACTATAAGTAATGGTCTAGTGTCGTCGATAAATTGAAGGAATGCCACCACCATTTTATGAAGTGCTTCCGTCTTGCTTTATTTCCCATGAATTGTGTTTTTGCAGTTACACTTAAATCTCACACCGCTAACATTTCTTCATCCCAATGGAACTGCACAAATTTGATTGCATATTTACTGACCATGTGCTACTCTCATGACGGTAATACTAATGCTATTGTTCTGCATGTTAATCTAGTGGCAGTGTTGATGTGATGTGATGCTACTTACTTAAGGACACTTTCATACTATCAATCTAGTGCCAATTATGACACAATAGATGCTGCTATTAATCATACGCCACTGCAAATATCTGTCACTATTTAAATAACCGTATTTCGTATTTGCGTGAATAGGGATGTCTGTCTCCATATCGTTTTGGGATGTCTGTCTCCGTATCGTTTCTATCTGCGCAATCAAAAGCACACACCTCAGTTTTAGTAGAACTACGCAAAATGAGATGGCTATCCCTCGTTGCCATCGTCTAACCACCCATCTTCCAGGTATTCCTACATTGGTAGTTACTAGGTAGAATGACCAACGCAATATAGAAGAAGTTGATTCATACGTTTTACTTCCTGATTGGAGTGTAGCGACGAGCGAAAACAACTGCATCCTAGTCTGGAATGCACTTTGTACCAGTTCATCCATGGACCAAGGACTAGCTGGCACGGCTGCACGGCGGTTTTTTGGACAGGTGCGCAGACAAGAGGCATTGTGGTCTGCTTATTTCTGCAAGTAGCGGTGCTTAAATTTAGTGGAATGCACAAGACTTTCAGTTGGTCAGTACACTACATGGTTCAGTTCAGCATTCCAGTTGAGAACACAATTATAATTGGTTATTCTGGAATGAGAGAACCTAACCCTGGATGTTGGCAATAAGAAAAAACCAGAGTGAACTCCAGGAAATTTAAGCCTGCCGGGAGGCCCTTTGCTCAGAGAAGCCTTGCTTGTTTTTCCTGATTTGTAAACCTTCTCACAACTTTGTCTTTTGCTATGAACTAGTATATGTTTGTTATGTTCTATGAATCATTGAGATGTATGAAATTTCTTAACTTATGCTTTTCAAGTTTCTTATGAAGCCGAGTTTAATGTGAGTGTTCCACATGAATGCTGGACTAGCGTGTGAATGTTTGGAATTTACATTGTGGCCTGAGTTAACTGCATGAACCACTGTAACAAGATACATAATTGCTTATATGTCAGACAGTAGATTTTTGATTGTTAGCTGGTCGATAGCCTAGTGTTGAAGCGAAATGAGCCAATGTGCCGTGTTTTGCACAATTGCTTACAAGTGGGGTAGCACCAACAGTGTTTACAAGTACTTATGTATACGTCGGCGCACAGTTCTTGAAAGAGTACTCTATTTCATCAAAACACACACTGCTCGTATGATAAACTATGACAACTTATGTCTTACCATGCCATATTCATGAAAAAACTAGTGAGGACGCATCTGTTTCGGCAACAATTACGATGGTTCTCACATGATTCACGGGCACACAAAAGTAGCAGCAGTTCCCATAGATGGATTCAAACAGAGTACTAGCCCCAGAGGGCTTGTTAACTATTTTCAATCTTCATGTCTACTTAGGCAACATGACGGGGTAAGAAAGTTATAACCATCGGTGGATTGGTAAGCATCAAGATTTTCTCACTTCTCATGAGATTCGATTGAAGACAATAACGCTAGAACGATATGTAGCCCGCCGTGCGAACACTAGATTTGTCACATTCTTCCTACTGAGTTGGAGGTTACTATTGTCCATCAGGCTTAAGTTTATCAGCAGCATGGTTTTGACGGATGGGTATGTGGAAGAGAAAAAAAAGGAGTTTCAGGTGGGCAAAAGGGCTTCTGAACATGCCGGGCTTCTATTTACAGCATATCGTGGTCATAATCCAGTAAATTTTACGACCCAGGATGTTCATTCTATGGACCTGACTGATCCATTTGACTGTGACTGCCGAAAACAGTGTTGGAGTTAGAAGTTGTTGCCCTTTTCAACCTGGGTTTTTTTGTAAACCTGATGAACAATTAACCCTCATGCTTTTGTACAGTTTGTAAGCTGGAGTTAGATGTTCTTGCCCTTTTCAACTCAGCTGTGACTGTCATATTTTCTTTGAAGCAAGGTAAATGGCTTACCAGTCGTTTAATTTAGAGTGAAGTATTGTAACAACTACCAAATCCCAACCAAGGGAAATAACATCACTCTTGTCGGATGCTTGAGCTCACTGTGCATTACAGAAGACAAGTGATTAGCCCCCAAATCAAATGGGATGTAAATTTTCATAGGAAAGGCTGCATGACCGTGACAGTTTTGGATTCTGACATTTGGAACCCGCGAGGAAATATCCTATCCAAGGTGGTGTTGACTTACTAGCCAGTCAACAAACGATTCTGCCTACCAGCCGTTGGATTGACATCCAACATCTTTCGTGTATCTTCTATCTCTTCTCTTCTTCTTCCTCCAGCCACCCAAACCAATCCACCCCGTCGGCTCCGCCTGCTCCCGCCTCCCATGGCTGGCTTTGCCTCCGCCGCCCTACCATATGTACCCTCCAACATTGGCCAGTCCCTCCCTCTATTCCCCCACACGTCCTATTATTCTCCGGCGATGTCAGCCCCAACATGCACCCGCACCCAAACCAGTCAACCCTCGTACTCCCCTCCACCTGCGACTGCACCGGTGCATCTTCCACGGCTCCTGTCCGTTCCATCCAAGGCCTCGCCGTTGTCCTCCGCCTTGTGGCCTTGGTTCACTCGCCGCGCGCAGTGCGCCGCCCTCTTGCGTTATCAACGTCGTCAACAACCGAGAGGAACAAGGAGATGACTGTACGTGGAGAGGATGACAGTAGGGACCCACCAGCGTCATGGAAGTACGCAAGCAAGTGCCTCTATATTACAAGCCCAAAAATATGGTTCCTCCTAATGGTTGGACATCTAGGGCTCACGCCATTCTCAACATAGTCAATAAACGAGAGAATTATACTACAAGCGGCTAACACCAGGGACCCAGCAGGTCGCGCAGTTTTTTTTTGAGGAACAAGCAGTTGTTATTTATACTAGTTTTAGCGATGGATCAGGGTAACAACGGGGCTCTGCGGGGGCTGTGGCCCGTCCATCCAGGGTTTTATTTATGTTTACCACATCATGAGCCCAGTTGTGTTTTTTTCTTATTGAAAATGGCTAGCCCAGTTCTATTTTTTTAAAGAAATACCCAAACAAGGCCTACTTTCTTTATCAGCCTTACTGGGCTGCAAATCTTTCAAGACAAGGAGAGTTTCATTCGGTTTGCCCAGAAATGGGCTGTAGATTTTTAAAACACATCAAACCGGGAATTAGTTTCAATTTTTTTCATTACAAGATTTTAAATTCCATTGATTTTTATGCATGGACAATTATTTGGATTTTATATTTATATAAATTATTTTTCAACATAGTTTGAATGTGAATTGATATTTTGGGATTAAAAACAGTTGACCGCACCGAAATATGCAAAATTCCGTATACTTTTTAACTGTGGCCACAATATGGGGTGTAATGCTAACAAAAAGAAGATGGGCTCCAATTTTTTTAAGAACTAGCAAATGGGTTGTACATTATTAGAAATAATGCACACGAGAGCAGTGATTGTTGGATGTCCATCCAACGACCGTCGTGCTTCTTCAATCTCTGCTCTTCCTGCTCCAGCCACTCAAACAAGTGCCGGCGGGACTGCCTGCTCCCTCCTCCCGCGGTCGGCTATGCTGCCGCGCAGGCCTCACCGCCCCGCCGTACTCCCATCGCTGGCCTAGCCATCCCTCTACTCACCCACACCTGTTGTTATTCTCCGGGGACGGTAGACGAACCAGTAGACCCTCATACTCCTCCGCGTGGGAAACAACTGCCGAGTCTTCCCTGGTTCCGTGTCGTTCCCTTCCTAGGCCTCGCCGTCGTCCACCGTCCTGGTGCTCTCGGCGCGGCCTGGTCAACATGGTCAATGAACGACATCCATCGGAAGTGGACTGTACGTGGGGAGGCTGACAACTGGGTCCACGGCCACACGCAAGGAAATGCCTCCTTATTACGCGCAAAATAATGATTCCTCCACCTGACAGCTAGGACCCACGGGAAGGGCTTCTGTATTTTGTGAAAAAACGTTCCCCCGCTGATAGGTCGGACCCACCAGCTATATCTTTGCACGCAAGGAAGTGCCTCCTTATTACGCACCAAAAAGAATACCCCCTGCTAGCTGGGAACCACCATAGTGGGTGGCTGACTTGTGGGCCTACTAAGTTGACAGGGATGGAGGGCTTTGTCAACTTAGTCAATATGAACGATTCTGGCTCCAGTGGCCGTACAATGTCCATCCAACGACCATAGTGCTTCTTCAACCTCTGGTCTTCTTGCTCCAACCACCCAAAGCAGCGCCGGTCGTGGCGCCTGCTCCTGCCTCCCATTGCTGGCTGTGCTGCCGCGGAGGCCTCACCGCCCCCATACTACTCCCACCGCTGGCCAGGCCATCCCTCCACTCACCCACACCCCCTGTTATTCTGCGGCGATGGCAGCCTCACACCGCAGCCGAACCAGTGAACCCTTGTACTCCTCTCCGTGTGGGCATCCACTGCCGCGTCTTCCCCGGCTCCGCGTCG
Organism: Triticum dicoccoides; assembly: GCF_002162155.2. NCBI lineage: Eukaryota > Viridiplantae > Streptophyta > Magnoliopsida > Poales > Poaceae > Triticum > Triticum dicoccoides. The sequence goes on from NC_041384.1 coordinate 324,721,456, forward strand.
TCCCCTTCATAGGCCTCGCCGTCGTCCACCGCCTTGGTGCTCTCGACGCGGCGTGGTCAATGTGGTCAACGTCCGACTTCCATCGAAAGAGTACTGTACGTGGAGAGGCTGACAGTTGGGTCCACGGCCGCAGCTGGGTCCACGGCCACAACCTAGTTTTTTGTGATTTGCCAAGTAAGTCGCTTTGTCAGGCCTGTTGGGCTGCAAATCTTTCAAGATGAGGATAGATTCATTCGGCTGGCCGAGAAAATGGCCTATCAGTAATGACAAATGGGCTGTACATTTTTAAAACACATCAAACCGGCAATTAGTTTCAAATTTCTTTTTTTTTTCACTTCTAAATTTTAAATTGCATTGATTTTTATGCGTGGACAATTTGTTGGATTTTATATTGATATACATTTATTTTTAAAATCAGTTTGAATGTGACTCGAAATTTTGGGATTAAAAACAGTTCGGACCGCATCGAAATATGCAAAAATTCGTATAATTTTTTAACCGTGGCCACAATATGGGCTGTAATGCTAACAAAAAGAATATGGGCTCCAAAAAAAACCTTAAGAATTAGCAAATGGGCTGTAAATTATTAGAAATAATGGCAGATGGGTTGTATGCTTTTTTCCACAGATTTGAGGCTTTCCTAAAAAAAGGTTGACGCACAAGCAGTGACTGTTGGATGTCCATCCAATGGCCGTCGTGCTTCTTCAATCTCTGCTCTTCCTGCTCCAGCTGCTCAAACAAGCTCTGGCGGGACTGCCTGCTCCCTCCTCCCCGTGGCCGGCTATGCTGCCGCGCAGGCCTCACCGCCCCACCGTACTCCCATCGCTGGCCTAGCCATCCCTCTACTCACCCACACCTGCTGTTATTCTCCGGCGACGGCAGACGAACCAGTAAACCCTCGTACAGTCGTACTCCCCTCTTTGTGGGAAACAACTGCCGAGTCTTCCCTGGCTCCGTGTCGTTCCCTTCCTAGGTCTCGCTGTCGTCCACCGCCCTAGTGCTCTCGGCGCGGCCTGGTCAACGTGGTCAACGACCGACATGCATCTGAAGTGGACTGTACATGGAGAGGCTGACAGCTGGGTCCACGGCCGCACGCAAGGAAATGCCTCCTTATTACACGCAGAATAATGATTCCACCACCTGACATTTGGGACCCACCAAAAGGGCCTCAAGATTCTGCAAAAAAACATTACTGTCATTAACAGCTCGGACCCACCAGTTATATCTTCGCACGCAAGGCAGTGCCTCCTTATTACGCACAAAAAAATGAATACTCCCCCTGCTAGCTGGGACCCAGTATAGTGGCAGGCTTACTTGTGGGCCTACTAAGTTGACGGGGACGGAGGGCTTTGTCAACTTAGCCAATATGCACGATTCTAGCTGCAGTGACCGTACGATGTCCATCGAACGACCATAGTGCTTCTGCAACCTCTGGTCTTCTTGCTCTAGCCACCCAAACCAGTGCCGGTTGTGCCTCGTGCTCCTGCCTCCCATGGCCGGCTGCGATGCGGCGGAGGCCTCACCGCTCCTACTACTCCCACCACTGGCCAAGCCATCACTCTACTCACCCACACCCCCTGTTATTCTGCGGCGACAACAGCCTCACACCGCAGTGAACCAGTGAACCCTCATACTCCTCTACGCGTGGCATCCACTGCCACGTCTTCCCTGGCTCCGCGTTGTCCCCTTCCTAGGCCTCGCCGTCGTCCACCGCCCTAGTGCTCTCGATGCGGCGTGGTCAACATGGTCAAGGAACGGCTTCCATCGGACGTGGACTGTACGTTGAGAGGCTAACAGCTGGGTCCACGGCCGCAGCAAGGAAGTGCCTCCTTATTACGCGGAAAATAATTATTCCTCCACCTGACAGCGGGGACCCACCAGACGGGCCACCATATTTTGCAAAAAAAAACATTCCCCCTGACTGTTGGGACCCACCACCTACATCTTCGCACGCAAGGAAGTGCGTCTGGGCAAAAAAATTATTCGCCCCTGACTGCTGGGACCCACCAGCTACATCTTCGCACACAAGGAAGTGCCTGACAGTCGGGACTCACCTGGTCGAAGTGTACGTAGCGTTCTCATTCTGGTCGCAAACATGTACGTATATACTGGTCGATGTAGAGGCGCGCACGTGTCATAGTAGAGGCGCACACGTAGCATGTACACGTACGTACAATGGCCAGTGTGCAAGAAAGAAAATACGGCCACGTATGTACATACGGGCCGTGTCTCGAATGCCTACTCGCGCATACGTACGGCCAGGGGTCGTGTACATGGCTAGGTCGGAACAGAGAAACTGCATCGTCGTCGTGTTCCTAGGGAGCCAACCGGCTGGGTCGGAACAAAATGCGTCGTCGTGTTCATTGGGAGGGCTTGGACGGAACAACCGATGGAAACGAGGCCTGGCGTACCGCAGAACGGAGGAAACGGCCTTGTGTTCGACCGACCACGTTCAAAATGGGATCTTGTTCATCGGGAGGGGTCTGGCATACCGCAAAACGGAGGAAACAGACCTCCTACGGTCGAAACGGGGTCCTGTTGATCGGGAGGGGTGTGGCGTACCGCAAAATGGAGGAAACGGACTTGTGTTCGAGCGCTACGGTCGAAACGGGGGTCCTGTTCATCAGGAGGGGTGTGGCGTACCGCAAAACGAGACTCCACGAGATATTGTTCATCTCCACCGTCGACCCCCTCCAGCCTCCATGGGCTACTGTTCATCCACCGTCGACCTCCTCCAGCCTCCACCTGCGACTGTTCATCCACGGGCTCCTGGTCATCCAGCCTCCACCGTGCGCTACTCCACCAGCTACTGTTCAACCAGCCCTCTCCACGGGCTCCTGTTCAACCACCCCTCCACGGGCTACTGTTCATCCAACCCCCACCCTCTACTGTTCATCCAGCCCTCCACAGGGTGGTCCTGTTCATCCATCCCTCCACGGGGTCTAGTTCATCCAGCCCCAACCGGCTCGATCGATCGGGGTCCTATTCATCTAGAGGCAACACTACGGGGTCCTGTTCATCCACCCCCACCGGGAACTGTTCATCCAAACCCCCCAGCAACGGTTACTGTTCATCCAGAGGCAGCATCGATCGGCTTCAATTAGCAGCAATAGCGAAGGAATCGCTCGATCGGGTTCACTTAACAGCCATCGATCGATCGCTCGGGTTCAGTAACGCGTAGCCTGCAGTGCAATCGCTCGGGTTTAGTTAGAGCCCAACGCCTCGCACCCACGCGCGTGCGTGTATGAGAGAAACGCGCAAACCTCCGTGCATCGCTCAGCCCCGACCACCCACCGTAACCGGGAACACCCCGATATTTTCCTTCCCTCGCTTCTACCACGGTTTTTCCATCATGGACGGCCCAAAGAATGTCATGCAGCTGCGTCTCCGGCCCGCCCAGGACGAAAAGCCCATTTTCTGTCATGATTTTTTGTGATAGAAGTAGGAGCACACCACATCTATGATGATACCTGGTTTTGTCACAATTATCGTCATAGAAGTGTCATAAGTATGACAGTTTTTCCGTTCGGCCCAAAATGTCACGGATGTGTCTTTTTTTGTAGTGTATTCTGGCTTGGGTTGGTGCATCAATCGTGCTCTCGTGCCTGTGCATAGTCTGGGCTACAGACCCAGGGTTTGTTGCACCGACAGAAGCCCCCGGGCCTGCCTCGAACGCGTTGCTGAGCATCATCGGGGTAGGGCCTAATAAGTGCTTAGGCAGGGTTGCTGAAGGGGTTGGCCCCTTGGGATCTTCATTGCTTCTTCATCAGCCTTGATTTCGGGCCAGTTTCCAGTTTCCCCGCGCGTGTTGTAAGGCCAATAGTGGTGGGGCCGCTCTAGTAATGGCCCGTGAATGACTTTAATGCACGGGGTAGAAACTGCCAATTTACTCTTCCCATAGTGCGCCCTTATGCCTGGCCACGTATGTTGCATGCATCGCGAGGGGTAGGTAACGGAGGCGCGCGACGTGGGAGGGCATCATGATGAGGGCTCGGCCATCTTGAATTGGTGGAGGAGGGTGGTGGCCACCCGTTGATGGAGCAGCTGCCCTCCCTGCCCACCCTATAAAAGGGAGGGGCGGAGGAGGGTGGAGTCATCCATCTTTGCATTCCTCCTCTTCTTATTTTTCGTGTCTATTGGCCATGTCGAAGAGAGGGTCCTGTGGCCTATTGGGGAAAAGAATATTCAAAAAATTTCCTACGATCACGCAAGATCTATCTAGGAGATGCATAGCAACGAGAGGGGGAGAGTGTGTCTACATACCCTTGTGGACCGAAAGAGGAAGCGTTAAGTAACACGGTTGATGTAGTCGAACGTCTTCGCGATCCAACCGATCAAGTACCAAACGCACGGCACCTCCGCGATCTGCACATGTTCAGCTTGAAGAAAATATGCCCTAGAGGCAATAATAAAGTTGTTATTTGCATTTCCTTATATCATGATAAATGTTTATTATTCATGCTAGAGTTGTATTAACCGGAAACTTAGTACATGTGTGAATACATAGACAAACAGAGTGTCCATAGTATGCATCTACTTGACTAGCTCGTTAATCAAAGATGGTTAAGTTTCCTAACCATAGACATGTGTTGTCATTTGATGAACGGGATCACATCATTAGAGAATGATGTGGTGGACATGACCCATCCGTTAGCCGAGCATAAATGATCATTTAGTTTTATTGCTATTGCTTTCATCATGACTTACACATGTTCCTATGACTATGAGATTATGCAACCTCCGAATACCGGAGGAACACCTTGTGTGCTATCAAACGTCACAACGTAACTGGGTGATTATAAAGATGCTCTACAGGTGTCTCTGATGGTGTTTGTTGAGTTGGCATAGATCGAGATTAGGATTTGTCACTCCGTGTATCGGAGAGGTATCTCTGGGCCCTCTCGATAATGCTCATCACTACAAGCCTTGCAAGCAATGTGACTAATGAGTTAGTTGCGGGATGATGCATTATGGAACGAGTAAAGAGACTTTCCGGTAACGAGATTGAACTAGGTATGATGATACCGACGATCAAATCTCGGGCAAGTAACATACTGATGACAAAGGGAACACCGTATGTTGTTATGCGGTTTGACCGATAAAGATCTTCGTAGAATATGTAGGAGCCAATATGAGCATCCAGGTTCCGCTATTGGTTATTGACCGGAGATGTGTCTCGGTCATGTCTACATAGTTCTCGAACCCGTAGGGTCCGCACGCTTAACATTCGATGACGATCGGTATTATGAATTTATGTGTTTTGATGTACCGAAGGTAGTTCGGAGTCCCGTATGTGACCGCGGACATGACGAGGAGTCTCGAAATGGATGAGACATAGAGATCCATATATTGGAAGGCTATGTCTGGGCATCGGAATGGTTCCAGATGAGTTCAGGCATTTGCTGAAGTACCGGGGGGTTACCGGAACCCCCCGGGTAGTCAATGGGCCTTATTGGGCCTTAGTGGGAGTGAGGACGAGGCGGCCAGGTGGATGGCGCCTCACAAGCCCAATCCGAATTGGGTGGGGGGGGCCTTTCCTTCCCTCTCTCTCTCCCTCTTCCTTCTTCTCCTACTGCAACTAGGGAAGGGGGGAAACCTACTCCTGCTAGGAGTAGGACACCCCATAGACACACAAGTTGACAGTTGACTTAGCCGTGTGCGGTGCCCCCCTCCATAGATTTCCACCTCGGTCATATCGTTGTAGTGCTTAGGCGAAGCCCTGCGTCAATAACTTCATCATCACCGTCATCACGCGATCGTGCTGACGAAACTCTCCCTCAACCTCAGCTGGATCAAGAGTATGAGGGACATCACCGAGCTAAACGTGTGCAGATCGTAGAGGTGCCATGCGTTCAGTACTTGGATCAGTTGGATCGCGAAGATGTTCGACTACGTCAACCACGTTACTAAACGCTTCCACTTTCGGTCTATGAGGGTACGTGGACACACTCTCCCCGCTCGTTGCTATGCATCACCTAGATGGATCTTGCGTGTGCGTAGTAAATTTTTGAAATACTCCGTTCCCCAACACAGCTCGGTGACGTCCCTCGTACTCTTGATCCAGCTGAGGCAAAGGGTGAATTCCGTCAGCATGATGGCGTGGTGACGCTGATGATGAAGTTACCGACGCAGGGCTTCGCCTAAGAACTACGACAATATGACCGAGCTGGAAAACTGTGGAGGGGGGCACCACACATGGCTAAATATCAACTTGTGTGTATATGGGGTGCCTCCTCCCCCGTATATAAAGGAGGGGAGTAGGAGGAGGGCCGGCCTCAAGGGGGGCGCCCTAAGGGGGATTCCTACTCCTAGTAGGAGTAGGTTTCCCTCTTTCCTAGTCCAGGTAGGAGAAGAAGGAAGAGGAAGAGGGAGAGACGGAAAGGGGGGCCACCCCCAAACCCTAACCCAATTCGGATTGGGCTTGGGGGGCACGCGCCTCCACCTGGCCACTGCCTCCTCTCTTCCACTAGGGCCCATGAAGGCCCATTAACCCCCCGGGGGGTTCCGGTAACCTCCCGGTACTCCGGAAAATACCCGATACACTTCGGAACCATTCCGGTGTCCGAATATAACCTTCCAATATATCAATACTTATGTCTCGAGCATTTTGAGACTCCTCGTTGTCTCCGTGATCTCATCCGGGACTCCAAACAACCTTCCGTACATCAAAACACATAACTCATAATACATATCGTCACCGAGCGTTAAGCGTGCGGACCCTACGGGTTCGAGAACTATGTAGACATGACCGAGACACATCTCTGGTCAATAACCAACAGCGTAACCTGGATTCTCATATTGGTTCCTACATATTCTACGAAGATCTTTATCGGTCAAACTGCACAACAACATACGTTGTTCCTTTTGTCATCTGTATGTTACTTGCCCGAGATTCGATCGTCGGTATCATCATACCTAGTTCAATCTCGTTACTGGCAAGTCTCTTTACTCGTTCTGTAATGCATCATCCCATGACTAACTCATTAGTCACATTATTCACAAGGCTCATAGTGATGTGCATTACCGAGAGGGCCCAGAGATACCTCTCCGATACACGGAGTGACAAATCCTAATGTCGATCTATGCCAACTCAACAAACACCATTGGAGACACCTATAGAGCATCTTTATAATCACCCAGTTACGTTGTGATGTTTGATAGAACACAAGGTGTTCATTCGGTATTTGGGAGTTTCATAATCTCATAGTCATAGGAACATGCATAAGTCATGAAGAAAGCAATAGCAATAAACTAAACGATTATAGTGCTAAGCTAACGGATGGGTCTACTCCATCACATCATTCTCTAATGATGTGATCCCGTTCATCAAATGATAACACACGTCTATGGCTAGGAAACTTAACCATCTTTGATTAACGAGCTAGTCAAGTAGAGGCATACTAGGACACTCTGTTTTTCTATGTATTCACACATGTACTAAGTTTCCGGTTAATACAATTCTAGCATGAAAAATAAACATTTATCATGATATAAGGAAATATATGAATAACAACTTTATTATTGCCTCTAGGGCATATTTCCTTCAGTCTCCCACTTGCACTAGAGTCAATAATCTAGATTACACAGTAATGATTGTAACACCCATGGAGTCTTGGTGCTGATCATGTTTTGCTTGTGAGAGAGGCTTAGTCAACGGGTCTGCAACATTCAGATCCGTATGTATCTTTCGATTCTCTATGTCTCCCTCCTTGACTTGATCACGGATGGAATTGAAGCATCTCTTGATGTGCTTGGTTCTCTTGTGAAATCTGGTTTCCTTTGCCAAGGCAATTGCACCAGTATTGTCACAAAAGATTTTCATTGGACCCGATGCACTAGGTATTACACCTAGACCGGATATGAACTCCTTCATCCAGACTCCTTCATTTGTGCTTCCGAAGCAGCTATGTATTCTGCTTCACACGTAGATCCCGCCACGACACTCTGCTTAGAACTGCACCAACTGACATCAACACCATTTAATAAAAATACGTATCCGGTTTGTGACTTAGAGTCATCCAGATCAGTGTCAAAGCTTGCATCAACGTAATCGTTTACGACGAGCTCTTTGTCAACTCCATAAATGAGAAACATATCCTTAGTTCTTTTCAGGTATTTCAGGATGTTCTTGACCGCTGTCCAGTGATCCACACCTGGATTACTTGACCTGGATTACTTTGGTACCTCCATGCTAAACTAATAGCAAGGCACACATCAGGTCTGGTACATAGCATTGCATACATGATAGAACCTATGGCCGAGGCATAGGAATGTCATTCATTTTCTCTCTATCTTCTGCAGTGGTTGGGCATTGAGTCTGACTCAATTTCACACCTTGTAACATAGGCAAGAACCCTTTCTTTGCTTGATCCATTTTGAACTTCTTCAAAACATTATCAAGGTATGTGCTTTGTGAAAGTCCAATTAAGCGTCTTGGTCTATCTCTATAGATCTTGATGCCTAATATATAAGCAGCTTCACTGAGGTCTTTCATTGAAAAATTCTTATTCAAGTATCCTTTTATGCTATTCAAAAATTCAGTATCATTTCCGATCAACAATATGTCATCCACATATAATATCTGAAATGCTATAGAGCTTCCACTCACTTTCTTGTAGATACAGGCTTCTCCAAAAGTCTGTATAAAACCATATGCTTTGATCACACTATCAAAGCGTATATTCCAACTCCGAGATGCTTGCACCAGTCCATAAATGGATCGCTGGACCTTGCACACTTTGTTAGCACCTTTTGGATCGACAAAACCTTCTGGTTGCATCATATACAACTCTTCTTTAAGATATCCATTAAGGAATACAGTTTTGACATCCATTTGCCAAATTTCATAATCATAAAATGCGACAATTGCTAACATGATTCGGACAGACTTAAGCGTCGCTACGGGTGAGAAGGTCTCATCATAGTCATATCCTTTAACTTGTCGAAAACCTTTCACAACAAGTCGAGCTTTGTAGACAGTAACATTACCGTCAGCGTCAGTCTTCTTCTTGAAGATCCATTTATTCTCTATGGCTTGCCGATCATCGGGGAAGTCAAGCAAAGTCCACACTTTGTTCTCATACATGGATCCCATCTTAGATTTCATGGCCTCAAGCCATTTTGCAGAATCTGGGCTCATCATCGCTTCCTCATAGTTTGTAGGTTCGTCATGGTCAAGTAACATGACCTCCAGAACAGGATTACCGTACCACTCTGGTGCGGATCTTGCTCTGGTTGACCTACGAGGTTCGATAGTAACTTGATCAAAAGTTTCATGATCATCATCATTAACTTCCTCACTAATTGGTGTAGGAATCACTGGAATTGATTTCTATGAAGGACTACTTTCCAATAAGGGAGAAGGTATAGTTACCTCATCAAGTTCTACTTTCCTCCCACTCACTTCTTTCGAGAGAAACTCCTCTAGAAGGGATCCATTCTTAGCAACGAATATCTTGCCTTCGGATATGTGATAGAAGGTGTACCCAATAGTCTCCTTTGGGTATCCTATGAAGACACATTTCTTCGATTTGGGTTCAAGCTTATCAGGTCGAAGCTTTTTCACATAAGAATCACAGCCCCAAACTTTAAGAAATGACAACTTGGGTTTCTTGCCAAACCACAATTCATATGGTGTCGTCTCCATGGATTTTGATGGTCCCCTATTTAACATGAATGCAGCGATGTCTAAAGCATAACCCCAAAACGACAGCAGTAAATCAGTAAGAGACATCATAGGTCGCACCATATCTAATAAAGTGTGGTTACGACGTTCGGACACACCATTACGCTACGGTGTTCCAGGTGGCGTGAGTTGTGAAACTATTCCGCATTGTTTCTAATGAAGACCAAACTCATAACTCAAATATTCACCTCCACGATCAGATCATAGAAACTTAATTTTCTTGTTACGATGATTTTACACTTCACTCTGAAATTCTTTGAACTTTTCAAATGTTCCAGACTTATGTTTCATCATGTAGATATACCCATATCTGCTCAAATCATCTGTGAAGGTCAGAAAATAACGATACCCGCCACGAGCATCAACACTCATCGGACCGCATACACCAGTGTGTATTATTTCCAATAAGTCTGTTGCTCGTTCCATTGTTCCGGAGAACGGAGTTTTAGTCATCTTGCCCATGAGGAATGGTTCGCAAGCATCAAGTGATTCATAATCAAGTGATTCCCCATCAGCATGGAGTTTCTTCATGCGCTTTACACCAATATGACCTAAACGGCAGTGCCAGAAATAAGTTGCACTATCATTATTAAACTTATATATTTTGGCCACTCATCAAGGGTGCATGACCATAAAAGATATTACTCATATAAATAGAACAACCATTATTCTCTGATTTAAATGAATATCCGTCTCGCATCAAAGAAGATCCAGGTACAATGTTCGTGCTTAACATTGGCACGAAATAATAATTATTCAGGTCTAATACTAATCCCGAAGGTAGATGTAGAGGTAGCGTGCCGACCGCGATCACATCGACTTTGGAACCATTTCCCACGCGCATTGTCACCTCGTCCTTAGCCAATCTTCGCTTAATCAGTAGCCCCTGTTTCGAGTTGCTAATATTAGCAAGAAAACCAGTATCAAATACCCAGGCGCTACTGCGAGCATTAGTATGGTACACACCAATAACATGTATATCAAATATACCTTTCACTTTGCCATCCTTCTTATCCGTCAAATACTTGGGACAGTTCCGCTTCCAGTGACCAGTCCCTTTGCAGTAGAAGCACCCAGTCTCAGGCTTAGCTCCGGACTTGAGCTTCTTCACTTGAGCAGCAACTTGCTTGTTGTTCTTATTGAAGTTCCCCTTCTCCCCTTTGCCCTTTTTCTTGAAACTAGTGGTCTTGTTAACCATCAACAGTTGATGCTTCTTTTTGATTTCTACCTCCGCAGCCTTAAGCATTGCGAAGAGCTCGGGAATTTTCTTATCCATCCCTTGCATATTATAGTTCATCACGAAGCTTTTGTAGCTTGGTGGCAGTGATTGAAGAACTCTGTCAATGACACTATCATCAGGAAGATTAACTCCCAGTTGAGTCAAATGGTTGTGGTACCCAGACATTCTGAGTATATGTTCACTGATAGAACTATTCTCCTCCATCTTGCAGCTGTAGAAATTATAGGCGACTTCATATCTCTCAATCCGGGCATTTGCTTGAAATATTAACTTTAACTCCTCGAACATCTCATATGCTCCATGACATCCACTAGCACGAGTATTCTGCTTGTGCAAAACTGGCTTGCACCCATTGTACGTGAATGTAGAGCTTATCACACCCGATCATCACGTGGTGTATCGGCACGACGAATTGTAGCAACGGTGCATACTCAGGGAGAACACTTATACCTTGAAATTTAGTGAGAGATCATCTTATAATGCTACCGCCGTACTAAGCAAAATAAGATGCATAAAGGATAAACATCACATGCAATCAATATAAGTGATATGATATGGCCATCATCATCTTGTGCCTTTGAGCTCCATCTCCAAAGCACCGTCATGATCACCATCGTCACCGGCTTGACACCTTGATCTCCATCATAGCATCGTTGTCGTCTCGCCAACTATTGCTTCTACGACTATCTCTACCGCTTAGTGATAAAGTAAAGCAATTACATGGCGATTTCATTTCATACAATAAATCGACAACCATATGGCTCCTGCCAGTTGCCGATAACTCTGTTACAAAACATGATCATCTCACACAACAATTTATATAATCACGTCTTGACCATATCACATCACAACATGCCCTGCAAAAACAAGTTAGACGTCCTCTACTTTGTTGTTGCAAGTTTTACATGGCTGCTACGGGCTTAGCAAGAACCGTTCTTACCTACGCATCAAAACCACAATGTTTTTTCGTCAAATGTGTTGTTTTAACCTTCAAAAAGGACCGGGCGTAGTCACAGTCAATTCAACTAAAGCTTGAGAAACAGACACCCACTAGCCACCTGTGTGTGAAGCACGTCAGTAGAAACAGTCTCATGAACGCGGACATGTAATGTCAGTCTGGCCACTTCATCCAACAATACCACCGAATCAAAGTATGACATGCTGGTAAGCAGTATGACTATTATCGCCCACAACTCTTTGTGTTCTACTCATGCAAATAACATCTATGCATAGACCTGGCTCGGATGCCACTATTGGAGAACGCAGTATTTCAAAAAAATTCCTGCAATCACGCAAGATCAATCTAGGAGATGCATAACAACGAGAGGGGGAGAGTGTGTTTACGTACCCTCATAGACCAAAAGCGGAAGCGTTAAGTAAGGCGGTTGATGTAGTCGAACGTCTTCACGATACAACCTATCAAGTACCGAACGCATGTCACCTCTACGATCTGCACACGTTCAGCTCAGTGACGTCACTTGTACTCTTGATCCAGCTGAGGCCGAGGGTGAGTTCCGTCAGCATTACGGCATGGTGACGGTGATGAAGTTACCGACGCAGGGCTTCGCCTAACCACTATGACAATATGACCGAGGTGGAAAACTATGGAGGGGGGCACCACACACGGCTAAAGATCAACTTGTGTGTCTCTGGGTTGCCCCTCCCCCATATATAAACAAGGGGAGGAGGGCCGGCCTCAAGGAGCGCGCCCTAAGGGGGCATTCCTACTCCTAGTAGGAGTAGGTTTGCCCCCATTCCTAGTCCAAGTAGCTGAAGAAGGAAGAGGAAGAGGGAGAGAAGGAAAGGGCCCCCCAAACCCTAACCCAATTCGTATTGGGCTTGGGGGCGCGCGCCTCCACCTGGCCGCTTCCTCCTCTCTTCCACTAGGGCCCATGAAGGCCCATTAACCCCCGGGGGGTTCCGGTAACCTCCCGGTACTCCGGAAAATACCCGGTACACTTTGGAACCATTTCGGTGTCTGAATATAACCTTCCAATATATCAATCTTTATGTCTCGACCATTTCGAGACTCCTCGTCATGTCTGTGATCTCAACTAGGACTCCGAACAACCTTCGGTACATCAAAACAGATAACTCATAATACATATTGTCATCGAACTTTAAGCGTGCGAACCCTACAGGTTCTAGAACTATGTAGACATGACCGAGACACATCTCCAGTCAATAACCAATAGCAGAACCTAGATGCTCATATTGGTTCCTACATATTCTACGAATATCTTTATCGGTCAGACCGCACAACAACATACGTTGTTCCTTTTGTCATTGGTATGTTACTTGCCCAAGATTCGATCGTCGGTATCATCATACCTAGTTCAATCTCGTTACTGGCAAGTCTCTTTACTCGTTCCGTAATGCATCATCCCGCAACTAACTCATTAGTCACATTGCTTGCAAGGCTTATAGTGATGAGCATTACCGAGAGGGCCTAGAGATACCTCTCTGATACACGGAGTGACAAATCCTAATCTCGATCTAGGCCAACTCAACAAACACCATCGGAGACACCTGTAGAGCATCTTTATAATCACCCAGTTACGTTGTGACATTTGATAGCACACAAGGTGTTCCTTCAGTATTCGGGAGTTGCATAATCTCATAGTCATAGGAACATGTATAAGTCATGAAGAAAGCAATATCAATAAACTAAACGATCGTAGTGCTAAGCTAACGGATGGGTCTAGTCATCACATCATTCTCTAATGATGTGATCCCATTCATGAAATGACAACACATGTCTATGGCTAGGAAACTTAACCATCTTTGATTAACGAGCTAGTCAAGTAGAGGCATACTAGGGACACTCTGTTTGTCTATGTATTCACACATGTACTAAGTTTCCGGTTAGTACAATTCTAGCATGAATAATAAATTTATCATGATATTAGGAAATATATAAATAACAACTTTATTATTGCCTCTAGGGCATATTTCCTTTAGGGCCAGCCCCCGGGCTCCTACTTGGGGCGATTGTTGCCTCACGTTCGTGCTGATGCTTGGGGAGTGAGCCTGGTCCTTGGGGTGGAGAATCCCTTTGTTCCTTCAAGGCACGACCGAAAGGCTGGGCTGGAGATCGTTGGTAGTCCCAACATTGCCCCTCCTGGAGGTCTTGGGGCTGATGTCTACGAGAGGCGTACCTTCCTGCCCGCCATGGAGGGGACTGGCGCGCCTGAAGCCCCCTGGCTATCTTGGCCGCTCGCCGTCTTCCCGGGGAGGGCGCCGAACCGGGGCTTCGGCCTTCCCCCAGAGCGGTGTTGATGGAGGCAAAGCCTGGGGAGAAGGAGAAGACGAGAGGCAGGCTGTCCAGTAGGAGCACGACCGCATCGACACGTTCGTCTCATACTGGCGACCTGCTAGCCACCTACCTGGCTCTTCCACCCTTTTCCCAGCGTCGTCATCACCGTTTCTTCCGGATGCCGGGAAAAGGCTCGTCCTCCTGGTGCTTCCGCTTCCTTTTGGGGTCTTCTGGCTGGGCTCTGGCGTTTCCCTCTGCCGGTGCCTGTGCTGGGACCCCTCACCTAGCCCTGGAGGCGGTGACCAGGGGGCCGTCGAGGTGCCCCACATGTCTTCCTCCTTCGTAGCTTCGCCACGCCCGATCTTGTCAGGCTGGGCTTGCCAGTTCCTGACAAGGATCAGGGTGGCGTTGTGACTGCGCACCGCCCATCCCCTTATCTTCCCACCGCACTACCTGGGATAAGAGGGATATGGAAAGGAGTTTACGGGGCACTTATCTTCTTTCAATCTTAAACCTGTAGGCAATCGCCAAATTTTAATTCAAATAATGTAATCCCTCGAGTCCTTCTTCGTGTTCTGTAATGCTTGTACTTGTATATGCATGTTAATGAAAAATATGAACCTTGTCGGGAACCCGTGCATGTGTATGTCCATGTAGAGGTGGAATGGCTCTTTAATGTAAATAAACGGGTTATACTCGATGGGCCATCTTGCAGGCACCCTCTTTGTCCGCCGGAGAACCCCGTCTGCCGGGGAATAGACAGAGTGGCCAGCCCCCCACCAACTCCTTTTTACCAAAGGCCACTGCGACCATCCGGACTGAAGCAACATTCGAGTCATGGATGGGAGCACCTAAGTCTCAAAGGGGAAGTGAGGTTTTCTCATGCAAAGTTATAGTTTTACAAAACACTAATGGACAAGGGGTAGAACTTATCTGTTTGGCTTGCGGGAGACCGCTGTGCCGGGCAATCTTCTCAACTCCTTGACGAAGCCAAGTTCACGGCAGGAACCTGCAACTTCATGTAGATGAGAATGAATGCAGGATGCAATCCTATCTATATGCATATGCGAATGCTTATGTAGTGATCTGGGTGTGCTCATGCATGCATGCAATCTTAGTTGGGGCCCCCCTGCAGCGCTTGTTTATTTTCTCTGACTGGTTGACTCATCCTCATCCTATGAATCAACATTGGTGCAATCTTCCTCTCCAGGCAACTTCCTTCCTTCCTCCATCCGAGCACACTTGTCCACCAGTGTGTATAGCTCCTTCACAGTCTTGAGCAACCGCACATTCATCTTGGAACGAATGCGACGGTTACGCACATTGGACTGAAAAGCTGCTATAATGGCTGTCGGATGGATATTTCGAATATTTCTATGAACTTTACTGTATCTCTGCAAATACTTACAGAGAGTTTCTCCTTCCTTCTGCTAGAGGAGTTGCAGGTCGCTGGGCCTACCGAACTCTTGGTGGCCACCGGTGAAGGCACGATGAACTCGTGGCATAGGTCTGCCCATGACGAAATGGAGTTCCCCGGCAGGTGGATCAGCCAAGACCTCACATTGAACTTGAGGGCCAAAGGGAAGTAGTTGGTGAACACCTTCTCATTTCTTCCCCCGGCAGCCTGAACAGCCATGGTGTAGATGCCCAGGAACTCTGCTGGGTTCAGCCTCCCGTCATACTTCTCAGGTATCTTTGGCTTGAACGTGCGAACGGACGGCCAACGGACTTGCCGCAGCTCTGTTGTAAAGGCAGGGCAGCCGACCTCGAAAGTAGGCACCCGCCAACATCGAGCGCAGGTTCGTCGACATTGAGGCCGCCACACCCGTCAGTCAGGCAGAGGTCGACACTGCGTCGATCTACAATGACGCGCGCGTCTCCCTGTCGCCTATCCTTCGGGGCTCGACGTTGGCCTAGAGATGCTCGAGGGTCAGAAGAGACCATCGAGACGTCGTTAGAATCTTGATTCTACTGCGCCCGCGCTGGCTGCCATAGTGGGGAATGCACTTTGGGGATGGCCCTCTCCGTACGGCCAGCAGTACAGGCGGTTGTTGTCGCTTGGGGAGGTTGTGGTG
This sequence comes from Triticum dicoccoides, assembly GCF_002162155.2. Classification (NCBI taxonomy): domain Eukaryota; kingdom Viridiplantae; phylum Streptophyta; class Magnoliopsida; order Poales; family Poaceae; genus Triticum; species Triticum dicoccoides. The sequence continues at coordinate 324,737,712 of NC_041384.1, forward strand.
GGCCAGCTCGTCGCGAGCCCCCAGCTTCGGCGAAACTGAGCAGGCTTTGGATGATGGCATGCCACTCATCCATCTGCTCGGCTGCTGGTGGAAACCTCAGAAGTAGTTGGGCCCGCGCCATAGCCTCTGTGGCTGTGCTTGGCATAGATGTCGATGACGTCGACCGCACCGTCGCTTGGCTCCTGATGGTGCCGGCGGCAGCGGAGGTGCTGCCCCCACACTGCTGTGGGACGACCACCTGGGCAGTGAGGTTGCGCGGTGGTGGTGCTTAAGGGTCAGTGGCTCCGTCAAGCGCGACAGTCGGATTGACTCGTCCAAGAGGTGGCGCACATGCCGCAGTCGCTCCCGTGGCTGGGCAGCCAGAGGGCGATGGCCTTCCCCGTACCGAGTGCCATTGCTGCGGCTGTGACCGTCGGCGAGAGGAGGGGGAGCAGACGGAGTGACCCCCTCACCTGGGCCTTGCAGAGCGTGACCATCGAGACGCTGCTGATGCTATTCTCCTCCGATGCCTCCTGCCCTCGTGTCGGCTGTGGGGGAAGTGGTGATGGCGCCACCTACTCCAACCACATCCCCAGCAGTGTTCAGATCCTCGTGTGGCTCCGCATCCCCTGCGGCACTAGAGGCCCCGGGCGGCGGAGCCTTCGAGGTGGATGGATGGGCAGAAGTACCGGGCTTCTTCTTGGGTGCCATGGTCGATGGCATCGTCGAAGGCATAGATGGTGATGAAGATGACGCGCTACTGTAACGCCCCATATTTAACCTGCCATATTTGTATTCCAACTCTTGCCATTTCCGACACTAAGTTATGATATTTCCTCGTTGTCGGGTTTTTGTCTTCGTGTTGCTTTTGTCTTTGTCATGCATCTCATATCATGTCATCATGTGCATCGCATTTGCATACGTGTTCGTCTCATGCATCTAAGCATTTTCCCCGTTGTCCGTTTTGCATTCCGGCGCTCCTATGTCCTCCGGTGTCCTTTTCTACCTCTTTTCGTGTGCGGGTGTTAAACATTCTCGGATTGGAACGAGACTTGCCAAGCGGTCTTGGTTCACTACCGGTAGACCGCCTGTCAAGTTTCGTGCCATTTGGACTTTGTTTGATACTCCAACGGTTAACCGAGGAACCGAAAAGGCCTCGTGTGTGTTGCAGTCCAACACCCCTCCAAAGTGGCCCAAAACCCACCAAAACCACCTCCATCATCTCGGTCGTTCGATCACGATCGTGTGGCCGCAAACCATGCTCAATTTGGAGCCTCCTAGCTCACTCTACCTATAAAAAGGCAACTCCCCCTGAAATTCCGGATCCATTCTACCCTAACCCTAGTCTTCTCCCACCTCTCGCCGTCGGACGCGTCCGCTTCGGGACG
>NC_041384.1:324739581-324783758 GCF_002162155.2 Triticum dicoccoides
CCCGCGCCGTCTCCACCGGCGTTGGCGACCGCCTCCTCACCGCCCCGGCGAGCTCCTCCGCCCCCCTCGAAGCTCCGGCCACCACCATCTCCATCTCCGGCGAGTTCGACGTCGAACCTCGGGAGACGCGCCGCCCCGATCTAGATCTGGGAGGTTGACCTAATTTTGCCCCAACTCCGAGTATTTTTTAGCATTTTTCATCGCATCATAACTTTGCATCCGTGGCCTCGTTTAGGGCGTGTAGCATATCAAATTGTTCGTCTTGACGAGTAATTCATTTCATTCCATTGCACCATGTTCAGTTGAGCTCATCTTGATACCCTAAATGTTGTTGTAAAAGTGCTAGTTAATATTAGTTTCAGATTCTTATCAGAGATTGGAATTTGTCATTTTTGCCATGATTGTTGTGTGCCTCCTATGATCTTGAGCCCTACATGTGTTTTGAAGTATGCCATGCCATCTTTACAGGGGTGTATGACATGTATTTTTGTGATCTTTGTGGTGACTAGCACAAGCATGCAAAGTAGCTCTCGTGATGTTGCTGATTTCAGGGACTTAGAAATCTTCTAACTCTTTGCCCTGTTAATATTTTATGCCATGTATTCTTGTTGCTACAGAGTGATCCATGCCTCTTTTGAGCATGTTCAGTAACAATGTTTTGGAGATATTGTTATGGTCTATCCATCCATGTCTTTGTTTGCAATTATGGAGCACCCTAGCTTGACTCAATCGAGCTCTACTTTTGCTATAAAATGTTCCTGGCATATTGTTTACTTGTTAAGGCATTTTGCCGAGGTTGTTGTAGTTGATCCATGCATGCTATGAGGTTGTTCTTGCCATGTTTAGCTTCTATGCCATGTCGACTTGCTGGGTGTATGCTTAGTTTGTCATGCAATGCCTTGTGGTGAGTGCATCGAGCTCGTAAACATGCCTACGTGAATCTGTTTTGCCATGTTCCAGTTTTCTGCTAAGTCTGAATCTGTTAACGAAAGTTGCTATGTTCACATGGTTGCCATTGTATTTTCTGATCCCTTTTGGCTTATGGTCAGTAAAGGACTTTTGTTGTATGCTTTGAGTAGCTTCATGCCGTGCTTTGCTTTGCCATGATATGTTCTTGTATCATGTTGTTATCGTGCTCTAAACATTGCTTCCTGATGTTAAATTCCTGACATGTTAATTTCACTAAGTCTGTAACCTGATATCTTTTGCACTTTTGCCATGCTTGTTTGAACCTGCTATTGAGTGAATCAGCTGTAGCTCAGTGTTCATCTTTTGTCAAGCATCTTGATTGGATCACTGCCATGTGCTTTGTTGCTATGTTAGAGTGCAGTAGCTTGTTGATCTTGATGCATTTAGATGGACTCGTGCTGTTAATTGCAGATCGGTGCCTTATTGGTTTTGCTTGCCATTTGCAAACCATGCATCCGATTCCGGTGATGTTTATATCGATTTCGACAGAAATCAACTAATCTTCCCAGTGGAACTCTTGGTTTTCCAAGTTGAGGCCAGGTTCAATCTTTCCTTTCCGAAACATGCATATGCATTGCATATCGCATCCCGCATGTCATGCCATGTTTTGCATCATGTTGCTTGTGCATTGCACGTGGTTGATTGTGTCTCCCTTTGCTTGTGTTCTTGCTTGGGTAGAGCCAGGAGACGAGTATGTGATCAAGGAACCCGTTGAGTATGCTTACGAGGATCAAGCTAACGTCAACTCAGAGAACTTTGCAGGCAAGATGACCATAACCTCGAAATCACTTCTATCTTTGCTTGCTAGGTGCTCGCTCTTTTGCTATGCCTATGCTATGATACCTGCCACTTGCTTATCATGCCTCCCATATTGCCATGTCAAACCTCTAACCAACCTTGTCCAAGCAAACCGTTATTTGGCTATGTTACCGCTTTGCTCAGCCCCTCTTATAGCGTTGCTAGTTGCAGGTGAAGATTGGAGTTTGTTCCTTGTGGGAACATGTTTATTGTTGGGATATCATTATTATATCTTGTTTACTTTAATTCATCTATACACTTGGTAAATGGTGGAAGGCTCGGCCTTATGTCTGGTGTTATGTTCCACTCTTGCCGCCCAAGTTTCCATCATACTGGTGTTATGTTCCTTGATTTTTGCGTTACTTACACGGTTGGGTTATAATGGGAACCCCTTGACAGTTCGCCTTGAATAAAACTCCTCCAGCAAAGCCCAACCTTGGTTTTACCATTCGCCACCTAGCCTCTTTTTCCCTTGGGTTCCGCGGACTCAAGGGTCACCTTTATTTTAAAACCCCTGGGCCAGTGCTCCTCTGAGTGTTGGTCCAAACCGAGTAGACTACGGGGCCACCTCGGGGCAACTTGAGGGTTGGTTTTACTCGTAGGATGTCTCATCCGAGTGTGCCCTGAGAACGAGATATGTGCAGCTCCTATCGGGATTTGTCGGCACATTCGGGCGGCTTTGCTGGTTTAGTTTTACCATTGTCGAGATGTCTTGTAACCGGGATTCCGAATCTTATCGGGTTGTCTTGGGAGAAGGAATATCCTTCGTTGACCGTGAGAGCTTGTGATGGGCTAAGTTGGGACACCCCTGCAGGGTTTTGAACTTTCGAAAGCCGTGCCCGCGGTTATGGGCAGATGGGAATTTGTTAATGTTCGGTTGTAGAAAACCTGAAACTTAACTTAATTAAAATGAATCAACAGAGTGTGTGGCCGTGATGGTCTCTTTTCGGCGGAGTTAGGGAAGAGAAAACGGTCTCGTGTTATGCTTGAACGTAGGTTGTTCTAGGATCACTTCTTGATCATAGTTTCTCGACCATGCCTTGCCTTCTCTTCTCGCTCTCATTTGCGTATGTTAGCCACCATATAAGCTAGTGCTTGCTGCAGCTCCACCTCATACCTTTTACCCTACCTATAAGCTTAAATAGTCTTGATCGCGAGGGTGTGAGATTGCTGAGTCCCCGTGACTCACAGATTACTTCCAAAACTAGATGCAGGGACCGATGATACCATTCTAGGAGATTCGACTGAGCTCAAGTGGGAGTTCAATGAGGACTCAGGACGATACTACGTTTCCTTTCCAGACGATCAGTAGTGGGGCCCAGTTGGGGCGATCGGGGACATTATGCATTTGGGGTTGTCTTTATTTTGGTTCCATAGTCGGACCTTGATTGTATCTGGATGATTGTAATGATATATTTATGCATTGTGTCACGTGGCGATTGTAAGCCAACTATGTATCTCTTTTCTTATTCAGTACGTGGGTTGTGTGAAGATTACCCCACTTGCAACATTGCTTACAATGTGGTTATGCCTCTAAGTTGTGCTTCGACACGTGGGAGATATAGCCGCATCGTGGGCGTTACAAGTTGGTAATCAGAGCCTTCCCCGACTTAGGAGCCCCCCTACTTGATCGAATCGTTGGCGTTGTTGAGTCTAGAAAAATGTTTTGAGTCATTTAGGATTATATATATCGGAGAGTAGGATTGTTTTTACTCCTCAGTCCCTTCGTCGGTCTGGTGAGGTATCCTGACATAGAGTTTGACTCTTCTCTTCTCAAATTTCACTATTTTTTTAGGATCACGCGGGTATCTTAGAATCGTTCCGATGGATTTGTGACGAGAACATTGTTCTTGGTGCCTCCTGACATTTAGGGGTTGTGGCAGTGTCTCGGGAAGTTGAGCTCCGAGGTGTTGTCGTCACAATTTTATCGTTGCAATTCTGGAATACCTGAGTTTCGCCGACATCGAAAATATCTTTTATGTAGCTGTTGGTGAGATAACCTCGACGCCACCCTGTAATGGGGCGGGAGTTCGGGAGTATCGCCATAACTCGTATAACGGATGCTTTTCGAAGGTTGAGGTAAATGATTTCCGAAGGTTTCTTGGTTATGTGTTGAAGGATGGATACAGCTGGATGTTGGATTTGCTAGCTTTGGATGAGATATTATGCTTCCCCTGTATCCTCAACACCTGATTGCATAACTAGGAGAATTTCAGGAGTTTCATAGGTGGGAATTCATGTAGCTCTAGTATTTCTTACGCAGATATTTGGTTTGTGATTGGGTAATCCTCAACAAGTATTTGTTCTTGTCCGTACCTTGTTGTTTTATTCGTCTACCTATATCTAAGTGGCTTCTCAATTTATGGAAGTGTGACCATTTCAATTGGAATGCATTCGTTCATTCTTGTTCGGATGTTAAGACTATATGTTGCAATTTCAATCCATTTGATTCAACTTGAATATATGTCTGTCAAGATGCTAACGGATGTCACCCTCTTCAGGATGGCTCCTCCAACGCGTCAGAATCCTGAACCGCCATCACCACCTCCACCTCCGGAGGCATGGCAAGCTGTGATTGCCGCTACCAATGCCAACACGCAGATGCTTATGCAACTCTTGCAAGAGCGTAACCAAGGAAATCAAGGCCATGGCAACAATCAGAATCAGTTTGCTACACTCAACCAGTTCCTCGCAAACCAGCCAAAGACCTTCAGCAACTGTGTCGAGGCAACAGACGCTGATGATTGGCTCCTGGATATCTGCAAGCATTTCAAGTGCAGCAACGTCAGACCTGAGGACTTTGTCAAGTTTGCTTTGTTCCAACTCAAAGACCAAGATGCACAGTGGTATCAGCAGTACGAAGATTCCAGAGGAGGTCGTGTGATTACCTGGGATCAATTCCGTCAAGACTTCAAAGCTCACCACATTCCTCAGAGTGTTGTTGAGAGCAAGCGTGAGGAGTTCCGCAATCTGAAGCAAGGCAGCTTGTCTATTTTCCTGTACAACATCATGTTCCAGAAGCTCGCTCGTTTCGCTAAGCAAGACGTCCCTGACGAGAAGAGCATGATTTATCAGTTCAGAGGTGGCCTCAGAGAAGATCTCCAACTAGCTCTCGTGCTTTTTGAGCCGAACAAGTACGATGAGTTTTACAACATGGCACTGAAACAAGAGACTGCTCAGCTCAAGTGCGATGCTTCCAAGAAACGAGTCAGGGGTGCAACTCCTTCTTCTTCAACTCAAGTGGCAAGTAAGCAGCAAAAGTATTGGTTGCCTCCTCCTCCGTTCCGTCAGCCTTATCAACAGAAGAGCAAAGGTGGCAATGGATCTTCCCACCCAGCCAACCCAGGCTTTCAGAACAAGACTTCGTCTCATGTTCCAAGATCAAGTGCTCCGTATCACCGTCCGCTCTCGGAGGTCACGTGCAACAAGTGTCAGCAGAAGGGTCACTATGCCAACAAATGCTTCAATCAGAGGCGTCTTCCTCCTACTCCTCCTCCTCCTGTGAGATCTGCCAGTACCGTAGTGATCAAGCATAATCCCAAGTTTGCAAAGGTCAACATGATGAACGTAGCTCAGGCAGAGGACTCGTCAGATGTGATTATGGGTAACCTTCCTGTTAACGATATTCCTGCAAGAGTTCTTTTTGATACTGGTGCATCGCATTCTTTCTTGTCATTCCCTTTTGCATCGAAGCACAATGTTGACACAGAGATTTTTCCCAAAGTCATGCAAGTTGTTTCTCCCGGAAAGCTTATGACTTCTAGTTTGGTTGCTCCCGATGTCTCTATCACGATGGGCGACTATAAGTTTCTGTCCTCTCCAGTCGTCCTTGGTAACTCGGATATTGATCTTATTCTCGGAATGGACTGGCTTTCTAAGCACAAGGCTCACCTTGATTGTGCTGCCAGGCAGATTCAATTGACACATAGTCTGAAGATGTAATCGTCTTTTGCGCTCATGATGATACCATTCGACTGTTTTCTCTCAATGAGAAGGGCGAGCTGGATGCCATATCTCATATTCCAGTTGTTTGTGAGTATCAAGACGTCTTTCTAGAAGAGCTTCCAGGAATGCCTCCTCACTGGCCAGTTGAATTCGTCATCGATCTTGAGCCTGGCACGGAACCTGTTTGCAAACGTCCTTAGAAGCTTGGACCTGAAGAGTTGAAGGAGCTGAAGAAACAACTCGACATTCAAGAGCGTATGGGTCTCATCCGACCAAGTTCTTCTCCATGGGGTTGTGGTGTTCTTTTTGTCAGGAAGAAGGATGGAATGGACCGACTTTGTGTCGACTACCGTCCATTGAACAAGAAGACCATAAAGAACAAGTACCCACTTCCCAACATCAATGAGCTTTTCGAACAACTCAAAGGTGCTCAAGTATTCCCCAAGCTTGACCTCCGTATGGGCTATCATTAGATTCGCATTCATGAAGAAGATATCCCCAAGACAGCATTCAAAACAAGCTATGGTTCATATGAATACACTGTCATGTCTTTCGTCCTTGTCAATGCACCTCCAACATTCTCTCGCATGATGAACTTCATCTTCAACGCCTACACAAATGACTTCGTCTTGGTCTACCCCGATGACATTCTGGTCTTTTCCAAGAACAAGGAGGATCATGCCAAGCACTTGAGATTGGTGCTGGATAAACTAAGAGAACATCAGTTCTATGCGAAGTTTTCAAAGTGCGAGTTTTGGCTCGATGAGGTTCTCTACCTTGGACATATCATCTCTGCCAAGGGCATAGCTGTTAATCCTGAGAAGGTGTCTGCAATTGTGAATTGGGAACCACCTCAGAACGTGAAGCAACTCTGCAGCTTCCCTGGGCTCGCAAGCTATTGTCAAAGGTTCGTTGAGAACTTCTCAAAGATCGCGAAGCCTCTTTCCAACCTCCTCCAGAAGCATGTGAAGTATGTCTGGTCACCTGAATGTGACATCGCTTTCAACACCCTCAAAGAGAAGTTAGTCACTGCTCTAGTTCTGACTCCTCCTGATGAATCCAAACCGTTCGAGGTCTTCTGTGATGCTTCCCTTCAAGGTCTCGGTGCAGTGTTGATGCAAGAGAAAAAAGTTGTGGCCTATACCTCTCGCCAGTTGAAGCCCAACGAAAAGAACTACCCCACTCATGACCTCGAGTTGGCGCCAGTTGTCCATGCTCTTTTAACATGGAGACATCTCTTGTTTGGAAGAAAAGTGGACATCTTCACTGATCATAAGAGCCTCAAGTACATCTTTACTCAGCCAAACCTCAACCTCAGGCAGACTCGTTGGGTCGAAATGATTCAAGAGTATAATCCGAGTATTGAATACACTCCAGGCAAGGCCAATGTAATTGCTGATGCATTGAGAAGGAAGGCTTACTGCAATAGTTTGATTATCAAGCCCTACCAACCAGAGCTTTGTGAAGCTTTCCGCAAACTTAATCTTCAAGTTGTTCCTCAAGGATTCCTTGCCAACCTCCAAGTCTCCCTTACTTTGGAAGATCAGATTCGCGAGGCTCAACTTCTTGATGCTATGGTGAAGAAGGTGAAGATTGGGATTGCCAAGAGTCAACCGAAGTACAAATGCTATCGTCTTGATGACAAGGATACTCTATTCTTCGAGGATCGCATTGTTGTTACTATGGGTGACCTTCGTAAAGTCATTATGAACGAGGCTCACAATTCACTCCTCTCTATTCACCCTGGAAGTACAAAGATGTACCATGACCTCAAGCAGTCGTATTGGTGGACTCGAATGAAGCGCGAGATTGCTCAGTTAGTGAATGAATGTGATGTCTGCAGAAGAGTGAAAGCAGAACACCAACGACCAGCTGGTCTCCTCCAACCTCTTGCCATTCCAGAATGGAAGTTTGATCATATTGATATGGACTTCGTGACTAGATTTCCCAAGTCCAAGCGTGGCAATGATGCTATCTTTGTTGTCATCGACAAGCTCACTAAAGTGGCTCATTTCTTCCTATCAAAGAATCTATCACAACAGCTCAGTTGGCAGAGCTATATACCTCCAGGATTGTCTCCTTGCACGGCATTCCGCAGTTGATATCTTCAGATCGTGGCAGCATCTTCACCTCCAGGTTTTGGGATTCTTTTCAGAAGGCCATGGGCACCAACATTCGTTTCAGCACAGCTTTTCATCCTCAAACCAGTGGCCAAGTTGAGCGAGTCAATCAAATTCTTGAAGATATGCTCAGGGCTTGTGTCATTTCTTTCGGTATGAAGTGGGAAGATTGTCTTCCATATGCCGAGTTCTCCTACAACAATAGCTTCCAAGCGAGTTCGGGCAAGGCCCCATTCGAGATTCTCTATGGCAGGAAGTGCCGTACTCCTCTTAACTGGTCAGAGACTAGTGAACGCCAACTTCTTGGAAATGACTTGATCATAGAGGCTGAAGAAATGTGCAAAGTCATTCGTGAAAATCTCAAAGCTGCGCAATCACGCCAGAAGAGTTACGATGATAGCAAACAGCATGACTTGGCTTTCGAGATCGGAGACCATGTCTACCTCCACGTCTCTCCAATGAAAGGTACTCGTCGCTTCGGTATCAAAGGGAAGCTTGCCCCTAGATATGTGGGTCCTTCCAAGATCATTGGAAAAAGAGGCGATCTCGCCTATCAACTTGAGCTTCCATCCAACTTTGCAAACCTGCACGACGTGTTTCACGTGTCTCAGCTCCGCAAGTGTTTCAAGACTCCTGACCGCACCATCACCTTTGAAGAGATTGATCTCCAAGAAGACCCGTCTTATCATGAGCACCCCGTTGCTATTCTTGAAGAAACTGAGCGCAAGACTCGCAACAAGTATATCAAATTCCTGAAAGTGAAGTGATCAAATCATTACAACCGTGAAGCCACCTGGGAACGCGAGGATCACCTCCGTTCTGAGTACCCGGAGTTTTTCCAGTCCTAGATCTCGGGACGAGATCCTTTCATAGTGGTGGAGTGTTGTAACGCCCCATATTTAACCTACCATATTTGTATTCCAACTCTTGACATTTCCGACACTAAGTTATGATATTTCCTCGCTGTCGGGTTTTTGTCTTCGTGTTGCTTTTGTCTTTGTCATGCATCTCATATCATGTCATCATGTGCATCGCATTTGCATACGTGTTCGTCTCATGCATCCAAGCATTTTCCCCGTTGTCCGTTTTGCATTCCGGCGCTCCTATGTCCTCCGGTGTCCTTTTCTACCTCTTTTCATGTGCGGGTGTTAAACTTTCTCGGATTGGAACGAGACTTGCCAAGCGGCCTTGGTTCACTACCGGTAGACCGCCTGTCAAGTTTCGTGCCATTTGGACTTCGTTTGATACTCCAACGGTTAACCGAGGAACCGAAAGGCCTCGTGTGTGTTGCAGCCCAACACCCCTCCAAAGTGGCCCCAAACCCACCTAAACCCCCTCCATCATCTCAGTCATTCGATCACGATCGCGTGGCCACAAACCGTGCTCAATTTGGAGCCTCCTAGCTCCCTGTACCTATAAAAAGGCAACTCCCCCCGAAATTCCGGATCCATTCTACCCTAACCCTAGTCTTCTCCCACCTCTCGCCGCCGGACGCGTCCGCTTCGGGATGGACGTGTCTGACCCGCCGCCGCCGCCACGTGGTACACCGTCATTCGCCCGGCCGCCTCCCTCCGCCGCCGGCCCGTCAAGCCCAGGGCGGTCCCTCCCTGGCCCGCGCGCGCCCGCCGCCGCCTTCGCTTGCCCGCGCCTCCCTGCTTCGTCCAGGCCGCCCCGCCGCTGCTCGCTGCCTCGCCAGCCTTCGCTCGCTTCCCAGCCGCTGCCCTCGCCCACCGCCGCCTCGACGCTCCGGCCGCCGCCCGCGCCATCTCCACCGGCGCCGGCGACCGCCTCCTCACTGCCCCGGTGAGCTCCTCCGCCCCCCTCGAAGCTCCGGCCACGACCATCTCCATCTCCGGTGAGTTCGACGTCGACCCTTGGGGGACGCGCCGCCCCGATCTAGATCTGGGAGGTTGACCTAATTTTGCCCAGGTCCCAGTATTTTTTTAGCATTTTTCATCGCATCATAACTTTGCATCCGTGGCTCCGTTTTGGGAGTGTAGCATATAAATTTTTCGTCTCGACGAGTACTTCATTTCATTCCATTGCACCATGTTCAATTGAGTTCATCTTGATGCCCTAAATGCTGTTGCAAAAGTGCTAGTTAATATTAGTTTCAGATTCTTATCAGAGATTGGACGTTTGTCATTTTTGCCATGATTGTTGTGTGCCTCCTATGATCTTGAGCCCTACATGTGTTTTGAGGTATGCCATGCCATCTTTACAGGGGTGTATGCCATGTATTTTTGTGATATTTGTGGTGACTAGCACAAGCATGCAAAGTAGCTCTCGTGATGTTGTTGATTTCAGGGACTTAGAAATCTTCTAAGTCTTTGCCCTGTTAATATTTTTATGCCATGTATTCTTGTTGCTACAGAGTGATCCATGCCTCTTTTGAGCATGTTCAGTAAGGATGTTTTGGAGATATTGTAATGTTCTATCCATCCATGTCTTTGTTTTCAATTACGGATCACCCTAGCTTGACTCAATCGAGCTCTACTTTTGCTATAAAATGTTCCTGGCAGATTGTTTACATGTTAAGCAATTTTGCCGAGGTTGTTGTAGTTGATCCATGCATGCTATGAGGTTGTTCTTGCCATGTTTAGCTTCTATGCCATGTCGACTTGCTGGGTGTATGCTTAGTTTGTCATGCAATGCCTTGTGGTGAGTGCATCGAGCTCGTAAACATGCCTACGTGAATCTGTTTTGCCATGTTCCAGTTTTCTGCTAAGTCTGAATCTGTTAACGAAAGTTGCTATGTTCACATGGTTGCCATTGTATTTTCTGATCCCTTTTGGCTTATGGTCAGTAAGGGACTTTTGTTGTATACTTTGAGTAGCTTCATGCCATGCTTTGCTTTGCCATGATATGTTCCTGTAGCATGTTGTTATCGTGCTCTAAACATTGCTTCCTGATGTTAAATTCCTGACATGTTAATTTCACTAAGTCTGTAACCTGATATCTTTTGCACTTTTGCCATGCTTGTTTGAACCTGCTATTGAGTGAATTAGCCATAGCTCAGTGTTCATCTTTTTTCAAGCATCTTGAGTGGATCACTACTGTGTGCTTTGTTGCTATGTTAGAGTGTAGTAGCTTGTTGTTCTTGATGCATTTAGATGGCCTCGTGCTGTTAATCGCAGATCAGTGCCTTATTGGTTTTGCTTGCCATTTGCAAACCGTGCATCCGATTCCAGTGATGTTTATATCGATTTCGACCGAAATCATCTCATCTTTCCAGTGGCACTCTTGGTTTTCCAAGTTGAGGCCAGGTTCAATCTTTCCTTTCCGAAACATGCATATGCATTGCATATTGCATCCCGCATGTCATGCCATGTTTTGCATCATGTTGCTTGTGCATTGCACGTGGTTGATTGTGTCTCCCTTTGCTTGTGTTCTTGCTTGGGTAGAGCCGGAAGACGAGTACGTGATCGAGGAACCCGTTGAGTACGCTTACGAGGATCAAGCTAACGTCAACTCGGAGAACTTTGCAGGCAAGATGACCATACCCTCGAAATCACTTCTATGTTTGCTTGCTAGGTGCTCGCTCTTTTGCTATGCCTATGCTACGATACCTACCACTTGCTTATCATGCCTCCCATATTGCCATGTCAAACCTCTAACCCACTTTGTCCTAGCAAACCGTTGTTTTGCTATGTTACCACTTTGCTCAGCCCCTCTTATAGCGTTGCTAGTTGCAGGTGAAGATTGGAGTTTGTTCCTTGTGGGAACATGTTTATTGTTGGGATATCATTATTATATCTTGTTTACTTTAATGCATCTATACACTTGGTAAAGGATGGAAGGCTCGGCCTTATGCCTGGTGGTTTGTTCCACTCTTGCCGCCCTAGTTTCCGTCATACCGGTGTTATGTTCCTTGATTTTGGCATTCCTTGCACGGTTGGGTTATAATGGGAACCCCTTGACAGTTCGCCTTGAATAAAACTCCTGCAGCAAAGCCCAACCTTGGTTTTACCATTCGCCACCTAGCCTCTTTTTCCCTTGGGTTCCACGGACTCAAGGGTCATCTTTATTTTAAACCCCCCTGGGCCAGTGCTCCTCTGAGTGTTGGTCCGAACCGAGTAGACTACGGGGCCACCTCGGGGCAACTTGAGGGTTGGTTTTACTCGTAGGATGTCTCATCTGAATGTGCCCTGAGAACGAGATATGTGCAACTCCTATCGGGATTTGTCGGCACATTCGGGCGGCTTTGCTGGTTTAGTTTTACCATTGTCGAGATGTCTTGTAACCGGGATTCTGAGTCTGATCGGGTTGTCTTGGGAGAAGGAATATCCTTCATTGACCGTGAGAGGTTGTGATGGGCTAAGTTGGGACACCCCTGCAGGGTTTTGAACTTTCGAAAGCCATGCCCGCGGTTATGGGCAGATGGGAATTTGTTAATGTCCGGTTGTAGAAAACCTAAAACCTAACTTAATTAAAATGAATCAACAGAGTGTGTGTGGCCGTGATGGTCTCTTTTCAGTGGAGTCCGGGAAGAGAACACGGTCTCGTGTCATGCTTGAACGTAGGTTGTTCTAGGATCACTTCTTGATCATAGTTTATCGACCATGCCTTGCCTGCTCTTCTCGTTCTCATTTGCGTATGTTAGCCACCATATAAGCTAGTGCTTGCTGCAGCTCCACCTCATACCTTTTACCCTACCTATAAGCTTAAATAGTCTTGATCACGAGGGTGTGAGATTGCTGAGTCCCCGTGACTCACAAATTACTTCCAAAACCAGATGCAGGGACCGATGATACCGCTCCAGGAGATTTGACTGAGCTCAAGTGGGAGTTCGATGAGGACTCAGGACGATACTACGTTTCCTTTCCAGACGATCAGTAGTGGTGCCCAGTTGGGGCGATCGGGGACATAATGCATTTGGGGTTGTCTTTATTTTGGTTCGATAGTCGGACCTTGGTTGTATCTGGATGATTGTAATGATATATTTATGCATTGTGTGACGTGGCGATTGTAAGCCAACTATGTATCTCTTTTCTTATTGAGTACATGGGTTGTGTGAAGATTACCCCACTTGCGACATTGCTTACAATGCGGTTATGCCTCTAGTCGTGCTTCGACATGTGGGACATATAGCCGCATCGTGGGCGTTACAGCTGTGCATGCTTTCGGGTTCGTGCAAGCGAGCCCCCCTACCTGGCGCACCAAAGATGTCGCGGGATATCCACGGCCACCTATGGGACCAGGAGGCCCCTTGCTGGTTCGGCAGGGGGACGTCGCGTTGCACAAAGAGCAGACCAGCGCACGACAGCACGACAGAGAACACACTAGCAATTTACACAGGTTCAGGCCGCCGTGAGGCATAAAATCCTACTCCTGCTTTGGTAGTTTGATGGTGGAATGGAGATGGTGATGCGTAGTACACTTGCCCGGTAGGGGTCGCCGAAGGGAAGCATCTACTACACGCGTATGGGGGTGTGGGTTCATCAACTTTCCAACCCTTTCTACGGTTGCCACGGGCCTCCTTTTGTAGATTAAGGCGTCACCACAATGGCAAAGTGTTGGCGTTCTGGGAACGGGGATCCCCAGACTTGCCTGCCTGCGGCCCGCAGCGTGGCTACACCATCGGCCCTGTACGACCCATCTCCGCCAGCAAATATTCAAGACCCTCGCGAGGGGCCAAGCCTCGGGAGGTGGACGACGCAAGACCTCCTTAGGGGCGGCCTCACCAGGCTGGCTCGCGAGGGGCGGAGAGATCAAGGCGAGGGGCACCTCACGAGGTTTCTGTGACGCAAGCCATGACACCTGGAGCCAGGCGGGTGCCAGCGCGCGCAGCGTCCTCGTTTCCTCTTTGGTGTTAAAGGGGCAAGCGCAGACGAGGGGTCCCGAGGCATGAGGCAAAGGTTTCCATATCGGTGCAACAAGACCAAGACCAGCAGGATGGTAGGACGGAGGTCACCATGGATCCCAAGACTGTGTCACCACCAGAGCCTTTGGCAGGCAAGACTACTTTTGTTAGGATAGCTTGTACTAGTTGTCTCCCTTCGAATTTGGCCATTGTGGGATTCCTTCCCACTCAATATTTGGGAAGAGGACCAGGGCCCCTATAAATAGGAATAGCCACCACCATAGAAGGGAGGTTGATTGGGACCTAGATTGAATCCATAGCACCCCAACCACTCAAGTTCACCAAGCACAAGAACACCTCTCCTCGCGAGGCTGTTCTTCCCTTGTAACTGTTCATCCTCAGTCCAAGAGGCAATCCACCACACCACACTGGAGTAGGGTATTACACCACAACTCTGGCCCGAACGAGTATAAATCTTGTGTCTCATGTTCTTTGGGTTCGTCGAGCTAGGCCGTGAGATCGTAGAGTGTGCGAGCTAGAGAGGGGGAGATATCTTTGTGCGCATGTCAGGACCCTGATTCCAAGTCACGTCGATCTAGCCGGTAACACCTCATATCACTTTGCGGCCTCACGCACGGTATCCCCACGGGTGTCGCCTTACCATGGCCCGGGACCGTTTGCGCCTTTTGGCTCACGTATATGACAGTGTCGCTAGCATCCATATGACAGAGAACCCGGGACGACATGGCTAGTTGTGAACCCAAAGTGGCACATACCTATGGGGACAGGCATACATGAATCACATCGAACATGTCGGTCATCAGCGTGTGAATCTGGGCTGTAGCACTGGGCTAACAAGACTCCGGGGAACCCGGGCTGTAGCAGGCTAGGCAGGACTCCGGAAGTCAGCGCGTGACATTTCCCCGAAGGGACAGACATAGGAATGAAGTGAAACACATGCCGGCCAGTCAAGTGTCCTGAGCAGTAGTGCTGGGCTAGCAGGACTCCGGTGAACCGGGCTGTAGCGGACTACATTTCCCCATAAGAGAGGCTGCCAAGGATAAACAACTAGATTGTTGGATCCCACACATACCAAGCATTTCAATCATACACACAATATGCTCGATATGTGCAAATACAACATGGCATCACAACAAAACTCTACACCTCAAGTACTTTATTTAAAGGCTCCAGAGAGCCATACGTAACATGTTCATACAGGTAGGGGTCACATGACCCGACACTCAAGTCATACAAGCATACAAGCACATGCGGAAGCAAATAGTCTGAGTACAAACACTAGAAAGAAAGAAGGCTTGTCTAAGCCTGTCTATCTACATAGGGCCCTCCATGGCCAGGATCACCACCTGGGTGGCAAGTTACTCATCAACGTCGAGGTCTACATAAAACCCATCGGAGGGGGCGGTATTGTCGTCTGAAAACAGTAATTAAAGCAAACATGAGTACAAAGGTACTCAGCAAGTCTTACAACAGAACCTACTATACACACTCATTCTCAAGAAGGTGGTGGAGTTATTGCAGCAAGCCAGCTTTGACTCTTGGCTAAGCTATCCTACGAGACACCACTGGTAAAACAGTTTTCGCACACGAGTCCACTAATCACCAACACAATACTCCACCGGGGATCCTCCCTTGTCATCCTACGAGAGGGCCATCCTCGGTACTCACACTTATCTTGAGTCTTTTAGTAGTAACCATTAACTTGTCTATGAACTGTAAAGGCAACCATGTAGTCCTTTACCGCGGACGCGGCTATTCGGATAGTTTTATACCCTGTAGGGGTGTACTTCGTCACACATGTTTCCACCACTTAGCGTCTGCACACGACATGTGCTCGGCAGACTTCAAGCGAAAGCCGGTGTGGGTGTAGACCACGACCTGACTAACCGCACAAGTCTCTAGTCCAGGTTTATCACCTATTCGGGTTCCATCCGCAAGGAAATCTGGCCGGGGTATCCTCAACGGCCCCAAACGATGTGTACAGGGTCTCGAGATGCCAAACGGGCGTCCGGCATACCCGGCCACAGTGTATCTACCGCATCATAGCCCACCACTAGGGTCAGCACTACGCACGGCCGCCAACACATAACCTACAAACACCAGAAACTAGTTGCAACTCCTGGACAGAGGACGAGAGGGGTCAATAAGTCGAGCGGGGTCATATTTCAGGGCCCAATGTGTGGTAGTAGCTGAATCTTAAATCACGCATACAGAACTCAGTTCTTATGGACGGCCTCAATGAAACAACCCACCATGTACTCCTACATGGCCTCTCATCGATACCTTTACCAAAACATGTTCAACACATCCCTCACATTACCGACATAATCATTTCACTCTAGCCCATCACCCAGATGAACCAGACCTGATACTACTCTAAGCATAGCAGGCATAGCAAGGTAGGAAATACATACATGGCTCAATCAACTCCTACACATGCTAGTGGGTTTCATCTAGTTACTGTGGCAATGATAGGTCATGCAGAGGATAAGGGTTCAACTACCGCAGCACACAGTAGTTTGAAACGTTGTTGACTTAATGCAGTAAGTGAGAGCAGAAGTAAGAACATGGGATTGTATTGATATGATCAATGGGGCTGCTTGCCTAATGGAGTGGTAGTAGGGTACTGCCCTTCAGTTGGATACTCAGAAATATCCTTGGAGGCAGAACCTACCACGAAAGACACCACAGAACACATTCAACACATGGCAATATGCAACAATATGATGCATTCTACGACATGGCAATATGAGGTATCCCGCCTAATGCAATGTGAAACAAGTTGAAATGGGTCCATTTGAATCAAAGATTCAAACGGAAGATTAAGTTCTTATGCATTGTAAGTGTATTAGCTTGTTTCACCTAAACAGCAAGGTTAAAGTGTTTTGTCATGCATGAAACCATTACAGATGGAAAGATTGAATTTTTCTGATCATTTTTCATATATAATTTGTTTGATTTGGAGCTATGGTTGATTTTTCTATGATTTTTAGAAGTTTTGGCTATTTTCTGGAATTTCCTATATAAGAATAAATCCAGAAAATAAATAACTGCGTCAGCACTGCGTCACTGTGACGTCAGCGGGTCAAAGGCGCCAGCCCAGGTCAAACCTGACTGGTGGGCCCCATCTGTCAGTGTCTCAGCTAACTAACAGAGTTAGTTAGCATTTAGTTAGACTAAACTAGGTTAGTTAGGCCCTGGGCCCACATGTCAGTGAGAGAGAGTTAGTTAACGAGGTCATTAACCTCTAACAGAGTGATTAGCACTAATTAAAAACTAATCTAGTTTAGTTAGGAGCCGGCCCCACATGTCAGTGACTCAGGCGGGGTCAAACTGGGTCAATTCGGGGTCAAACAGGGTCAATCTCGCCGGCGTTTAGCCGCCAGCGAGGCCAAACGCGGCGGTGCAGGTGCGGGTTTCATCTACAGGGCACCGTTCGAGGCGTCGTTGGGTTCTACGGGCAGCTGGGAACGAGCCGCGGCAGGTGGTGCTAGTGGTTGGGCTCGGGGTCGCCGGAGATGATGCCGGCGACGAGTTTGGCGGCGGCCGAAGCTCGGGTGAGCTCGGACTCGTCGCTAGGGGGCACGGAGAGGCGCGTAGGTTAGTGAATTGGGTTCCTAGGGGTGCGGTAGGGTTAGTGGTTAAGGTGGCGTGGCCGTTGGGTGGCCGGAACCTCGTCGGCGACGAGCTCCGCGGCGGCGCGTGCGGGTGAGCTACGTGCAGTCGCTACGGGGCTCTAGAGAGAGAACGGAGAGGGTGGGAAGGTTCAGTGGCTCACGGCGGTTGCAGGGGAGCGAACGACGAGCTCGGGGAAGAGCCAGAGCGAGCAGGGCGGCGAGGGGGATCTCCGACGACGGTGGATCGGAACGAGCTCGGTGCAGTGTCTCCGGGGCGAGCGAGCGCTCGGGGATGGGTCGAGGCGAAGTAGTGGACGGCAGAGCTTTTTGGCACGGCGAGGTGACGAGTGGACGACGGTGGCCGCAGCTTTCACGACGGCGCGGGCGTGGCTGCGTCGGCCACGACGTCGGGGGAGCGAGGGAGAGAGCAGGAGGGAGTGTGAGGTGTCCAGGGGGTCGGGGGAGCGGTGTGGAGGTCGTCCAACCTGTCCAACGGCGAAGCGGCAAGCAAGAGGTGGCGCTCGGCGGTGCACACGCGTCGGGCACGCGCCCGTGTCCCTCCTCTGCCTACTGGCAGAGGTAGGTGGTGACTGGCACAGGCCAGCACAGTGCTGGGCCAGCTAGTGGGCTGGGTGGGCTGCGCCAGGTAAGTCCAGGTAACTCTCTCCCTCTCTTATTTGTTTCTATTTTTATAAATTTTCTATTATTTCTGTAACTTTAGGGCTTTAATAAAAATGCCAGGGCATTTCCAAAAATCATAAAATTCATCATGGCTACTGCTTAGAATATATCCAAGAGTAAACATTTTAGTTTATGATTATTTGAGCATTTAAAATATTTTATAGCATTTAAATGCCCAAATGCAAATACTATATGGATTAAGCCAATGACCTTAAGCTATCCTAGAAAAATGTGCACCATTTTTGTCAAAGGTTTTAACCCAAAACAAAAAGGGTGGGCTTTTTAGAAGGGCATTTCAGGTTCATTGAAAAGTTTTTTAGTAAACCCTAGTTATTCCAGGGGGGGTGCTGGGGGTTCTATCATCCCCATTTCATATTTCTGGGAAAATTTAAACATGATGCAATCACTCTAATGCATGAACTAGCTAGGGTGTGACAACTCACCCCCACTCAAAATAATCTCGTCCCGAGATTTAGAATCGGTTGGGAAGAAGGTGGGGTACTCGAGTCGAAGACGATCCGCCCTTTCCCAAGTGGCTTCCTATTCAGAATGGTGTGACCATTGAACCTTGATAAACTTGATGTTATGGCGTCGAGTGGTATGCTCGGCTTGATCAAGGATACGAACGGGATATTCCCGATATGAGAGATTATCTTGTAGATCAAGCGTTTCGTGGTCCACTCCACGGATAGGATCCGTGAAGCAACGCCCGAGTTGAGAAACGTGGAAGACATCGTGAACTCTAGAAAGATGCGGATGTAGTTCCAATTGGTAGGAAACTTCTCCTCGTTTGGCAAGAATGCAAAATGGTCCAATGTAACGAGGAGCCAATTTGCCTTTGATACTGAAATGATTGGTTCCCTTTAACGGAGTAACCCGAAGGTAAGCCTTCTCGCCGACTTCATAAGTCATGAGCTTATGTTTACGATCAAATTGGCTCTTTTGACGAGATTGGGCTGTTTTCAATTTATCACGAATAACGCGAACATGCTCTTCTGCTTCCTGAATCATATCCAGGCCAAAGAGTTGTCTTTCCCCGGTTTTTGACGAGTTAAGAGGCGTTCGACATTTTCGTACGTAGAGAACTTCGAAAGGAGCTTTGCCCAAGCTAGCTTGATAATTGTTGTTATAAGCAAACTCCGCGAATGGAAGGCATTTCTCCCAATCCATTCCGAATGAGATGACAGAAGCTCGGAGCATATCTTCCAGAATTTGATTTACTCGCTCTAGTTGACCACTTGATTGGGGATGGAAGGCGGTGCTAAAAGAGAGACGAGTTCCCATAGCATTTTGGAAACTTTCCCAAAATCGGGAGGTGAAGAGACTCCCATGGTCTGAGTTAATTTCCAATGGGACACCATGAAGAGACACTATTCGGGAGATGTATAATTCAGCTAGCTGGCTAGCGGTGATACTCTCACGAACAGGTGGAAAGTGGGCCACCTTGGAAAGACGGTCGATCACGACGAAGATGGCATTATTGCCTCTCTTGGTCCTGGGAAACCCAGTAATGAAATCCATACTGATTTTATCCCATTTCCACTTAGGAATAGCCAAAGATTGAAGGGTGCCAGCAGGCCATTGATGCTCTGCTTTAACACGACGACATACGTTGCAACTAACAATGTATTGAGCAATTTCTCTCTTCATCCTAGTCCACCAAAACCTCTGGCGTAGGTCTTGATACATTTTAGTACTACCGGGATGAATGGTGAGAGGGGATTCATGAGCTTCCTTGAGAATCAACTGGCGTAGATGTTGTTTCTTGGGAACCACAAAGCGGTTCTCAAAGAAAACAACACCTCGCTCATCCACGGAAAAACATTTAGCAACTCTGCTAGCGATGTTTTTCTTAATCCGGGATATGCCCTTATCACGCTTCTGGGCAGCTATGATTTGATCTGTAAGGTTAGGCTTCGCCACCAGGGTGGATAGGAATCCTCGAGGAACTATGTGAAGGTTAAGCTTACGAAATTCCTCGTAGAGAAGTGGTTGATTTTGTTGTAACATTAGGTTGTTACAATAAGATTTACGACTTAGCGCATCGGCCATGACATTGGCCTTGCCCGGGGTGTAAGTTATTCCTAAGTCGTAATCTGAGATCAACTCGACCCAACGTCTTCGCCTGAGATTCAAATCTGGTTGGGTGAAGATATATTTCAGACTTTGGTGCTCGGTGAAGATCTCGCAACGATTACCGAGAAGGTAATGTTGCCACGTTTTAAGTGCATGGACTACAGCTGCAAGCTCTAGATCATGTGTGGGATAATTTTCCTCATGTGGATGTAATTGCCGTGAGGCATAGGCAATTACCTGATGATCTTGCATGAGTATGCAACCTAGTCCTTATCGCGAGGCGTCGCAATATATAATAAAGTCCTTGGAGAAATCTGGTGGTACCAGTACGGGAGCAGATGTCAGGCGTCTTTTCAGTTCCTGAAAGCTGAACTCGCACTGTGCGGTCCACTCAAACTTTTTATCTTTCTTGAGGAGTTTAGTTAGAGGTTTAGCAACCTTGGAGAAATTCTCGACGAAGCGACGGCAATAACTCGCTAAGCCAAGGAAGCTCCGAACTTGCTTGACCGTCTCAGGTGGATTCCAATCAAGGACGGCTTGAACTCGCTCGGGATTGACAGTAATATCCTTACCAGAGATTACATGGCCTAGATAGGTCACTTCTGGCAACCAAAATTCACACTTGGAGAATTTGGCATAAAGACGATGCTCTCAAAGTTTCGTCAATACCAGCCTTAGATGTTCGGCATGTTCCTCCTCACTCTTGGAGTAGATGAGTATATCATCGAGGTATACCACGACGAATTTATCCAAATACTCCATGAAGACTGAGTTCATTAACCGAGAGAAGGTGGCTGGGGCATTGGTTAAACCGAAGGACATGACGGTGTACTCGTATTGGCCATAACGAGTAACAAAGGCCGTTTTGGGAATGTCCCCGTTTCTGATTTTGATTTGATGGTAGCCCAACCTCAAATCCATCTTGGAAAAGACTGAGGATCCAGCGAGCTGATCATACAGATCGTTGATCCTGGGAAGCGGATACTTGTTCTTGATAGTGACCAAGTTGACAGGTTGGTAATCTACAACCATCCGATCCGTTCCATCCTTCTTCTCGACGAAGAGGACGGGGCAAGCCCAAGGGGAGGAACTAGGACGGATGAAACCCTTTTTCAAGGATTCATCGAGTTGGTTCTTAAGCTCGGCTAGTTCTAAGGGTGCCATCTTATAGGGTCTTCTAGAAATTGGAACGGTTCCTGGAACAAGGTCTATCACAAACTCGACATCCCTGTCAGGTGGAACACCTGGCAGTTCTTTTGGAAAGACATCCGGAAAGTCTCGAACTACCGGAATATCTTCAAGGTCTGGAAGGGGGTTGGCATTTAGGGAGTAAAGCTGGCGCTTGGCCACTCGAGTTAAGACATTGACTGTCTTGCCCGATGGGTGAGTAAGTTGAATGGTTCTAGTGGCACAATCAATCTTAGCATAATGAGCTGACATCCACTCCATACCCAAGATGATGTTTATGTCCGAGGACTTGAGAGCTATTAAGGATGCAAGGAAGACAAGTCTATCGACAAGAATTTCATTCCCATGGCTTACTCTAGAGGTTTGCCATCTAGAGCCAGGGGTTTGAATTTCCATGGTAGTGGGCATGTCACAGAATGTCGTGTTATGCAATCGAGCATAGCTCTCAGATATGAATGAATGAGATGCTCCAGTATCGAAAAGAACAGATGCCGGATGACAATTAACAAGGAGCGTACCAAGGACGATGTTAGGATCCTCATGAGCCTCCTCAGCTGAGACATAGTTGACATGGCCACGTGCAGTGGTGGCTGGCTTGGCGTAGAATGTCTTTCCCGCTGGCTTACCACGGCCAACGGACTTTCCAGACTGATTGGGGTTGTTGTTCTGGGGACACTCTTGACTGTAGTGACCTAGCTCTCCACACTTGAAACATGTCACAACATTGGGGTGTGGAGCAGCATTAGCAGCGGGGCCACCATAGGGCTGAGACGATGCAAACTGCTGGTTGGGGCGAGGCGCCTCAAAGGATGGCCTCGAAATGAACCTGGGTGGCAGTGCCGTGCTTGGAATCCACACCCGGCTCTTCTGAGACCCAGAACCGGATGAAGAACCAAAATCACAAGAGTGCTTGCGTGAAGCGTCATAGTCAGACTGGCCTGTCTCAGCACTGATGGCTTTATTGACCAACTTCTGAAAGGGGGTGCACTCGTGCAGACGAAGACTGCAGCGAAGCTCAGGGCTAAGTCCCTTGCGGAACCTTGCCTGCTTCTTAGCGTCGGTGGATACCTCTTCAGGAGCATATCGTGCCAGATTCCCAAATTCATGACTATATGCATCCACAGTCAGTCTTCCTTGGGTGAAATTGCAGAACTCTTCCCTCTTACGATCTATGAGACCTTCCGGGATGTGATGCTCACGGAAAGCCTCACTGAATTCAGCGCAAGTAGTGATTTGGGCGACCGGGCGCATAGCCTCAAAGTTTTCCCACCAAAGGCTAGCAGGGCCTTTGAGGTGATAGGCAGCATAGGTAACCTTATCCGCTTCGGCTACGTTGGCAGAACGTAGCTTGTGGGTGATGCTGCGGAGCCAGTCATCCGCGTCGAGGGGCTCGACGGAATGATTAAACTTTGGTGGGTACAACTTGATAAAGTCATTGATTGACACCAAGTCATTTTGCTGATGGCCTGCAGTGTTCTGCTCAATCCGCTCCAGCAAGCGGTTAGTCTCATGCTTGTTTCTTTCCGCCTCCAGCATAACTTCGGCCAGAGAAGGCGGGTGAGGTAGATTTTCACCCCTAGCTGCACTGTCTTCCCCCTGCCCCGGGGCAGCAGGGTTGATGCGGGTGTTGACCATCTTAGGAAAAACAAGACAACGGTTTAGATAAGGATGGCACAAACTTGGCAAGGAAGTGCAGAATGTAATGGATAACATGGAATGCTAAGATGTTCATTGCACGACATGGTAATATAGAAACTGCCATATATATACCATTGGTCATACACACCGTACATAGTTTAGTACAAGCCCAGGCTAGAGTACAACTACGGTGAAAGACATTACATCTCATCGGAGGCATTCCAAACTCCTATACATTATTTTTCTACACCTCTGGAGCGTGATACACACCAAGTCGTATCCCACGGTCACGCAGGACTGTGGAGATTACAACTATTACAGTACTAGTGAAACTACTACTAGCTCAGACGGCTCCGTGGTAATCCTCATAAAAGTCACCACCAAAGCCTGGAAGTGGAACATGATCATCTAGGAACAGACGGTCCTGCGGAGCCTGCGGACCATAGGGACTCGGATGTGGCCTTGGTCCCACAGACGGTGGCAGACGGGGACCACGAGGAGGGGTGATGCCTCCTACATCACGCCACTCCATACAATCTGGCAATCCAGACCGCACAGGGTACAAGTCCCTCAGGTCCATGTATCACGCCTGTACCGCAGGTGCAAACCGAGTCAAAGTGGCCTAGTGATCAGCACGAGAGTTGAAAAGCTCCACACGCAAGGCCTGATTTTCGCGGTCCTTATCCTCGAGCATCTCGGCAGTGGTGCAGAGTAGTGACTCCTCATGTGTAGAGTCATAGTACAAAGCCTGATAGTACCCCTGTGCTCCAGGAAGTGAGGCTGGCATGTAGCGGAAATCGTTGTTCTGAAGCAAGGTAGTCCTGGCTCGAATGATAGTCATCATTGAGTAAGCTGCATCCTGCACAGACATCTCAATAGTGACCCCAAGTCCATAGGAACAGTGAAGGGGCTCAGTGGCTCCAGGATAAGAGGGATATATCCTGACAGTACAAAGGTACTGGCTCTGGTTGAAGTCTCAGAACTGCTCCTCGACGGTATATTCCGGATACCACCGATAGCCTGACTCGACCATCACTTGAACCAACATGGCCGTGTGGCCGGGCACATCGAGGCACCAGGTCAGATGAAACACTTGGTTCTGGGAACGGGTGGCCATTTGAAAGCACAGAATAATGCAAAGGCATTAGAATTTTCTAGGGGAAATCGGACAGCATAACGGCTGTAAATGCTCAGAAAAAGATTTGAGACATCCGCAACGGTTTGCAATACCACTCAACAACATCATTTCAAGGTCTAATTCAACTGACAACATACTAAAAGTAGTAGAAACTAAACTGAGGCTTGTAACAACAATCCTATAAGCTACTACGGATTAGTAACACGTGAACCTGATAGAAAGAAGAGAGCCTAGTCCTTAACCCACGTTGAATGAGAAGAGAATGATTCAGATCAGAGGGAATAAGGTAAAGGAGTAAAAGAGCCCAATGTTCCCTCCCACAATCAATTCCCCTACATATAACTAAAGCATTTCTAGACTCGACATCGACCAGTTTGGCTTAATGAACCTACAGGCAGTCCGGCTCTGATGCCAACGCTGTCAGGACCCCGATTCCAAGTCACGTCGATCTAGCCGGTAACACCTCATATCACTTTGCAGCCTCACGCACGGTATCCCCATGGGTGTCGCCTTACCATGGCCCGGGACCGTTTGCGCCTTTTGGCTCACGTATATGACAGTGTCGCTAGCATCCATATGACAGAGAACCCGGGCTGACATGGCTAGTCATGAACCCAAAGCGGCATAGACCTATGGGGACAGGCATACATGAATCACATCGAACATATCGGTCATCAGCGTGTGAATCCGGGCTGTAGCACTGGGCTAACAGGACTCCGGGGAACCCGGGCTGCAGCAGGCTAGGTAGGACTCTGGAAGTCACCACGGGACATTTCCCCGAAGGGACAGACATAGGAACAAAGTGAAACACATGCCGGCCAGTCAAGTGTCCTGAGCAGTAGTGCTGGGCTAGCAGGACTCTGGTGAACCGGGCTATAGCGGACTACTATGGCTCAAGGAGCACTAGACGACATTTCGCCATAAGAGAGGCTGCCAAGGATAAACAACTAGATTGTCGGATCCCACACATACCAAGCATTTCAATCATACACACAATATGCTCGATATGTGCAAATACAACATGGCATCACAACAAAACTCTACAACTCAAGTACTTTATTTAAAGGCTCCAGAGAGCCATACATAACATGTTCATATAGGTAGGGGTCACATGACCCGACACTCAAGTCATAAAAGCATACAAGCACATGCGGAAGCAAATAGTCTGAGTACAGACACTAGAAAGAAAGAAGGCTTGTCGAAGCTTGTCTATCTACATAGCGCCCTCCATGGCCAGGATCACCACCTGGGTGGCAAGTTACTCATCGACGTCGAGGTCTACATAAAACCCATCGGAGGGGGCGGTGTTGTCATCTGAAAACAGTAATTAAAGCAAACATGAGTACAAAGGTACTCAGTAAGTCTTACAACAGAACCTACTAAACATGCTCATTCTCAAGAAGGTGGTGGAGTTATTGCAGCAAGCCAGTTTTGACTCTTGGCTAAGGTATCCTACGAGACACCACTAGTAAAACAGTTTTCGCACACGAGTCCACTAATCACCAACACAAACGCCACCGGGGATCCTCCCTCGTCATCCTACAAGAGGGCCATCCTCGGTACTCACACTTATGTTGAGTATTTTAGTAGTAACCTTTAACTTGTCTATGAACTGTATAGGCAACCAAGTAGCCCTTTACCGTGGACACGGCTATTCGAATAGTTTTATACCCTGTAGGGGTGTACTTCGTCACACATGTTTCCACCACTTAGCGTCTACACATGACATGTGCTCGACAGACTTCAAGCGAAAGCCGACGTGGGTGTAGACCACGACCTGACTAACCGCACAAGTCTCTAGTCCAGGTTTATCGCCTAGTCGGGTTCCATCCGCAAGGAAATCCGGCCGGGGTGTCCTCAACGGCCCCAAACGATGTGTACAGGGTCCCGAGACGCCAAACGGGCGTCCGACATACCCGGCCATAGTGTATCTACCGCATCATAGCCCACCCCTAGGGTCAGCGCTACGGACGGCCACCAACACATAACCTACAAACACCAGAAACTAGTTGCAACTCCTGGACAGAGGACGAGAAGGGTCAATAAGTCGAGCGGGGTCATATTTCAGGGCCAATGTGTGGTAGTAGCTGAATCTTAAATCACGCATACATAACTTAGTTCTTATGGACGGCCTCAATGAAACAACACACCATGTACTCCTACATGGCCTCTCATCGATACCTTTACCAAAACATGTTCAACACATCCCTCACATTACCGACATAATCATTTCACTCTAGCCCATCACCCAGATGAACCAGACCTGACACAACTCTAAGCATAGCAGGCATAGCAAGGTAGGAAACACATACATGGCTCAATCAACTCCTACACATGCTAGTGGGTTTCATCTAGTTACTGTGGCAATGACAGGTCATGTAGAGGATAAGGGTTCAACTACCGCAACACACAGTAGTTTGAAACATTGTTGACTTAATGAAGTAAGTGAGAGCAGAAGCGAGAACATGGGATTGTATCGATATGATGAATGGGGCTGCTTGCCTGATGGAGTGGTAGTAGGGTACCGCCCTTCAGCTGGATACTCGGAAATATCCTCGGAGGCAGAACCTACCATGAAAGACACCACAGAACACATTCATCACATGGCAATATGCAATAATATGATGCATGCTATGACATGGCAATATGAGGTATCCCGCCTAATGCAATGTGAAACAAGTTTAAATGGGTCCATTTGAATCCAAGATTCAAATGGAAGCTTAAGTTCTTATGCATTATAAGTGTATTAGCTTGTTTCACCTAAACAGCAAGGTTAAAGTGTTTTTTCATGCATGAAATCATTACAGATGGAAAGATTGAATTTTTCTGATCATTTTTCATATATAATTTGTTTGATTTGGAGCTATGGTTGATTTTCTATGATATTTAGAAGTTTTGGCTATTTTCTGGAATTTCCTATATAAGAATAAATCCAGAAAATAAATAACTGCGTCAGCACTGCGTCACTGTGACGTCAGTGGGTCAAAGGCACCAGCCCAGGTCAAACCTGACTGGTGGGCCCCATCTGTCAGTGTCTCAGCTAACTAACAAAGTTAGTTAGCGTTTAGTTAACACTAAACTAGGTTAGTTAGGCCCTGGGCCCACATGTCAGTGAGAGAGAGTTAGTTAACAAGGTCATTAACCTCTAACAGAGTGATTAGCACTAATTAAAAACTGATCTAGTTTAGTTAGGAGCCGGCCCTACATGTCAGTGACTCAGGTGGGGTCAAACTGGGTTCAACCCGGGGTCAAACTGGGTCAATCTCGCTGGCGTTTAGCCGCCGGCGAGGCCAAACGCGGCGGGGCAGCTGCGGGTTTCATCTACAGGGCACCGTTCGAGGCGCCGTTGGGTTCTACGGGCAGCTGGGAACGAGCCGCGGCGGGTGGTGCTAGTGGTTGGGCTCGGGGTCGTCGGAGATGACGCCGGTGACGAGTTTGGCGGCGGCTGGAGCTCGGGTGAGCTCGTACTCGTCGCTGGGGGGCATGGAGAGGAGCGTGGGTTAGTGCGTTGGGTTCCTAGGGGTGCGGTAGGGTTAGTGGTCAAGGTGGCGCGGCCGTTGGGTGGCCGGAACCTCGTCGGCGACGAGCTCCGCGGTGGCGCATGCGGGTGAGATACGTGCAGTCACTACGGGGCTCGAGAGAGAGAACGGAGAGGGTGGGAAGGTTCAGTGGCTCACGGCGGTTGCAGGGGAGCGAACGGTGAGCTCAGGGAAGAGCCGGAGTGAGCAGGGCGGCGAGGGGGATCTCCGGTGACGGCGGATCGGAACAAGCTCGGTGCAGTGTCTCCGGGGCGAGCGAGCGCTCAGGGATGGGTTGAGGCGAAGCACTGGACGACGGCGGAGCTTTTTGGCACGGCGAGGCGACGAGTGGACGGCGGTGGCCGCAGCTTTCATGATGGCGCGGGAGAGAGCAGGGGGGACTGTGAGGTGTCCTGGGGGTCGGGGGCGCGACGTGGAGGTCGTCCAACCCGTCCAGCGGTGAAGCAGCAAGCAGGAGGTGGCGCTCGGCGGTGCGCGCGTGTCGGGCACGCGCCCATGTCCGTCCTCTGCCTACTGGCAGAGGTAGGCGATGACTGGCACGGGCCAGCATAGTGCTTTGCCGGCCAGTGGGCTGGGTGGGCTGCGCCAGGTAAGTCCAGGTAACACTCTCCCTCTCTTATTTGTTTCTGTTTTTATAAATTTTCTATTATTTCTGTAACTTTAGGGCTTTAATAAAAATGCCAGGGCATTTCCAAAAATCATAAATTTCATCATGGCTACTGCTTAGAGTATATCCAACAGTAAACATTTTAGTTTATGATTATTTGAGCATTTAAAATATTTTATAGCATTTAAATGCCCAAATGCAAATACTATATGGATTAAGCCAATGACCTTAAGCTGTCTGAGAAAAATGTGCACCATTTTTGTCAAAGGTTTTAACCCAAAAGAAAAAGGGTGGGCTTTTTAGAAGGGCATTTCAGGTTCATTGAAAAGTTTTTTAGTAAACCCTAGTTGTTCCAGGGGGGTGCTGGGGGTTCTATCATCCCCATTTCATCTTCTTTGAAAATTTAAACATGATGCAATCACTCTAATGCATGAACTAGCTAGGGTGTGACAGCGCACCCCAGTGTTCGAACCTCAAGGGTTTTGCCGGAACCCGATATCCGACATTTGGCGCGCCTGGTAGGGGGGCGTCGAAGCTTTAACCCCCCCCCCCCCGACGGCCTCTCCTCTCCGACCGACTCTCATGGACGCCGCCTCTTCTCCGACTGGATCGACGGGCACCCTCCGCAGCACCGTGGGGCTCCGGGCCTTCACCCCCGCCTTGCGATGGGTGCAGTGGCCGCACAAGTTCAAGCCGGAGATGCCGCCCCATTACGATGGTGCGGTGGATCCGGCAACCTTCTTGCTGGCATACGAGGAGGCCGTCTTGGAGGCCGGGGGCGACGGTAAGGTCAGGGCCAACTGTCGGAGTCTTCCGTGGCCTCCTGGGAAGAGCTGCGTGACCTCTTCATCGCACGCTTCGGAGGACCAGCACCCCCTGCCGTCACGGCTCTCCTCGGTGGCTTGCAGGCGCCGCCCACGGATCGTCACGCCAAGTCGTTCTTTCGCCAGATCAGCACCGTCTCCACGCGGTAGGGGCTCCCCCAGGTTGGGTGGCGCCCAAGGCCGACCTGATCTTCAACTCGGGGGATCACCCAGTCACCACCGTCGGCTTGGGCGTACTTCCGATGCTTTGCACGCCCACCATCTACGGTGTAGCCGTTACCAAGACCCTCATCGACGGCGGCACCGGCCTCAACGTGCTCTCCGTGGAGGCTTTCAGCCTCCTTCACGTACCACTCGAGCGGCTCCGTCCCAGGAAGCCTTTTTCTAGGATCGGCGGCGGCTCCTCCGACCCCCTGGGGCAGATCCGTCTCCCCGTGACTTTCGGCACGCACGACAACTACCGCACCGAGCTGATCGACTTCGACATCGCCCGCTTAGGATTGCCGTACAACACCATCCTCGGGTACCTGGCGCTGGCCCAGTTCATGGCAGCTACCCCTCCTGCCTACAACCTCATGAAGATGCCAGGAAGTAAGGATGTCCTCACCATGGTCGGAGACACCAAGGAAGCCATGGCGGCCCTCAAGATCGCCTTCAAGGCCATGACGGCAGCTTGCCCGACCGAGAAGGCAGTGTCTAGAACCAAGGGGGCTGCGCCGACCAAGTAGAAGCAGCTGTTCACTTAGGTTCAAGCTAAGACGAATTAGATACCGGTCGACAAGGATGGGGCCTCTGGCGCCACCTTAACCATAGGCGTCGACCTCGCCCCAGATCAAGAAAAATAGTTGGTGGACTTCTTGCGGGTGAATTGGGAAGTATTCGCCTGGGAACCCAAGCAGCTGGATGGGGTCCCGAGAAGAGTGATCGAGCATCATCTGAGGGTATGCCCCAATGTGCGCCCTATGAAGAAGAGGGCAGGGCGGCAATCCACGAAGAAGCAGTCCTTCATTGTTCAGGAAACCCGCAAGCTGGAAGCAACGAGTGTCTGTCGGATTTCGGGTTCCGGCAGACCCTTGAGGTTCGAACACTGGGGTGCGAGCGGAGATTTCGCCTCCTACCTACCTGCACCCCTCCGCCATGCTAGGATCTAAAACTACAGAAATAACAACACAAGAGACACAGGGTTTATACTGGTTCGGGCCATCGTTGTGGTGTAATACCCTACTCCACTGTGTGGTGTGGTGGATTGCCTCTTGGGCTGATGATGATGAACAATACAAGGAAGAACAGCCTCGCGAGGGTCTGTTCTTGGCTGGGGCGATGAACTGCTCGGAGGAGTTCAGTCACCTTTCTCTCTCTCTCTCTCTCTGCTTTCGATCCCAGCTTGTTTCTGGGTTGGCCGATTCTCGATCCCCCCTACCCTGGGGGTGGCTAGTCCTATTTATAGAGGCCCTGGTCCTCTTCCCAAATATTGAGCGGGAAGGGAGCCAACAATGGCGGGCTAATTTGAAAGGGGGACAGCAAGTATCAGCTATCCTGACAAAAGTAGTCTTCGCCTGTGAAAAGCTCTGGTGATGACGCCGTCTTGGGCTCCACGGTGACCTCCATCTCGTAATCCTCCTAGTCTTGGTCTCGTTGCACCGAAATGGCAACCTTTGCCTGATGCCTCGGTACTGCACGGCTGTGCTTGCCCCCTTTGCACCAAAGAGGAAAGGAGGACGCTGCACGGGCTGGCACACGCCTGGCGCCCTGAGTCGTCATGGCTTGCGTCACGGGCACCTCGTGAGGTACCCCACCTTGATCTCTCCGCCTCCTCGTGAGCCAGCCTGACGAGGCCGTGCTTGAGGAAGCTCCGTGTCGTCCTCCCCGCGAGGCTTGGCCCCTCGCGAGGGTCTTGGGTATGTGTTGGTGAAGACGGGCCGTGCTGGGCCCCCCTTTGAGCCACGCCGCAGGCCGCAGACAGGCAAGTCTGGGGACCCCCATTCCCAGAACGCCGACAGTAGCCCCCGGGCCCAAGGCGCGCCCGGACTTGGCCGTGCAGGGAGGCGAAAGGGCAAGAGCGAAGCGCCGCGGGCCCTAACAGCCTGCGGCCTTGGGCGCCGCGTGGCGGTTGACTGGACGTGGGCGCCTTAGCAACCGCACGAGTTGATAAAGGAGTGGCATCCGCCTAGGCCCTGCTTCTTGCTTTCCCCGGTTGCTGCTCAGATCCCCTTTCTTGCGCCTCTCCTTCCTTCCTCCGAAATTTCCAGATCTGCTCTGACCGGGCGACCTAGGGAGCCATGGCGTCTCGTCAGCCCCCGGCCGCAGCTTGGTACTCGTCTGCCCTGGACTCGCCGAACGTGTCGGAGGCGAGCCTTGCCCAGTTGTGTCGGATGGCGACGACGTGGGGCATCGACGGGGCGAAGGTGTTCAAGGCCGGCTCCGCCACCCCTGAGGGTCAAAGGAGCACCTTCCATCCACTCTTCATAAGTGCCATTGTTGCTGGCCTGGTGCCTCCCCTCTCCGAGTTCTTCTTCTCTGTCCTCCGCCATTATAAGCTACAGGCTCTGAATCTCCATCCCAACTTCGTCCTTCTCCTGGCAATCTTTGCTTATTATTGTGAGGCTCATGTTGGGGTGCAACCCTCAGTGGCCTTACTACGCCACTACTTCTACCTCCGGACTCTCATGGGACTGCTTCCGCGTGCGCGAGCTTTGTCGTGTACGGAGGCGCCATTGCCATCTCGAACTCTGGGAAGAGGATTGAGGGCTTCAGGAGAAAGTGGATCTTGGTGGATGCTGGGCGCATCCACCCTCGGCTGATCCTGCCCACGGAGCAGCCCACGAGCTCCAGCGACTGGGGTCGAGTGGAGCTCGCGGATCCCCGCGCAAAGATGGTGTTGGAGAAGATGGACGCGGATCTGAGGCCGACCGACATGGCGGCGGCGAAGCTGGCCGGCGCGTCGCTGCTGAGGGAGTTCCTGGAGCACCGGCTGACTCCGCTTCGGCAGTACTCACTTCCAATGTGGAGGCCCCGTCCGAGCCCCGCAGCCTTGGCCGACGGAGACCTGGCTGCGGTTCTCCAATCTCTGGTCGGGGGCAATGTGGCGAGGCTGGAGGTGGTGTTGAAGTCCTTGTTCCTCCGCAACGACTGGGAGCGGGTGTTGAAGTCTATGCCCGTCTTCAACGGGGATGGGCCCGTGCCCCTGGAAGCTCCCGAGGGACCGGTGGACGTGCCCTCTGACGACTCCAGCAAGGAGGAGGAGGGAGGGGAGCGGGGAAAAGGGCCTGACTCCAAGGCGACTGACTGAGAGTCGAGGGCTCCCCTCCCCCGGCGCAGGTCCTGCGTTCTCCGCGTCTCCCCGAACGATGACGACAAGGATGACAACGAAGACGACGACGAGCAGGACAGCGGGAGCTCGCCCCTGATCCCGAAGAAGGACATGACCGGGCTGATCTCCCGAGGGTCTCCCCCGGCCCCGGGGCGAACCGCAGACGCACCTTCCGCCTCCAAGCTTCCCGAGGTTGACCCTTCCAGCCGGCTTTCAGGCTTCAAATTTGGCCGGAGGCCGCTTGAGCTCACTGACGATGACCCATAAGCATTCGATTCTTGTCTTTATCTCTTGCTCTGCTTCTGACGCTTGACGTCCGCATCTTTTGGATAGGTTGGCGCCCGCAGCAAAGAAGTCGAAGGGGGCTCCCGAGGTTCCATCCGTGGCAGCGCTTCTGCCTGCGAAGGAGGGTGATCGCGACGCACATGCTTCTCCTGCCCGGTCATCCTCGCGAGGTTTGGCTCAGCCGGCTGGGGCGAGCTCAGCCCCCACGGCCCAAGTGGCTCCCGAGGTGCTCTTGCCTGCCGCCGCCACTTCAACTGTCGGGGCGCGGCAGACTCCGCCTCAGGATGCCGCGGCTATGCTGCCGCCTTCTCCTCCTACTCCACCGGCCGCTGTCTCTCCGACTCCTTCTGCCGTTCTTGATCATGCTGGTGCTGAGCTGGACCGACTGCGTCAGGATCTTCTTGGCGCCGACCCCCGCTTGGTGGCCGGGCGCTTTGAGCTAGCTTCAGGATGGGTTCGCTCCGATGCCTCGATTCGGGCGGCACTGGTCCAGGCCTCGACGGCATGTGACAAGGAGAAGCAGGCCGTCCTAGAGGCGAAGGCTGCTTGTGATGCAGCCCTGGGGGAGGTGGTCGACGTCCGTGGTCACTGCAAGGTGCTGGAGGATGAGCTGGAAGGCCTGCGGGATCAGCTCGCGAAAGAGGTCCGCCTTCGCCAAGAGCAGTAAGAAGGCATGAAGGCTCGCGAGGCGACCGTCGAGGGCCGGGAGGCCAAGCTCAGGAAGCGCCGCGACCGCCTAGGTGCGCTGGAGCAGGAGTTGGGGGCGAAGAAGGCCAAGCTGGACGACAAGGCCCTGTTTCTTGCCGAGGACCGCGTGGCCTTCACGGAGATGGAGGCGAGGGCTCGCTCCTCACTGAGGACGCTTTACGACAGCGGCCTGGAGAGCCCACTGGCTGGCCCCGAGGACGGCCCCGCCAAGCTGCTTCCCTTCCTGGTTCATGCTCTTGAAGATGTCACCCTTGGCCTTGGCCCCACGGCCGAGGCCGAGGCGCGTGTCCTGTCTTCT
This sequence comes from Triticum dicoccoides, assembly GCF_002162155.2. Lineage (NCBI taxonomy): Eukaryota > Viridiplantae > Streptophyta > Magnoliopsida > Poales > Poaceae > Triticum > Triticum dicoccoides. Next base: position 324,773,147 of record NC_041384.1, read on the forward strand.
GCAGCACTGATGCGGGTCCTCACCCACATCTACCTTCGCAATCCCGGTGTCGACCTCGACGTCCTGCTGGAGCCAGTGAGTGGTGAGCATGCTGCTGCCGCTGCCGAGGCCGTGAAGGGTCGCGCGGAGGTTCTACTGGGGAAGTTCCGGGCCTTCAGCACTAAGCCGGAGCAAGGCGCAGCCGACCCCGCTGCTCCATGAGGCGAACCCGATCCGCGCTGCTCCACCGCCGATAAGTGACTCTGTCGCGGCTCCTGTCCTGCTTTTAGTTCCTGCACATGTATCATGCCTCGGGGAGGCGTTTAAACTTGCGTTGGGCATCGAGATAACAATGTGGACTGTAATATTTGCTTTTGAATTCCTTAAAATTTGCGCTCTTACCTTCCTACTTGCTTATGTTCTACACCGGCAAAGCCCGGCCCCGCGCGTACCTCACCCAGCAATAGTCCCGACCGGAAACCAGGACGGGACCAAGGAGTGAGGGGCTACGTGACAAGTTAGGCTCCTGAGTCGCAATGCTCAGGAGTCCCCCTTGGCGCACGAACAACAAGTAGGGAGGTATGATGTGGGTGGATCCACCGTTCTACGTCTGCAGAGCCCGGCCCCGCGCGTACCTCACCCAGCAATGGTCCCGACCGGAAACCAGGACCGGGCCACGGAGTGAGGGGCTACGCGACCAGTTAGGCTCCTGAGTCGCGATGCTTAGGAGTCCCCCTTGACGCACGAACAACAAGTAGGGAGGTGTGATGCGGGTGGATCTACCGTTCTACGTCTGCAGAGCCCAGCCCCGCGCGTACCTCACCTAGCAATGGTCCCGACCGGAAACCAGGACGGGGCCATGGAGTGAGGGGCTACGTGACCAGTTAGGCTCCTGAATCGCGATGCTCAGGAGTCCCCCTTGACGCTCAAACGGCCATCGTACCTTGGCTCCGCTCAGGGAGAGCCGCGCGACGAACCAGGTCCTGGGGGACTTGGCTGGGCGACGTGCGGCTGGGTGTGACCCAGGTGCAGCCCCCGTGCCCAGCCCCCTCGCGCGGAACTCCCGAGGGGAGGCGTTACGATGAGGCTAGACACTGAGCACTGGGATCCCTGAGGTTGATGCGGCCCGGGGGCCACCCTCAGTTGTTTATCACCAGTGCGGAGCATAGTGCTACCGTATGTGTACGGGCATAGCCGCTCCTCGGCAGTGTCGTCAGCCAGCGCGGAGCATGGTGGTTCCACTGATACGTGGGAGGGGGCCCCCCTCCGGGAGGAGCCCCCGGGGCGTGTACAACCCCGCCCTGACACTTGGCTGGCACGGTAGGGCCTGGCGAGGTGTATCTGGGCACCCGTGAGCCAGCACGGGACTCACGGGGCCCTACCTCTAGGCGGGTTGCGCTTGGCACTAAGCCTTATCTTGTGATGTGTCCCTGCAAATTTGGTTAGATGTCGGCACTCTACGTCCTCGGGTCCCGGCCCTCGAGCTGGTCTCAGCCGTCGCTGGTATGCCAGGTCGCGATGCCATGGACAAGGCCAGAGGGTGAGGGCTGGAGAGCCCGTAAGAGCCCTGAGTCGTGATGCTCAGGTACCCCCCTTTAACGTGCAAGTGGTCGGCATGGAGCAGAAGAGGTGCCGTGGACCGGCATCAAATAATCGAGCATGGTGGTTCTAGCGCATAACCGGAAATAAATGCAAATGTGATACGTGCCTCTGGGCCTGGCTCGAGCGGCTTGGGGTTGATGCAGCCCGGGTGGCGCCCCCAACAAGGTAAGCTATCAACATGGAATAAAGGGGATACACGCCGCAGGGATGGACCCACGCGGCCTGGGAATAATGTAGCCCTAGGGGAGCTCCCAGTCGTAAGTGAAACTTGAAAGATGTCACCTGATGACGCTGAAGACGAAGGGGTGTTGGTGTAGCAGACTCGGTGGGCTGCGGAAGCCGATCCTCATGAGCCCCCAGGCCCAGGAGCCTCGGGAGGCTCCGGAGGCGCTGGCCGCTCCTCGCGGGCCATCTCCACCCCTGCCAGGGTAGCGGAACGCCTGGGCTCTCGTGCCTCCGTGATGCCCCTCATGAGGCGCTGGTATGCGTCAGCCGTGTTCGGCAAGCCGTAAGGCATGCGAACGTAGCTGTGGGGTGGGCCGTCGCAGCGCCCCACTCGCGAGGGACAGAGGCGCTCCAGAGAGGCGACTCGGTTGAGCCCTAGTATGTCGATGCAGACGCGCAGCCCACCATCCTCGCCTGGATGGGGAGCCACTGCTGGCAGGCGGCGGCCGCCTTTCATGACTCTTGACTCCTGTAGCTCCTGAATGGCCTTGCTGACGAACTCCTGAGGGTCTGGATCTCCTTGCCTTGCTCCTTCTGGAGGGAAACGTGCTTCCAAACATGCCTCCATGTGGTGCCCAAGCGCCTCCCTCGTGACCCTAGCTAGGTCGGCGGCCCTCCAGGGGAGAGCCCCCGAGCCCTGCTTGAGGAGGACGCCGGGTGCGCTTTCCTATGCGATGGAGGGAGGTTCCCCCTGGGCAGGCGCGGGCCTAGAGGGGCTTGCCCCCTGAGTGGTTGGGCCAGACGATGTCTTCTTCTTCTTGGGGGCGGTCTCGGGAGGCCTCCTGCTTCCACGATCCAGGTCTTCCAGTGACGCGGCCTGAAAGGCTCGTTCCAGGGAACACACCGCGTCCTTCTCTTCATAGGGCACCACGATGACTCCGCCGCTTCCTGGCATCTTGAGGACGTTGTAGCCGTGGTGAGTTACGACCATGAACTTGGCCAGTGCTGGGTACCCAAGGATGGCGTTGTACGGTAGGCGAATGTGGGCGACGTCGAAGTCGATGAGGTCGGTGCGGTAGTTGTCGCGTGCCCCGAACGTGACAGGGAGGCGGACCTGCCCAATCGGGACCGTGGAGCCGTCGGTGATACCGGAGAAAGGCTTGGTTGGCTGAAGCTGGCTGTAGGGCACTTGGAGGTTGTTGAACGTGTCCACGGACAGGACGCTGAGCCCTGCCCCTCCATCGATGAGGGTCTTGGTGACCACCACGTTGCTGATGATTAAGCAACAAAGCATCGGGAGGACTCCGGCTGTAGCCGCACACTTGAGCTGATCCGCTGAGCTAAACGTGATGGCGCACGCCGACCACCTGAGGGGGCGCGTGGCTTCGAGCCTGGGGAGAACTGCTTGAAGATGCACTGAGAGGCGGGGGCTTGTGCTCCGCCCAAGATGCAGGCGATTGCGCGCGGCTCCTGGAAGCCCCCAGCCTCCTTGTCCTGGTGGCGGTCCTCGTTTCTCCTTGGCTGTGGCGGCATCGGTGGGAGGCCTGCGTTGCCTTGCGGGCGATCCTCGCGAGGCTGATCCCTCCAGTCTCCCTCGTGAGGCTGATCCCTCCATCCTCTCTCGCGAGGCGGGTCTTGCCAGCGATCCTCGCGAGGTTGGTCACGCCACCCTTGGCGCGGGCCACGGTCTTCCCAGCGTCCTGCGTTTCTTCCTCCTCCTCGGTCGTAGCCCTGGTCACTGCGGTCTGGGCGACGACCGATCCTTCCTTCTCGCATGGCTCAGAGTTCTTAACATTCGTTGGTGTTGTGAGTGTGGAGGTCGTGGTACACACAGTACCGGCTGCCCTTGGAAGGTTCGGGCTGATCTCTGCCCCGCTTGGTGTCTGGTTCCGCTGCGAGCACGGCAGCCCCCTTGCACTTCACATCCTTGGCCTTGGGCTTCTTCTCTTCTGGGTCTGCTGCAGGCAGCTCGAGGAGGGAGAGACGCCCTTCCTCAGCCCTGGCGCACTTGTTTGCTAAGTTGAACAGCTCCAAGGAAGTGCACAGGTCTTCATGCATCGCCAGCTCCTCCTTCATCTTGACATCGCGCACGCCGTCGGAGAAGGCCGAGATGATGGCCTCCTCAGTCACCTTGGGAATCTTGAGGCGTGCATTGTTGAAGTGCTGGATGTACTTCTGCAGGGTTTCCCCGGGCTATTGCTTGATGTGGCGCATGTCGCTCACGGCGGGTGGCCGGTCGCGAGTGCCTTGGAAGTTGGCGATGAAGCGGGTGCGCATCTCGTCCCAGGAGGAGATTGTGCCTGGCGCCAGGTTCAGGAGCCAGGTGCAGGCCCCGTCCTTGAGTGCCATGGGGAACTAGTTCGCCATGACCTTCTCGTCTCCGTTGGCAGCTTCGATGCCCAGCTCGTAGAGCTGGAGGAACTCTGTAGGGTCAGCCGTGCCGTCGTAGCGAGGAGGCAAGTCTGGCTTGAACTTGCCGGGCCACGCGACGCTGCGTAGCTCGGTGGTGAAGGCGCGGCAGCCTGCTGTGGCCACAGGAGGCCTCGGGTGACGGGGAGCTTGGTCTTCCATGTCCCCACACACTGCAGCTAGGAGCAGCGCGGGGTCTTGACGCGCGGGAGCAGGAGCATGGTCGCGACGTGCTGGACCAGGGAGGGCCCGGGCAGCTTCTTGCGGGCGAGGGACTTCTTGGCAGCTCTGCTCTTGCCGCGCTGGCACCTGACAGAGCGGGTTCCGCCCAGGGGCCCGGTGCCTTGGGGCCATGGCGTCTTCTTGAGGAGGAGGCGGCCGGGGCACCGCCGGAGCCTTGTCGCCTGCGCGGGGCGGGGTGCAGTGTAGTGGAACGGATGGCGCAGAAGAGCACCCTGCGGCGCGGACGAGCTCGGCGACGCGGTCGAGCCATTCTTCATAGGCGTCGTCGACGGGACGGTAGCGCAGGAGCTCGTTCGCCGTGATGAGCGCAGCTCGAGCCTCCATGGGTGCGTGGAGCGCGCGGGACGAAGAACCATCTGGGGTGAGCGAGGGAGTTTCGGTGCGGCCGTCTTGCCGCACGGACGAATGTTGGGACGATGCTTGCCACTTGTCCCCCGCCGGGCCGGTGGCGGCGTTGACGGCAGGTGACGGGGAACGGCGTGGATGCCCGCCGACGGGGGCCGTCTGGGCGACGCAGGAAGCGAGTGCGGCCCGGTGCTCAGCGCGGGCCTGACGAGCGTCAGACATGGGCGTGATGGTCGGAGGAGAACGGGGCGGTGGAAGACGAATTCCGGCGCACCCCTACCTGGCGCGCCAAATGTCGGATTTCGGGTTCCGGCAGACCCTTGAGGTTCGAACACTAGGGTGCGCGTGGAGATTTCACCTCCTACCTACCTGCACCCCTCCGCCATGCTAGGATCTAAAACTACGGAAAGAATAACACAAGAGACACAGGGTTTATACTGGTTTGGGCCACCGTTATGGTGTAATACCCTACTCTAGTGTGTGGTGTGGTGGATTGCCTCTTGGGCTGATGATGATGAACAATACAAGGAAGAACAGCCTCGCGAGGGTCTGTTCTTGGCTGGGGCGATGAACTACTCGGAGGAGTTTAGTCACCTTTCTCTCTCTCTCTCTCTCTCTCTCTCTGCTTTCGATCCCAGCTTGTTTCTGGGTTGGCCAATTCTCGATCCCCCCCTACCCTGGGGGTGGCTAGTCCTATTTATAGAGGCCCTAGTCCTCTTCCCAAATATTGAGCGGGAAGGGTGCCAACAATGGCGGGCTAATTTGAAAGGGGGACAGCAAGTATCAGCTATCCTGACAAAAGTAGTCTTCGCCTGGGAAAAGCTCTGGTGATGACGCCGTCCTGGGCTCCACGATGACCTCCGTATCGTAGTCCTCCTAGTCTTGGTCTCGTTGCACCAAAATGGCAACCTTTGCCTGATGCCTCGGTACTCCGCGGCTGCGCTTGCCCCCTTTGCACCAAAGAGGAAAGGAGGACGCTGCGCGGGCTGGCACCCGCCTGGCGCCCTGAGTCGTCATGGCTTGCGTCACGGACACCTTGTGAGGTACCCCGCCTTGATCTCTCCGCCTCCTCGTGAGCCAGTCTGACGAGGCCGTGCTTGAGGAAGCTCCGTGTCGTCCGCCCCGCGAGGCTTGGCCCCTCGCGAGGGTCTTGGGTTTGTGTTGGTGAAGACGGGCCATGCTGGGCCCCCCTTTGAGCCACGCCGCAGGCCGCAGGCAGGCAAGTCTGGGGACCCCCGTTCCCAGAACGCCGACAGTGTCATTCGCGAAGTCCGGTACCCAGAGTGGCTGGCGAATCCGGTCGTCGTGCCGAAGAAAGGAGGGAAGGAGCGCATGTGTGTCGACTTCACCAACCTCAACAAGGCTTGCCCTCAAGACCCATTCCCGCTGCCGGGCATCAACCAGATTGTCGACTCCACTGCCGAGTGCGATCTGCTATGTTTCCTAGATGCGTTGTCAGGTTACCACCAGATCAAGATGGTAGTGGAAGATGAGGAGAAAACAACTTTCCTGACCCCATGCGAGGTGTACTGCTACACTTACATGCCATTCAGACTGCGTATCGCAGGAGCAACCTTCCAGCGACTCATGCACATCGCCTTGGGGCAGCAGCTCAGAATAAACACTGAGGCCTACGTCGATGACATTGTGGTGAAGTCTCGGGAGGCAAGAACTCTGATTTAGGACCCGCAGGATACCTTCACGGTGGACCTGCGGCTCAACCTGGAGAAGTGCGTGTTTTGTGTCCCTTCAGGCAAGCTGTTGGGCTTCCTCGTGTCTCACAGGGGGATCGAGGCCAACCCAGAGAAGGTCAAGGCAATCGAAGACATGAGCCCACCACAAAACCTCAAGGAGATGCAGAAGCTTACAGGCAGCGCGACTTTGTTGGGGCGCTTCATCTCCAAGTTAGGGAAGCGCGCATTGCCGTTCTTCAAGCTGATGAAAAGAAGGGTCCATTCGAGTGGACCCCCGAGGCCGATCTGGCATTTCAAGACCTCAAGAGATACTTGACCAGCCCACCGGTGATGGTGGCGCCTCGTCCTCGCGAGCCCTTGGTACTCTACCTATCTGCCACACCCCACTCCACCAGCGCGGTGCTGGTGGCCCTCAGGGAGGGGCCCGATGTCAAGGACCCGGAGTCTCCATGTCGGATAAGGTAGCTCAGCACCAAGGCGATGCTCCTGAGATAGTGGCTACCCTGACAGGTCATCAAGCCCCAGGAGCTGGAAACCCGCAAGAAACACCTCATTTCCCGGGAGCCAAAAACTCCGTCAGCTCCCCCAACCTTGTGGAGCACCCAGTGTACTTCCTCAGCAGGGTCCTATGAGATGCGAGCGCACGATACCCCTTGCATCAGAAGCTCTTCCTCGTGCTCCTGGTGGCCTCATGCAAGCTGCGCCACTACTTCCAAGGCCACCCCATCAAGGTCGTTTCAGCTTACCTATTGGAGAGAGTGCTCAGAAGCCCCAATGCTGCAGGAAGGGTCGCCGAATGGAACATCGAGCTGCAAGCATTCGACATGGAGTTCAGCACAACCAGTGTGACACCCCGGACACACCCGCCGGTGGTCGTTACTCCTGGCGGGATCTAGACTGGCCCCACAGATCAATACTAGTCTTTTCTGCACACTTTGTCCTCACTCGTGCGCACCTGGGAGCAACTTCCTTGTCGATCACCCATCCTGACACTACTCCAAGCTGAGCACGCTTAACTTTGGAGTTCTGTCTGAATGGGCTCCCGGAAAAGAAGGAATTCCTTATTGATATGAGTAGTCTATCATCCCTAATAAGCCAGGCCATCACATACACCCCCACTCAGAGGAACCGACGTCCTCGTAAGGCCACAGGAACGTTTCCTCTTGGCACATACGTCTGTGCATCCAGTCCGGTAGATGTACCATGCCGTGTGCCACGATGGGTCACAAACGTCATGAACAACATGACCGTGCACCTGTCCCCAAACATCTATGTAACTGTGAGGTTCGGCTCTGATACCAACTTGTAACACCCATGATGCGGCTATATCTCCCACGTGTCAGAGCACGACTTAGAGGCATAATTGCATAGTAGGAATGTCGCAAGAGGGGTAATCTTTACACATCCCATGTACTGAATAAGAAAGGGATAAAGAGTTGGCTTACAATCGCCGCTTCACACAATACATAAATATAACATTACATCATCCAGAATACAATCAAGGTCCGACTATGAAACCAAATAAGAAAGACAATCCCAAATGCAAGGATCCCCGATCGCCCCAACTGGGCTCCTCTATTGATCGTCCGGAAAGGAAACATAGTAATGTCCTGAATCCTAGTTAAACTCCCACTTGAGTTCGGTAGTGTCCCCTGCACTGGCATCATCGGCACCTGCATCTGGTTCTGGAAGTAATCTGCGAGTCACGGGGACTTAGTAATCTCACACCCTCGCAGTCAATACTATTTAAGCTTAAAGGTAGGAAAGATGGAGCTGCAGCAAGCACTAGCATATATGGTGGCTAACTTACGCAAATGAGAGCGAGAAGAGAAGCAAAGCTCGGTTGAGAAACTAATAGAGATCAAGATGTGATCCTAAAGCTACTTACGTAAAAGCATAACACAAGACCGTGTTCTCTTCTCGGACTCCGCTGAAAAGAGACCATCACGGCTACACAAGCGGTTGATTCATTTTAATTAAGTTTAGTTTCGAGTTTTCTACAACCAGATATTAACAAGTTCCCATCTTCCCATAACCGCGGGCACGGCTTTCAAAAGTTCAAAACCCTACAGGGGTGTCCCAACTTAGCCCATCACAAGCTCTCACGGTCAACAAAGGATATTCCTTCTCCCAGGAAGACCTGATCAGACTCGGAATCCCGGTTACAAGACATCTCGACAATGGTAAAACAAGACCAGCAAGGCCGCCCGGATGTGCCGACAAATCCCGATAGGAGCTGCACATATCTCGTTCTCAGGGCACACCGGATGAGCCAGATGTCGGGTTGGCATAGACCCTGGTTGCCCAGGGGGTGCCAGACATCGCTCAGGTTGGACCAACACTTAGAGAAGCATTGGCCCGGGGGTTTAAAATAAAGATGACCCTTGAGTCCGCGAAACCCAAGGGAAAAAGGCTTCGGTGGCAAATGGTAAAACCAAGGTTGGGCCTTGTTTGAGGAGTTTTATTCAAGGCGAACTGTCAAGGGGTTCCCATTATAACCCAACCGCGTAAGGAACGCAAAATCAAGGAACATAACACCGGTATGACGGAAACTAGGGCGGCAAGTGTGGAACAAAACACCAGGCATAAGGCCGAGCCTTCCACCCTTTACCAAGTATATAGATGCATTAAGGTAAACAAGATATAATAATGATATCCCAACAATATCCATGTTCCAACATGGAACAAACTCCATCTTCACCTACAACTAGCAACGCTATAAGAGGGGATGAGCAAAGCGGTAACATAGCCAAACAACGGTTTGCTAGGACAAGGTGGGTTAGAGGTTTGACATGGCAATATGGGAGGCATGATATAGCAAGAGGTAGGTATGACGTCATAGCAATAGAGCGAGCAACTAGCAAGCAAAGATAGAAGTGATTTCGAGGGTATGGTCATCTTGCCTACAAAGTTCTCCGAGTTGACGAAAGCTTGATCCTTGTAAGCGTACTCAACGGGTTCCTCGATCATGAACTCGTCTCCCGGCTCTACCCAAGGCAAGAACACAAGCAAAAGACCAACAATCAATCACGATGCAATGCACAAGCAACATGACGCAAAACATGGCATGATATGCGGGATGTGATATGCAATGCATATGCATGCTTCGGAAGGGAAAGAATGAACTAGGCATCAACTTGTCAAACAAAGTGTGCCATTGGAAAGATGAGATGATTTCGGTCGAAATCGATATAAAGATCACCGGATTCGGATGCACGCTTTCCAAATGGCGAACAACACAAGAATGGCACTATTCTGCGATTAACAACACGATGCCATCTAGAATGCAACAAGAAACTAAGCTACTGCACTCCAACATAGCAACAAAGCACATGGCAGTGATCTACTCAAGATTCTTGACAAAAGATGAACACTGAGCTACGGCTAAATCACACAAGAGCAGGTTCAAACAAGCATGACAAAAGTGCAAAAGATATCAGCATCGCAGACTTAGTGAAAATACTAACATGTCAGGAATTAACATCATGGAGCAATGTTTAGAGCAAGCAAACAACATGCTACTGGATCAGATCATAGCAATACAAGCCATGGCATGAATCTACTCAAAGCATATCACAAAAGTTCCTTACTGACCATAAGCCAAAAAGGATCAGAAGATATGATGACACCCATGTAAACATAGCAAGTTTCGTTAACAGATTCAAACTTGGCAGAAAACTGGGCATGGCATAAACAGAATTATGAAGGCATGTTTGCGAGCTCGACTAACTCATAAAAAAGCATTGCATGACAAACTAAGCATACTACCAGCAAGAAGACATGTTCATGAAGCTAACCAAGGCAAGAACAAGTTTATAGCATGCATGGATCAACTACAATAACCTTGGCAAAATTGATTAACATGTAAACAATCTGCCAAGAACATTTTATAGCATAAGCCAAGCAAGATTAAGTCACGCCTCCCGAACATTTCATGCATGCAAAATGGATCTATGGATGCGGAGTTATGGCATGTTGAACAAGGCTTGAAAATGTTGCATGGAAAAGACTTGGAGAAAAACCACCTCCTGAATTTCTCAGATCTAGGGTTCTCTTGGTGCAGATGTCGAGGCACGCCGGAGTTGTTCGCTGGAGAAGACGGGGACGGCGGCCGGAGTAGTGGAGGAAGACAGCGGCGAGCTCGGGGCGATGAGATCTGGCCGGATCCGGCGCGG
>NC_041384.1:324784126-324796459 GCF_002162155.2 Triticum dicoccoides
GGTGAGGCGGCGGCGGACGCGCGGGGCGTAGGCAGCGGAGCTTCGGGTGGCGCGGCGCCGGCAGTGGAGGTCCGGCATGGCGGCGGCGGGGCAGAGCGATGGGCGCGAGGCGGTGGAGAGATCAGGAGGCGTTCGGCGGACGCGCGGGCTCGGGGGCTGGCCGCGGGCCTGGCGGGCCGTCGGCGTGCATGGTGGCCGAGTGCCACGTGGCAGCGTCTAACTGGTGCAGGCATGGCGGCGGGTTTTGTCTGGTGGCGGCGGACGTGTCCGGCGGCGCGGAGGGGAATTTTAGGGTTTTGGAGTGCGGGATTTCGGGGGAGGCATCAATTTATAGGTAGAGGGAGCTAGGAGAGTCCAAATGAGGTGCGGTTTTCAGCCACGCGATCGTGATCGAACGGCTGAGAGGATGGAGGGGGTTTGGATGGGTTATTGGGCCACTTTAGAGGGGTGTTGGGCTGCAACACGCATGAGGCCTTTACGGTTCCCCGGTTAACCGTTGGAGTATCAAACGAACTCCAAATGGCACGAAACTTGACAGGTAGTCTACCGGCGGTGTACCAAGGCCGCTTGGCAAATCTCGGTCCATTTCTAGAATGTGTAACACCCGCACATGAAAAGAGACAAAAGGGGGCACTGGAGGACGTTGGAGTGTCGGATTGGAAAACGGACAACGTGGAAAATGCTCGGATGCATGAGACGAACATGTATGCAAATGAGATGCACATGATGACATGGACAAAATGCAAAACAAAGACAAGAACCCAACCACGAATCTCATAACTTATAGCCAAAAATGGTAAGAGTCGGAGTACAAATATGGTAAGTTACACCCGGGGTGTTACAACACTCCACCACTACTAAAGGATCTCGTCCCGAGATCTAGGACTGAAAAAACTCCGGATATTCGGAACGGAGGTGGTCCTCGCGTTCCAAGGTGGCTTCTCGGTCGGAATGATGTGACGACTTCACTTTCAGGAATTTGATAGACTTGTTGCGAGTCTTGCGCTCAGTTTCTTCAAGAATAGCAATGAGATGCTCATGATAAGACATATCTTCTTGGAGATCAATCTGTTCGAAGTTGATGGTGCGGTCAGGAGTCTTGAAACACTTGCGAAGCTGAGACACGTGAAACACGTCATGCACATTTGCAAAGTTGGACGGAAGCTCAAGTTGATAGGCAAGATCGCCTCTTTTGCCAATGATCTTGAAAGGACCCACGTATCTAGGGGCAAGCTTCCCTTTGATACCGAAGCGATGAGTACCTTTCATTGGAGAGACGCGGAGGTAGACATGGTCTCCGATATCGAAAGCGAAGTCACGATGCTTGCTATCATAGTAACTCTTCTGGCGCGATTGTGCGGCTTTGAGATTTTCGCGGATGACTTTGCACATTTCTTCAGCTTCTGTGATTAAGTCATTGCCAAGAAGTTGGCGTTCACCAGTCTCTGACCAATTAAGAGGAGTACATCACTTTCTGCCATAGAGAATCTCGAATGGGGCCTTGCCCAAGCTTGCTCGGAAGCTGTTGTTGTAGGAGAAATGGGCATATGGAAGACAATCTTCCCATTTCATACCGAAAGAAATGACACAAGCCTTGAGCATATCTTCAAGAATTTGATTGACTCGCTCGACTTGTCCACTAGTTTGAGGATGGAAGGTTGTGCTGAAGCGAATGTTGGTGCCCATGGCCTTCTGGAAGGAATCCTAGAACTTAGAAGTAAAGATGCTTCAACGATCTGAAGATATCAACTGCGCAATGCCATGCAAGGAGACAATCCTGGAGGTGTATAGCTCTGCCAACTGAGCTGTTGTGATAGATTCTTTGATAGGAAGAAAATGAGCCACTTTTGTAAGCTTGTCCATGACAACAAAGATAGCATCATTTCCACGCTTGGACTTGGGAAATCCAGTCACGAAGTCCATCTCAATATGGTCAAACTTCCATTTTGGAATAGTAAGAGGTTGTAGGAGACCAGCTGGTCGTTGGTGTTCTGCTTTCACTCTTCTGCAGACATCACATTTGTTCATGAACTGAGCAATTTCTCGCTTCATTCGTGTCCACCAGTACGACTGCTTGAGGTCATGGTACATCTTTGTACTTCCAGGATGAATGGATAGGAGGGAATTGTGAGCCTCGTTCATAATGAATTTACGTAGATCACCCTTAGGAACCACAATTCGATCCTTGAAGAATAGAGTATCTTTGTCATCAAAGCGATAGAACTTGTACTTGGGTTGGCTCTTGGCAATCCCATTTTTCACCTTCTTCACCATTGCATCAAGAAGTTGTGCCTCACCAATTTGATCTTCCAAAGTATGAGAGACTTGGAGGTTGGCAAGAAAACCTTGAGGAACAACTTGGAGATTAAGCTTGAGGAAAGCTTCACAAAGGTCCGGTTGGAAGGGCTTGAGAATTAGACTGTTGCAGTAAGCCTTCCCGCTCAAAGCATCTACAATGACATTGGCCAAATGTCGGATTTCGGGTTCCGGCAGACCCTTGAGGTTCGAACACTAGGGTGTGCGCGGAGATTTCACCTTCTACCTACCTGCACCCTTCCGCCTCGCTAAGATCTAAGCTATGGAAAGAAGAGCACAAGAGACACAGGGTTTATACTGGTTCGGGCCACCGTTGTGGTGTAATACCCTACTCCAGTGTGTGGTGTGGTGGATTGCCTCTTGGGCTGATGATGATGAGCAATACAAGGAAGAACAACCTCATGAGGGTCTGTTCTTGGCTGGGGGGATGAACTGCTAGGAGGAGTTCAGTCACCCTTCTCTCTCTCTCTTCTCGATTCACTCTCCGATTTCCATCATAGCTAGTTTCTCTCTTGGCTTCTAGATTCTCCCTTCTTGATTCCGATCCTCCTACCCTGGGGATGGCTAGTCCTATTTATAGGCAAAAGCCCTGGGCCTCTTCCCAAATATTGAGCGGGAAGGGCGCCAACAATTGGCCATTTTGAAGGGGAACACCTGGTACACTTATCCTGACTAAAGTTGGTCCTAGCCTGCCAAAGGCTCTGGTGGTGACGCTGGCTTGGGCTCCACAATGACTTCCTCCCTGCCGTTGGACTGGTCTTGGTCTCGTTGCACTGAAACGGGTGCCTTTGCTTGATGCTCTCGCCTGCACTTGCTCCGTTTGCACCAAAGAGGAAAGGAGGACACTGCGCGGGCTGGCGCCCGCCTGGCACCCTTGGTCGTCATGGCTTGCGTCACGGGCACCTCGTGAGGTACCCCGCCTTGATCTCTCCGCCTCCTCGCGAGCCAGCCTGATGAGGCCGTGCCTGTGGAAGCTCCGTGTCATCCGCCCCGCGAGGCTTGGCCCCTCGCGAGGGTCTTGGGTCTGTGTTGATGAAGATGGGCCGTGCTGGGCCCCCCTGTGAGCCACGCCGCAGGCCGCAGGCAGGCAAGTCTGGGGACCCCCGTTCCCAGAACACTGACAGCCTTGCCTGGAGTATATTCAATACTCGGATTATACTCTTGAATCATTTTGACCCAACGAGTCTTCCTGAGGTTGAGGTTGGGTTGAGTGAAGATGTACTTGAGGCTCTTATGATTAGTGAAGATGTCCACTTTCCTTCCCAACAAGAGATGTCTCCATGTTAACAGAGCCTGGACGACTGCCGCCAACTCGAGGTCATGAGTGGGGTAGTTCTTTTCGTTGGGCTTCAACTGGTGAGAGGTATAGGCCACAACTTTCTTCTCTTGCATTAACACAGCACCGAGACCTTGCAGGGAGGCATCATAGAAAACTTCGAATGGTTTGGATTCATCAGGAGGAGTCAGAAGTGGAGCTGTGACTAACTTCTCTTTTAGGGTGTGGAAAGCGACGCCACATTTAGGCGTCCAGACATACTTCACATGCTTCCAGAGGAGGTTGGAAAGAAGCTTTGCAATATTAGAGAAATTCTCAATGAATCTTCGACAGTAGCTTGCAAGCCCAAGGAAACTGCGAAGCTACTTGACATTCTGAGGCGGTTCCCAATTCACAATTGCAGACACCTTCTCAGGATTAATAGCTATGCCCTTGGCGGAGATGATATGCCCAAGGTAGAGAACCTCATCGAGCCAAAACTCGCACTTTGAAAACTTCGCATAGAACTGATGTTCTCTGAGTTTGTCCAGCACCAATCTCAAATGCTTGGCATGATCATCCTTGTTCTTGGAAAAGACCAAAATATCATCGAGATACACCAAGAAAAAATCATTTTAAGGGTTGAATATGAAGTTCATCATGCGAGAGAATGTTGGAGGAGCATCGACAAGGCCGAAAGACATGACAATGTATTCATAAGAACCATAGCTTGGTCTGAATGGTGTCTTGGGGATATCTTGTTCACGAATGCGAATCTAATGATAGCCCATACGGAGGTCAAGCTTGGAGAATACTTGGGCACCTTTGAGTTGTTCAAATAGCTCATTGATGTTGGGAAGTGGGTACTTGTTCTTTATGGTCTTCTTGTTCAATGGATGGTAGTCGACGCAGAGTCGGTCCGTGCCATCCTTCTTCTTGACAAAAAGAACACCACAACCCCATGGAGAAGAACTCGGTCGGATCAGACCCATATGCTCTTATACACCGAGTTGTTTCTTCAGCTCCTTCAACTCTTCTGGTCCAAGCTTGTAAGGACGTTTGCAAACAGGTTCCGTGCCAGGCTCAAGATCGATGACGAATTCAACTGGCCGGTGAGGAGGCATTCCTGCAAGCTCTTCTGTAAAGACGTCTTGATATTCACAAACGACTGGAATCTGAGAGATGGCATTCAACTCGCCCTTCTCATTGAGAGAAAACAGTCGAATGGTATCATCACGAGTGACATAGATGATCACATCCTCAAACGAGTGTGTTAATTGAATCTGCCTGGCAGCACAATCAAGCTGAGCCTTATGCTTAGAAAGCCAATCCATGCTGAGAATTAGATCAATATCTGAGTTACCAAGAACAATTGGAGAGGACAGAAATTTATAGTCGCGCATCTTGATAGAAACATTTGGAACCATAGAGCTTGCGTTCATGAATTTACCCGGAGAGACAACTGATAACTGCCTAGGCAAATCTTGGAAAAGAAACTCATGCTTAGATGCAAATGGTCTTGAAATGAAACAATGCGATGCACCAGTATCAAAAAGGACTTTTGCGGGAATATCATTAACCAGAAGGTTACCCATGATCACTTCTGAAGAGTCCTCTGCCTGAGCTG
Organism: Triticum dicoccoides; assembly: GCF_002162155.2. Taxonomy (NCBI): domain Eukaryota; kingdom Viridiplantae; phylum Streptophyta; class Magnoliopsida; order Poales; family Poaceae; genus Triticum; species Triticum dicoccoides. The sequence continues at coordinate 324,789,325 of NC_041384.1, forward strand.
CGTTCATCATGTTGACCTTTGCAGACTTGGGATTATGCTTGACCACTGCATTGCTGGCAGATCTCACAGGACGAGGAGGCGGAAGGCGCCTCTGGTTGAAGCATTTGTTCGCATAGTGCCCTTTCTGCTGACACTTGTTGCAATTAACCTCTGAGAGCGGACGGTGATAAGGAGCACTTGACCTTGGAGCATGAGACTGCGGTTTGTTATGATAGCCTGGATTGGGTAGGTGGGAAGATCCATTGGCACCTTTACTCTTCTACTGGTAAGGTTGACGGAACGGAGGAGGAGGAGGAGGCAACCAGAACTTCTGTTGCTTAGCTGCCACTTGAGATGAAGAAGACGATTGAGTTGCATCCCTGACTCTCTTCTTAGAAGCATCATACTTGAGCAGAGCGGCTTCTTGCTTTAGTGCCATGTTGTAGAAGTCATCATACTTGGTCGGCTCAAAAAGCACGAGAGCTAGTTGCAGATCTTCTCTGAGGCCACCTCTGAATTGATAAATCATGCTCTTCTCATTAGGGATTTCTTGTTTGGCGAAGCGAGCAAGCCTCTGAAACAGGATGTTGTATTGGTAAACAGACATGCTGCCTTGCTTGAGATTGCAAAACTCCTTGCGCTTACTCTCAACAACACTTTGAGGAATGTGGTGAGCTTTAAAGTCTCGGCGGAAATCATCCCAGGTAAACACACGACCTCCTCTAGAATATTTGTGTTGTTGATACCAGTTAGCAGCTTGGTCTTTGAGTTGGAATGAAGCAAACTTGACAAAGTCCTCAGGCCTGACGTTGCTACACTCAAAATGTTTGCAGATATCCACGAGCTAATCATTAGTGTCTGTGGCCTCGACACAGTTACTAAAGGACTTCGGCTGGTTTAAGAGGAACTGATTGAGGGTAGCAAACTGAGCTTGATTGTTGCCTTGGCCTTGATTTCCTTGGTTGCGCTCTTGCAAGAATTGCAAAAGCATCTGCGTGTTGGCGTTGGTGGCGGCCATGACAGCTTACCATGCCTCCGGAGGTGGAGGTGGTGGCGGAGGTTCCGGATTCTGACGCGTTGGAGGAGCCATCCTGAAGAGGTTGACATCCGTTAGCATCTTGAAAGACATATATTCAAGCTGAATCAATGGATCGAAATTGTAACATATAGTCTTAACATTTGAACAAGAATGAACGAATGAATTCCAAAGTAAATGATCACACTTCCATAAGGTTGAGAAGCCACTTGGATAAAGGTAGATGCTTAAATCAACAAGGTACGGATATGAACAAATAATTGGTATGAAACTTTCTGGTTATGCAATCAGGTGTTGGGGATACAAGGGAAGCATAATATCTCACTCAAAACTAGCAAATCCTACATCCAGCTGTATCCATCCTTCAACACATAACCAAGAAACCTTCGGAAATCATTTACCTCAACCTTTGAAAAGCATCCGTTATACGAGTTATGGCAATACTCCCGAACTCCCGCCCCAGTACAGGGTGGCGTCGAGGTTATCTCACCAACAACTGCATAAAAGAGATTTTCGATGTCGGTGAACTCATGTATTCTAGAACTGCAACGATAAAATTGTGACGACAACACCTCGGAGCTCAACTCCCTGGGACACTGCCACAACCCTTAAATGTCAGGAGGCACCTGTCATGGTTCTAAGTCTGATAGTAATGTAGGGGGTAAGTATGGAGAGGCAAGATCTTAGCTATGGAGAAGTTGTAAGCACACAACTTTTACGAGTTCAGGCCCTTCTCGGAGGAAGTAATAGCCCTACGTCTCGGAGCCCGGAGGCGGTCGACTGGATTATGTGTGTATGGTTTACAGGGGTGCGAACCGTTTACACTGAGGAGGGGGTGGCTTATATAGAGTTCGCCGGATCCCTCCGGCCCTCAGTTATACAGGGTTTTAAATACATTAAGGTCGGGCGTTACTGGTAACGCCCTTAATAAAGTGCTATGATGATCATAAAAGCTACTTAATAACCGACCGTTAGCGTGCGGAGTGCCTTTAGGTCTCCTGGCCGTCGAGTGGTTTGGTCTTGGTCGAGTGATCGCTTCTTGGTCGAGTGTCTCCAAGTCTGTCGAGTGGAACACTTCCAAGTCGATTGAAAGGTGATTTCTTCTAGAGATGTCCTTGGGTAGGGCAGTATGGACAGGTCCATGACCCTACCCTAGGTACATAGCTTCATCATTAGCCCCCGAATGGATCGAGGTTTGAGTGGGGAAGGAGTTGAGAATTTCCCCGACTCATTTTTCATGCCATGAGCATATCTGGTTTCGGATCGATGAACCTGAGTGATGACAGCAACTTCCTTTTCAGTTGCCTTGATCCATTCTTAGTTTTTTGTCGAGTGGATTTCTTTACTTGAAAGGCTTTGAGTGACGGTGCGGAGGAGATCTTCGGTCTGACAAGTTGTTCTGCTGCCCGCAGATTTCGCGGGATCCGAATTTTGGGAAGCGCGAGGGACAGGAGAGGCCGCAGTAATCGGATGGGATAGAGCGGAGCCGCCTCGATCACCGTGCCACCTTTTTCGCCACGTATTGTGTGTGCGATTGTTACGGGATTTGACAGGGCTGCCCGGGCCTACCAGTGAGCCACTCGGAAGCGGCCTCATATAAGGCGTCGGATCGGGGTCTCTCGAACAGTGTGTCTCCATTATCTCTTCTCCTCTTCACGCTCCCTCTCCGCGCTCGCTCTCGCCCCAGCGCCACCGCTCCGTACGCGTCTCGCCGGCGACGATGGGGAAGGAGAAAACGGTGGCTCTGGAGTGGGCAAAGAAGGCGACGGCGAGGTCGAAGGGGAAGGCGACCAGTCGGGGCGGATCCTTCTCGCGAACCGGCCTGCCGAAGGGCTGGATCCAGGGCGACTGGATCCCCTCAACGATCACCCAAGAAGACCTCACCGACCTAGCCGAAGGAGGGCTGATCCCCTATGAATCGGTGCGACTTCCAGGGAAGGAATCCGAGCCGCAACCTCGGGAGGGTGAGCGTGTTCTCCTTGCCACCCACATCGACCATGGATTTTCCTTGCCTCCTCACCCTTTATTTCAGGGATTTCTGAACTTCTTTGGGGCACAACTCCACCACTTCACTCCCAAGACGATCGTTTATCTCGCCGCTTTCGTTTCTTTGTGTGAGAATTTCCTGGGTTGTCGGCCTCACTGGGGCCTCTTCAAGCACATTTTAACTTGTCGCTCCCAGACAGTGAAAAAGGCTAATCCGAGTGACGAGAGGACTCAAGTGATTCAGATGTGTGGGGGTCTTGTTGTTCAGATGAGAGGGAAAATTTCCTTTCCGGCCATGATTCTTCCCGACTCAGTTCGCGGATGGCAGTCGACCTGGTTTTACTACAAAGATCAGTCGACGCCAGGGCAGTCGACTGGCCTCCCTCCTTTCACCATGGACCGAGTGAGGAAACCCTCCCCTTTGAAGGTGCTCCCGGAGGAGAAGGCGCAGGTGAGGGTGCTGGTAGAGCGAGTGGTCCAGCTTATCCGTGACGGGGTCACCGGTATGGATCTCTTGGAGGTCTTCCTTCAGCGGTGCATCCAGCCTCTTCAAGCCCGAGACCATCTGATGTGGATGTATTCAGGTCTTGAAGACTCCACTCGGATTCACCCGGAGGAGGTCGATGACGACACACTTGAGAAGTGGCTGTCGGGCATGACCGAAAACAAGGACAACCCTAGGGGAGCCAGGAGAGTTCCTCCATTCGACCCGTCTCACGTACCAGAGAAGGTCTGATTCTGAGCTTTTATTTGTAATCTGAATTCACTCGCGCAGCTGCCTATACTGAGTCGACTGACTTTGTTCTCCCTGCTTTCTTTCAGGCCATTACTGAAATGTATTCAATGACCAACGGAGAGCAGGAGTAGGACCCGGAAGGAGAGGCGAGCAGCGGAGACAACGGAGAATGGGATTCTGACGGTGGAGGGGACGAAGAAAGCGACGATCCAAGTGACGAAGAAGAAGTCGAGTCGCCTCCTCGCAGGGAGAGGCAGTCCCAACTTGACCAAGAACGACCGAGCGCCCGTGAAAAGGCGATTGCTCAAGCTGGTCAGTCTTCAAAGCGTCCTCGGACATCTTCGCCAACTCCGATTGAAAAAGCGTCAAAGCATCCCAAAGTCGCAGAGCCGAAGCTTCGGAAGGCGTTGCCGAAGATTAAGATTGACATCCCCGTCGCTTCTGCGTGAGTGTTTCCTTTTATCTTCACTCGACGCCCTGTGTTGTTTGTTTTTCTTGTCTTAACTGGACGAACTTTGGAGCTGGCAGCATTGCTACTTCCGGGACCTCAGCTTACAGGGACGATGATGAGGTGATGGAGGATGCGGTCACTTCTAATCTGGGTATGATTTCTGCCATTCCGTCTTTATTTTGGTCGATTCAACTGCAGTGTGTACCATTGGGTGATGCGATTTTGTCGATTGAACTTTGAACAGCCCCTAACATTATTGACCTCCCTGATGATGATGATGAAGAGCCCGAGAGGCCTTTGACGAGGAAAAATAGGCAAGATCCTGCGAGCGAGGTGCCATAATCGACACCGAGGGCGGAGCCAGTCGTTTAGGACGCTGGTGATGCCAATCGGGGTTCTGTTACCTTCGCCGTGCCATTGTCGAGTGCCTTGCCTTCCTCGTCGACTGCTCAGGCCCCTGTCGACCCGCCTTCAGTTTTTGCGACCCATCATGTCCCAGAGGACGAAGTGAATGCTGCCAAGGAAGCCATACGCCAGGCGGGCATTTTGATGGAGAAGATGAAGACGGTGCGGGACGCCAGCCAGGCCGCCTACGATGCCAGCTCGGCTCTCCAGAGCAACGTTCAGGTTAGTTGGTTGCCGCTTGTTCTGTTAGGATATGCTATCTGAAGACTCTTTCCGAAAATCTTTGCATCTGTACACCCACTGGGTGTGTCGATTGAATTTTTGAACTTGTGGGGGCACGCTGAGTGCACCCACTGGGTGTAGTCCCCGAGACTACGGTGGACTGCTGGCAGTCGACTGTAGTCTTTGTATTTTATCGAGTGTAAACCGAACTAGTAGTTTGTCTCTTCCACTTGATCTGGTCGAGTGGGATCAGAACCGGTGGGGTCATGCCAAGTGCACCCACTGGGTGTAGTCCCCGAGACCACGGTCGAGTGCTGGCAGTCAACTGTGGTCTGAGTTCTACTTTCTCTCCACTTTCTTTTTTACTCCCTGCACTCGACTCCGGCAGGCCGGTCGAGTGGGATCAGAACCGGTGGGGGCACGCAAAGTGCACCCAATGGGTGTAGTCCCCGAGACTATGGTGGACTGTGGGCAGTCGACCATAGTCTTAGTACTTATTGTCTTTGTCGTTTTCCGCTGTAAAATAACTTCTCCCCTTTGATTTCAGAAATCTTGAGATCTTGGAGCTCGCTTTGCTGACTTGGAGAAACAGCAGATTCAACTGAACCTTGACTTGGAGCTGGCCAAGACAGAGCTGCAAAAGGTCAAGGACGACACCACTGGTAAGACGAGTTTGTCGACTGGTCTTTCTTAGGCTTGGGTACCCTTCTTCTCTTTCTGAATCAATCATCATTTCTTTGCAGAAAAACTGAGAGAAGCTCTGGTGAAGAAGGATCAGGATTTGGCTGCTGCTCGAAAGGAGGCTGACGACAGGACCGCTCTGGCTGAACAGAAACTGGCTTCGGTCGGCCAGTTCGAAGAAGAGAATACCAAGCTGAAATTTGCTCTGAACGAAGCCAACAAGGAGTGCTCGCGCTGGAAGAAGGAGAACCTCAACCTGTGCGAGAAGATGGAAGGCATCGCTCGCAGGAGGGACGATCTGGAGAGCTATCTGGGGAGCCTTGCCAAGAAGTTGTTCATCAAGCTTGAAGGTGCATATTTTGTTCCGACTGATTTTTTTTGTGTCGACTCAGTGTATGAGAATTGACTTATCCTTGGATCGTGAATGTAGAGTTTTGCCAGGACATCGAGGAGGAGACTAGGCAGATCGAACTAGGTTTGGATCCAATCAATTCTCCCGTGAAAGATGAAACTGCCATGAATCTGCTCCGACTGGAATCCCGCATCGACAGTGTCATGGACTACTTGGCTCGACTGAAGGTCGCCATGTCACGGATCGACTCGGCACTTTGGCCAAAGGCCACGCTCCAAAATGATCTTGAGTCCCTGATGACTCGACTTAACGAAATCCCTGACCGAGTGCAGGAGTGGAAGAAGTCTTCTGCCCGGCGTGGCGCTGATGTGGCTCTGTCTTTGGTTCGCGTCCATTGCAAGGAGGTGCGACAAGATAAGCTGGCAGCAATCAAGGTTGCCAACACCCAGAAGCATGACTTCCGATCTTTTATGGAGACTTTCATCGCTGCAGCCACTCGGATCGCCGACAGCGTCGACTTAGACGAGTTCGTCGAGCCTGCTAGTCCTCCTCCCGCGGAGTGAACAAACTTTTATGCCTCACCTTAAATTTGCCTCGGAATGCCGAGTGGTTTTTGTAACCGTTAAACTCTTTCGGGCTGCATGCCCGAGCACTTCGATCTGTGGTCCGGAACCTTTAGGATTTATCCGAACTTGGTTTATTGTTGAATATCTTCATGAATCCCCTGCCGAGTGAACTCGTTCTTCATTCGAGACAACTTCTGTATTTGTAGCGTGGCTCCGAAGGAGAAGCAGTCGACCTGCGCCTCGTTGCCCTTGCGGGTCGGCGAAGCTCCTCAAGAGAAGGTGGCAGTAGTCCTGCACCTCGTCGTCCTTGCGGAGTGGGATGGAGCGCATGTTGTATTTGTGGTGAAGCTCTCCAAGGGAAGGTGGCAGTCGACCCGCACCTCGTTACTGCAGAGCGGGATGGAGCGCACATTGTATTTGTGGCGAAGCTCCCCAGGAGAAGGTGGCAGTAGTCCTGCACCTCGTCATCCTTGAGGATTGAGATGTGTTTCGTACTTAGGCGAGTATTGGACTGCAGCTAAGCCCCCGAGTGGGAGGTTTGCTCTCCACTCGGTAGGATTTTTTCAAACTTAGGCGAGTGCCGGACTGCAGCCAAGTCTCCGAGTGAGAGAACTTAGGCGAGTACTGGACTGCAGCTAAGCCCCCGAGTGGGAGGGTTGCTCTCCACTCGGTAGGATTTTTTCAAACTTAGGCGAGTGCCGAACTGCAGCTAAGTCTCCGA